>NC_135233.1:614766581-615117831 GCF_051348905.1 Ranitomeya variabilis
AGAGAGAAGAAGGAAGTGAGGAAGGAAGGGAGAGGAAAGACAGAAAGAAAGGAGAGTGGAAGGAAGATAGCAAGTAAAGGAGATAGAGGAAGGAAGGATGGATCAATGGATGGAAGAGAGAAAGAGGAAGGAAGCGAGAGAGAGGAAGGAAGGAAAATGGAGGAGGAAAGAGAGAATGGAAGGAGATAGATGAATGAAGGATGGATGAATTTATGGAAGAAAGGGAGAAAGGAAGGAATAGAGGAAGGAAGGAAGAGAAAGGAAGCAAGGAAAATAGAGGAAGGAAGGTAGAGGAAGGCAGGATGGATGGATGTAAGGGAGAGAGAGGAAGGAAGGGAGAAAGGAAGAAAGAAAGGAAGGAAATTCTCTGACTGACTAACAGAGAGAGCTATGAGAGGAAAAGGGAGATTCTGTGAATAACTGTCAGACTGCCAGGAAGAACTAAGAGAGGTAGAGGGACAATTTTACGAAATGACTGCCAGGAAGAACTAAGAGAGGAAGGTGGAAGATTTTCTAAGTACCTGCCTGGATAAATTGAGGAAGGAAGGATCTGGATTCTATAATTGACTGCCAGGTAGAGCATAGAGAGGAATCAGAAGGATTCTTTGAGTAGCTGCCAGGAAAAAATAACAAAGGAAAGAGGGATGATAGAATCAATGGCAGTCAGGAAGAATTGGGAGAGGTGTTATTATTATTATTTATTTATTTATATAGCACCATTAATTCCATAGTGCTGTACATGAGAAGGGGTTACATCAAAATACAAATATCACTTACAGTAAACAAAACTAACAATGACAGACTGATACAGAGGGAAGAGGACCCTGCCCTTGCGGGCTTACATTCTACAGGATGGTGGGGAAGGAGACAGTAGGTCGGGGATTGCAGTAGCTCTGATGGTGTTGAGGTGGCCGTGTGGTCATTACAGCTTGTAAGCTTCTTTGAAGAGATGGGTTTTCAGGTTGCGTTTGAAGCATCCAGACTGCAGAGACCCATAGAAACTATTCTCCCACAAAGTGACGCCACACACGGATATTTCACATATAACTCTTTTATATCTCTTTATAAAATAACTTGCTAATATCAACTTCAATTTTTTCTCTTTTGGCTTAATAATTAAGGTCGCAGCTTAAAACCGGCAAAAATTTGCCAACCAATCGGGTGTAGGGAGATTGACTGCCTTCCGGACTCCCGGTGCAGGTATCATCACCACCATCATATCCACCCATTCCGCCGCTGCGACTGAAAGGAAAACCAAAAAAAAAACACAAGGGAGGGAGATAGGTCCGGGTCCAAGTGAAAGGATCCGGAAATAGCATGGAGAACGCACCCACCTCTTCTGAATGGGGCCCCGCCCCACGAGAAAGCCCGGCCCCCCGCCAGGAGCACAGCGACGTCACCCCGTGGGAGATCGGGTAAGAGCCATGTTAAGGCTCTGCAGTCAGGGGACAGCGGGAATACCGCGGTGTCCCACAGACTGCAGAGACCCATAGAAACTATTCTCCCACAAAGTGACGCCACACACGGATATTTCACATATAACTCTTTTATTTCTCTTTATAAAATAACTTGCTAATATCAACTTCAATTTTTTCTCTTTTGGCTTAATAATTAAGGTCGCAGCTTAAAACCGGCAAAAATTTGCCAACCAATCGGGTGTAGGGAGATTGACTGCCTTCCGGACTCCCGGTGCAGGTATCATCACCACCATCATATCCACCCATTCCGCCACGGAGTAGCCCGTGACACGAGCTACGACCCACCCAAAGAATGGAGCGCCTGAACCATGCCCTCTCTAAGCCCATCCAGGAAAATGTCCAAACCCGCATCATTGAGATGAACCCCATCCGACAGGAGAAAACCAGAGTTATCCCTGTTGTGAACTCTGTTTTCAGGCTCCCTCTTGTGGTCACTGGTGGTATGGTGTGACTTTTGCTTTGGGCTCCCCCTGGTGGCTTTGTTTGTTATCCTGCTGGTCTCTGGCTATCAGCTGGTTCGTTATCCTCTGGGAGGTTCCTATATAGCTCTGTTTTACTTCCACTTGTTGCCGGCTGTCGATGTAATCAGTGCTACTCAGATTCCTTCTGACTACCTTGCTCCCAGTCCATCCAGGACAAGCTAAGTTTTGTTTGCTCTTTTTTTGATCAGCAGTGTTTATCATGTTTTCTTGTCCAGCTTGCTAAAATGTGATTTCCTCGCTTGCTGGATGCTCTAGTGGACTGAGTTTCTCCCCACACACCATTAGTTGGTGCGTGGGTTCTTGAAATCTCAGGATGGATATTTTGTAAAGGTTTTTTATTGATCGCATAGACCCCTGCTCTATTTTCTGCTTTCTAGTACTAGTGGGCCTCTTTTGCTGAATCTGATTTCATCCCTACGTATGTGCCTTCTTCTTACTTCACCGTTAATATTTGTTGGGGGCTTCTATATCTTTGGGGATTATTTCTCTGGAGGCAAGCGAGGTCTTTCTTTCTCTTTAGGGGTAGCTAGTTCCTCAGGCTGGCTCGAGACGTCTAGGAATTTTTTAGGCACGTTCACTGGCTACCTCTAGTTGTGTTGGATAGGTTCAGATTTGCGATCAGTCAAGTTACCATCTCCCTAGAGCTTGTCCTTAGTTTATTCACTTGCTGGTCTATTCGTGATCCTCAGCCACTAGGGATCATAACAGTACAGCCGGCCAATAAAGTGTTAATTGCATGGCAGAAGCAGGAGAAAAGAAGCCTTGAAAATTTTTTTTTTTTTTTTTTTTGCCGTGTGTCTAGCTGCTGTGGCTAGCTTTTCTCCTCCTCTTAATCTTGGTGTGGCTCTGAGTTCAGCTGCTGACATGGATGTCCAGAGCTTGGCTCCCAGTCTGGATCATCTTGCTGCTAGGGTTCAAAGTATTCAGGATTTTGTTGTTCACAGTCCTATGTCAGAGCCTAGAATACCTATTCCGGCGTTGTTTTCTGGAGATAGATCTAGGTTCCTGAATTTCAGGAACAATTGTAAGTTGTTTCTTTCTTTGAAACCTCGTTCCTCTGGTGATGCCGTTCAGCAAGTTAAGATTATCATTTCCTTTTTGCGTGGTGACCCTCAAGATTGGGCCTTCGCATTGGCGCCAGGGGATCCTGCATTGCTTAGTGTAGATGCGTTTTTTCTAGCCCTTGGATTGCTCTATGAGGAACCTAATCTTGAGAACCAGGCTGAAAAAACGTTATTGGCCCTCTCGCAGGGGCAAGATGAAGCAGAGGTGTACTGCCAGAAATTTCGGAAATGGTCGGTGCTTACTCAATGGAATGAGTGTGCCCTGGCTGCAAATTTCAGAGAAGGTCTTTCTGAAGCCATTAAGAATGTCATGGTGGGGTTCCCTACGCCTGCAGGTCTGAATGAGTCAATGACTCTGGCCATTCAGATTGATCGGCGTTTGCGGGAGCGCAAACCTGTGCACCATTTGGCGGTGTCTTCTGAACAGACACCTGAATCTATGCAATGTGACAGAATTCTGACCAGAAGTGAACGGCAAAATTATAGACGGCAAAATGGGTTGTGCTTTTACTGTGGTGACTCAGCTCATGTTATCTCAGCATGCTCTAAGCGCAAAAAAAGGTTGATAAATCTGTCACCATTGGTACTTTACAGCCTAAGTTCATTTTGTCTGTTACCCTGATTTGTTCCCTGTCATCTTACCCGGTTAATGCTTTTGTAGATTCAGGTGCCGCCCTGAGTCTGATGGATTGGTCATTTGCCAGGCGCTGTGGTTTTGATTTGGAGCCTTTAAAATTCCCTATTCCACTAAGGGGTATTGATTCTACACCATTGGCTACGAATAGACCTCAGTACTGGACACAAGTGACCATGTGCATGACTCCTGTTCATCAGAAGGTGATTCGCTTTCTTGTACTGCATAATTTGCATGATGTCGTCGTGTTGGGTCTACCATGGTTGCAGACTCATAATCCAGTCCTGGATTGGAAAGCTATGTCGGTGTCAAGTTGGGGTTGTCAGGGAATTCATGGTGACGCTCCTGTGGTGTCAATTGCTTTGTCCACTCCTTCTGAAGTCCCTACGTTTTTGTCAGACTACCAGGATGTATTTGAGGAGCCCAAACTCAATTCTCTACCTCCTCATAGGGACTGTGATTGTGCTATAAATTTGATTCCTGGTAGTAAGTTTCCTAAGGGACGACTTTTCAATTTATCTGTGCCGGAGCATGCTGCCATGCGGAGTTATATAAAGGAGTCTTTAGAGAAGGGACATATTCGCCCGTCCTCATCCCCTCTTGGTGCAGGATTCTTTTTTGTGGCTAAAAAGGATGGTTCCCTGAGACCCTGTATTGATTATCGCCTTTTGAATAAAATCACGGTCAAATTTCAGTATCCTTTGCCATTGTTAACTGATTTGTTTGCTCGCATTAGGGGGTCTAGTTGGTTCACCAAGATAGATCTTCGTGGTGCGTATAACCTTGTGCGTATAAAACAGGGTGATGAATGGAAAACTGCATTTAATACGCCTGAAGGCCATTTTGAGTACTTGGTGATGCCTTTTGGACTTTCTAATGCTCCTTCAGTCTTTCAGTCCTTTATGCATGACATCTTCCGTGAATATCTGGATAAGTTTATGATTGTGTATCTGGATGATATTCTGTTTTTTTCGGATGATTGGGAGTCTCATGTTAAGCAGGTCAGGATGGTCTTTCAGGTCCTGCGTGACAATGCTTTATTTGTGAAGGGCTCAAAATGTCTTTTTGGAGTCCAGAAGATTTCTTTTTTGGGTTTCATTTTTTCTCCTTCTACTATTGAGATGGACCCAGTCAAGGTTCAGGCTATTCATGACTGGACGCAGCCTACATCTGTTAAGAGTCTTCAGAAGTTCTTGGGTTTTGCTAATTTTTCCCGTCGCTTCATAGCTAATTTTTCTGGCGTTGTTAAGCCTTTGACGGATTTGACCAAGAAGGGTTCTGATGTGACTAATTGGTCTTCTGCGGCTGTGGAGGCCTTTCGGGAGCTGAAGCGTTGGTTTTCTTCGGCTCCGGTCTTATGTCAGCCAGATGTCTCACTTCCCTTCCAGGTGGAGGTTGATGCTTCCGAGATTGGAGCGGGGGCTGTTTTGTCGCAGAGAAGCCCCGATGGCTCTGTGATGAAGCCATGTGCTTTCTTTTCAAGAAAGTTTTCGCCTGCCGAGCGGAATTATGATGTCGGTAATCGGGAGCTGTTGGCTATGAAGTGGGCATTTGAGGAGTGGCGACATTGGCTCGAGGGAGCTAAACATCGTGTGGTGGTCTTGACTGATCACAAGAATTTGATTTATCTTGAGTCGGCCAAGCGGCTGAATCCCAGACAGGCTCGTTGGTCGTTGTTTTTCTCTCGTTTTGATTTCATGGTCTCGTACCTGCCGGGTTCGAAGAATGTGAAGGCTGATGCTCTTTCTAGGAGTTTTGTGCCTGACTCTCCTGGAGATTCAGAGCCGGCTGGTATCCTTAGAGAAGGGGTGATTTTGTCTGCCATCTCCCCAGATTTGCGACGTGTGCTGCAAGAGTTGCAGGCGGATAGACCTGACCGCTGTCCACCGGAGAGACTGTTTGTCCCGGATAGATGGACCAACAGAGTCATCTCCGAGGTTCATTCTTCGGTGTTTGCGGGCCATCCTGAAATATTTGGTACCAGAGACTTGGTGGCCAGGTCTTTTTGGTGGCCTTCCTTGTCGCGGGATGTGCGTTCCTTTGTGCAGTCTTGTGGAATTTGTGCTCGGGCGAAGCCTTGCTGTTCTCGTGCCAGTGGTTTGCTGTTACCTTTGCCTGTCCCGAAGAGGCCTTGGACGCACATTTCCATGGATTTTATTTCAGATCTCCCTGTCTCTCAGAGAATGTCTGTCATCTCGGTGGTGTGTGATCGTTTTTCTAAGATGGTCCATTTGGTGCCCTTGCCTAAGTTGCCTTCCTCCTCCGAGTTGGTTCCACTGTTTTTTCAAAATGTGGTTCGTTTGCACGGGATTCCTGAGAACATTGTTTCTGACAGAGGATCCCAGTTTGTGTCTAGATTTTGGCGGACCTTTTGTGCTAAGTTGGGCATTGAATTGTCTTTTTCGTCGGCCTTCCATCCTCAGACGAATGGCCAAACCGAGCGAACTAATCAGACCTTGGAGACTTATTTAAGATGTTTTGTTTCTGCTGACCAGGACGACTGGGTTACTTTTTTGACGTTGGCCGAGTTTGCCCTTAATAATCGGGCTAGTTCTGCTACTTTGGTTTCTCCTTCAGGTCAGGTGGAGCCTTCTGACTGTCCTGGAGTGGATGTTGTGGTGGATAGGTTGCATCAGATTTGGAATCATGTGGTGGACAATTTGAAGTTGTCACAAGAGAAGGCTCAGCTCTTTGCCAACCGCCGTCGCTGTGTGGGTCCCCGACTTCGCGTTGGGGACTTGGTGTGGTTGTCTTCTCGCTTCGTTCCTATGAAGGTCTCCTCTCCTAAGTTCAAGCCTCGGTTTATCGGTCCTTATAAGATTCTGGAAGTCCTTGGCCCTGTGTCATTCCGTCTGGACCTCCCGGCATCATTTGCTATTCATAATGTGTTCCATCGCTCGTTGTTGCGGAGGTATGTGGTACCTGTGGTTCCTCCGGTTGAGCCTCCTGCCCCGGTGCTGGTTGAGGGAGAATTGGAATACGTGGTGGAGAAGATCTTGGATTCTCGTGTTTCTAGACGGAGGCTCCAGTATTTGGTCAAGTGGAAGGGCTATGGTCAGGAGGATAATTCTTGGGTTGTCGCCTCTGATGTTCATGCGGCCGATTTGGTTCGTGCCTTCCATGTGGCTCATCCTGATCGCCCTGGGGGTTTTCATGAGGGTTCGGTGACCCCTCCTTAAGGGGGGGGGGTACTGTTGTGAACTCTGTTTTCAGGCTCCCTCTTGTGGTCACTGGTGGTATGGTGTGACTTTTGCTTTGGGCTCCCCCTGGTGGCTTTGTTTGTTATCCTGCTGGTCTCTGGCTATCAGCTGGTTCGTTATCCTCTGGGAGGTTCCTATATAGCTCTGTTTTACTTCCACTTGTTGCCGGCTGTCGATGTAATCAGTGCTACTCAGATTCCTTCTGACTACCTTGCTCCCAGTCCATCCAGGACAAGCTAAGTTTTGTTTACTCTTTTTTTGATCAGCAGTGTTTATCATTTTTTCTTGTCCAGCTTGCTAAAATGTGATTCCCTCGCTTGCTGGATGCTCTAGTGGACTGAGTTTCTCCCCACACAACATTAGTTGGTGCGTGGGTTCTTGAAATCTCAGGATGGATATTTTGTAAGGGTTTTTTATTGATCGCATAGACCCCTGCTCTATTTTCTGCTTTCTAGTACTAGTGGGCCTCTTTTGCTGAATCTGATTTCATCCCTACGTATGTGCCTTCTTCTTACTTCACCGTTAATATTTGTTGGGGGCTTCTATATCTTTGGGGATTATTTCTCTGGAGGCAAGCGAGGTCTTTCTTTCTCTTTAGGGGTAGCTAGTTCCTCAGGCTGGCTCGAGACGTCTAGGAATTTTTTAGGCACGTTCACTGGCTACCTCTAGTTGTGTTGGATAGGTTCAGATTTGCGATCAGTCCAGTTACCATCTCCTTAGAGCTTGTCCTTAGTTTATTCACTTGCTGGTCTATTCGTGATCCTCAGCCACTAGGGATCATAACATATCCCCTTCTAATCGATGGTGCCTCACCACCACACCGTTCTTAAACCTGATGAAGCGAGATATCCGCTGGTTTAGCGTGCGTCTGGATCTTTCCATGGCGCTTAGTTCCCTGGCGCCTCGCCAGACTGATCTAGGGATCAACTCGGACCACACCAAACGCATCACTGGAAAGAAACCTGGGAGTTTGTCCAAATCGGCTCTCATCAGGGTCAAAAGCTCGGCGAGAGGAAAAGAGGCCAGGTCGTTCCCTCCGGCATGGATAACCACCACTGTAGGTGAGGATGCTACTCTTGCGATACACACAACTTCCGGCAGGACTTGTGACCACGTTAGACCTCTTGTTCCACGCCAGATGACGTCCATCCCTGTAAGGCCGAGCGAACGACCTCCTGGGCATAACTCCGCACGCCGTGCTGCCCAGTATATGTAAGAATGGCCCACCAGCCATATGCTGGGCCGCATACCATCTGAAACCAGAAACAAAACCGTTGTTCAGCAAGATGAAAACTCGAACTGGAACAGAAGAGAGCGAAACAAACAAAAGGGAAGAAAAACACCCGAAAACCACATAATAGCGCATTCTTGGCAAAACTTATTGCAGCACTAATTCCGGCCTGATATATCTGGTGAAACAGCGGGATCTCCATCTACCCACCCTCTGGATCTCCGATTCAAAAAGACCCGCCCTGGAGGCTTTCGTTGCCGCGCCGATCCTAAACGAATGAGTACCAAAATCTGCCGCGGGAAAACCAAGAAACGCCAATGCCTGTCTAAGGATCGCTAGGAACTGGCACGCAAAAAGGGGAGAGCCGTTCTCGTGGATGAAAAATTGCGGCCCATTACCCCTAATCTGCATGTAACTTTTAATCAATGCTAATGGGCAAGTCGATCCCTTGATGGCAAAAAGGGGAAACCAGATGCCCCTGCCTTCCTGGTCGGTTTTGGATCTGCGCACCCTCACCCTCAGCCCATCGTCACAGATCACTAAGTCTTCCAACAGCAGGCCGCCTGCCCTGCAGCGGGACGAGGGGAGAATCTCGCTAACCCGCATCGCCCCGAAAAAAGCCAGGCTGAAAGCCGCTGAAATCAACGTAGCCTTGTAAGCGGAGTCGCAAACGGAGCCCGAGACCCTGACCAAATTGGACAGGAGAGTGAAAGAAATGGGCCTCCTTTGGTTGCTGCGCGCGCTGGCCCGCCGCCAGCCTTTCAAAACCTGCGCAGTCAAAAAATGTTTGGTAGAATCTGGCCAACCGCGAAGCTTAAAATGAAAAGCCAACCCTGATATGCGGTTGCGAGCCGCTGCTCCGAAACCCCAGAAGCCTGCAAACGCGCTAGAAAAGCCAATGTAACCTGAAGTCTCAAGCAATCTGAGCTACCTACCGGTTTTTCGGCTGCCACCATACACCACTCATCCCATGCCTTACCGTATGCTCTCCAGGTGGAAAGAGCGATGGAAGACCTTAACAGAGGAATCAGTTCTCCAGGACATCCCAGACCGAATGCGGGCACCCCAGGATTTGCTGCTGTACCCACGGCTGCCGACCATATCGCACCTGTGAATCAGAACGAAGTTTAACACCTGTAAAGCAGTCATTTACAATGTTATGGGCGTTCGCCTTTAACCATGTGTTGTTCTCCAAGCATTTTAACACCGTGAACGCGATGACCTTTATGACCGGTAATGAGGAAGATGACAGAAAATTAAGGGCATGTATAGCCTTGACCGATTTTAGCTGCAAGCGCACATGCTTGTTGCACAAGAACTGGCCCCAAAGCTCCATGGCGGCCGCCAGGGGAAGTAGTTCCAGTAATACCGAGTCCTGAGTCCAGGCTCTGGACACCCACGATTCGGGCCATGTGTCCGCGCACGTCTGATCCCTAAAGCTGATGCTAAAACCCACAATGTCCACTGTGCTAAGCCTGAGCCCCAATATGTCACTGTCACATTCGTCTTCCTGAAAACACGTTTTGCCGTTGTAGGAAAAGAGAAAACGCTGCCATATGATCAGATCACTGCGCAACTGCGCCGTGATCCTGATCCTATGGTGAGGTTGCTTCACGCCTTTCGTGGCCAAGATTAACCTGCGAGAGAAGATTCTGCCCATTGGCATAACCTTACAGGCGAAATTCAGGGATCCAAGGAGGGATTGCATTTGGAACAGGGTCACCTTACCGACCGCTAAACACCCCGCAATTAGGTCTAGCAATTTTGAGATCTTGTCTTGGGGCAACCTGAATTCCATGGCAACCGAGTCAATTTCGATCCCTAGGAACGTGATTACGGAGACGGGACCGATAGTTTTATCCGGAGACAAAGGAACTCCGAAACGGGACATGACATCCTTAAATTGGACCAGGGCATGATGACACACTTCTGAATTAGCCGGACCAACAAGTAAAAAGTCATTGAGGTAGTGCGTAATCGATGGCAAACGCGTAACCTTGCGAGCTACCCATTCCAGAAATGTACTAAACATTTCGAAATAATGGCAAGAAATTGAGCATCCCATAGGCAGGCATGTATCGAAGTAGTATTTGTCCTCGAACATGGCTCCTAACAGGTGGTAGCAGTCCGGATGAACCGGGAGCAGACGGAATGCAGACTCAATATCTGATTTGGCCATGAGGGCGCCTGGTCCTGCTTTTCTGACCATTTCGACAGCTCTGTCGAAAGGTATGTACGTAACCGCAGTGTCATCGTCAGGGATGCCGTCGTTTACCGATCTGCCTTTTGGGTAGGACAGATGGTGGATGAGCCGGTACTTACCCGGCTCTTTCTTAGGGACAATGCCCAAAGGAGAAACCCGTAAGTTAGAAAAGGGGGGAGCCTCAAACGGGCCTTGGAAGCGACCTGCTCGAATCTCCTTATTCAATTTGTCCTGTAAAATAGCTGGGAAATCCCTGGCCGATTTTAGATTATTGGACAACTGGGGTTTTCTTGAAAAAATAAAAGGAATGAAAAAACCGAAAGAAAAACCAAAAATTAGCTGCGCTGCAGCCGGTTTATTGGGGTATCTGGACAACCATGGTTCCATGCTTTTTACGCTCACCGATGTCAGGTGGCTCACTACCCGCGGATGACTTATTGCTGTTTGTTTTTTGAGGGGGTCTGGAGCATTTTGATGCAGAGTGGGGTCCCCCACACGCGGAGCATTCGTGCTTGTACTTGCACAAGCCGTAGAATTTGCAGTGGCCCTCGTTGAAAAGCCAACAAGTGCCTGGTCTACGTACGACTGCCGACCCTGCATTGTTGACCGGGCCGGCGGGCGACCCGGGAAAGGGCTGCAGGGTCTTCTGGGCCATCATCAATCGCAACCATGAGTCGGTGGCTTTTACCCCCCACCCCAAATGTGGATTGACGGCGAGCCTGCGGCGGAAATCCTCGTCATATTTCCACCAGGCTGAACCGCCATGGGACTTATATGAACTGTAAATGCTGTCCATATAAATGAAAAGCTCGGAACATCATTCCGGGTGTTTCTCCCCCATCACGCATCCTAGAACTGCGAAAGCCTGCAGCCAATTGTTGATAGTTTTGGCTACCTTCGGTTTTCTGTCGTAAACTCTCTCACCTACTCGTCTCTCCTTATCCACCGAGTGTTGCTCTGTGGATACGAGGGACCAAATGTCTATGAACTCGTTAGCCCAAATTTGCTCCTTTACGCCAATATCTAGGTGTGACCCCAGTGGTGGGACACCGCAAAACAGACCATCCTTGTAAATATCTGGGCGGGTGGGAGGGATTGGCTTTGGCTGCGCGGAGGGTTGCAACAGCCTGGGATTTACAAAAACCCTGCCGCAGCCCGCGCTAAAAGGAGCCGCGTCTGCTGCATTAACCGTACTACCCCTATCACCGCCCCAAGCACCAGTAAAGGCGTACTCACCGGGTTGCATACTGGGTTCCGAGCGACTCTGTTCCTGAGGTACGTG
Source organism: Ranitomeya variabilis (assembly GCF_051348905.1). Taxonomy (NCBI): domain Eukaryota; kingdom Metazoa; phylum Chordata; class Amphibia; order Anura; family Dendrobatidae; genus Ranitomeya; species Ranitomeya variabilis. Next base: position 614,778,156 of record NC_135233.1, read on the forward strand.
GGTGGTAGCACCTCGCCGTTCGATCCGTGAAGTGGACCTATGTTGCGATGCACCGTGATGACGAGACCGGCTGGATGAACTACCCGAGGAGGATGGAGAGCGCCATCTTGACGCTCTAGACCGCCTGTTACGACGGCTGGATCGGGACCTGTGGGAGTGTCCCCTGCTACCGTACCGTTCCCTACGCCTTTTCCGGTGACGGCCATGCCCGGATGACGAAGACGAGGAGATGCTGCGTGCGGAGCGGTTACTCGCGCTCTGAACGCCAACCAGAGCCGAGGTGCCAGCACCCTGTACTGGGGGTCCAACATCGGCTGCCATCAGCGATATGCCTGCCGAGGCGTTCTGATGTTCTCCCACACCAGATGCTAACTGCGATTGGGCTATTTGACCCCCAGTAGTAAGTTGATGGGGTGTTGAAAAAATTACTGGGAATGGAGGAAAAGGGGACTCAATTCTAACCCCTGTGTGCCTGACCCCCGGCTGCTGTCCAATTATGGGGACAGAATGCACCTGTTGCAGGGCCGTTATCCCCAACTCCCGCCCCCTCCCAGTATTAGTACCATTACCCCCTAAAGGTTGCGGAATAGGGGAAAACAATTACTGGGATTCCTCCATCCCTTCGTTCTCCTGCGACGACGCAGAAGCCGCTGAACCCTGAACTCCCCCCATGCCAGCGACCGCCAGTGATTCCTGCGCAGCTGGGGTGATTGAAGGCTGCAGCTGAGTGCTTCCTCCCCAGGGGATTAGTACTGCTGTAGGAGCGGAGCCGAAAATTCTCTGAGTTCCCCCCTCCTGTGCCTGTCCGACCGCCGCCGCCGCGCTATGCTGCCTGACCACGTGTGAGGATGCGCGCGCACTTGAGCCGCGCGCGCTCCTCTTTGAAATTAATGGCGGGCTCAGGCGTGCCGGCGGCCGGGAAGCTCTGCCAGATCGCCGCCCGCCCGACGGCAATGCCTGGCTCGCTGCAGGGAGGGAGCCGCTCGCGGCCAATAGCGCCGCTAACCAATCGCTACCCTCCCTGCTGATCTTCTCCCTCACCGCTTCCTGGAGCGGGTCCATATTACCGGCAGCCCCAAGACAGGTCCGGGTCCAAGTGAGGGGATCCGGAAATAGCATGGAGAACGCACCCACCTCTTCTGAATGGGGCCCCGCCCCACGAGAAAGCCCGGTCCCCCGCCAGGAGCACAGCGACGTCACCCCGTGGGAGATCGGGTAAGAGCCATGTTAAGGCTCTGCAGTCAGGGGACAGCGGGAATACCGCGGTGTCCCACAAATGTGGTGGATAATCAGACGTGTTGGGGCACAGAATTCCAGATGATGGGGGATATTCGGGAGAAGTCTTGGAGGCGATTGGATGAGGAGCAAATAAGTGTGGAGTAGAGAAGGAGGTCTTGGGAGGACCGTAGATTACATGAGGGAAGATATTGAGAGAGATGAGAGAGGTAGATGGAGTATTATAGGAAAAGACTGCAAGGAAGAACTTAAAGCGGAAGCTGGAAGATTCTCTAAATGTAAGTGAGGATAAAAAAGGAAAGGAAAGAAAAGGAAAGGAAAAAGGAAAGATTGTCTGATCAGGAAGAACTAAAAGATGAAGAATTCTCTGACTGCTGGGAAGAATAAAGGGAGGAATTTGTGAATGTTAGAAAGCTGGGATCGCCGGTAATGGCTATTATATTGGTTTTAGCTTCTACTGATAAAATAAATAAGAAAACACTAGATACAATTTGTAACTGATCAACAGAAGGAGACAAATCATCAAATAGACTTATTTAAGGCTTTTCTTTATTATTTGGGGTCTTTTTAACCTTCAGGGGTGTGAATGTCACAATGACGGGAACATTTCCACTAAAATCCCTGATGTCTTTATTCTCGGTAGTTTTCCGCTGTCAGTTACCGTCTTATTGGTCGGGTCGGTGTGGTCCCAGAGTGAGCGGACTCTTATCAGTCTTTCTGTTTCATCCTTTGCTTCTCTTTTTTCTTCCCACAACAGAATGGTAAAAGCGCTGGGAGCTGGCGCAGCTTCTCCGGCGCTGGTCACCATGGCAACTACGGCTAGAAGATACTTTGATGCTTCTACATAATTATGCAATATTAAGTTATAAGGAAGAGGTGCAGCAATTTCCTTCCGATGATAGCTGAAATTACAGGCGCTCGGCATCCGGAGCCTCGTCTGGGTAATTGCCGACCATTATGTATAATATCAAATTGCTGATATTTACCTTTTCCCGTGACACCGCCATCCACTCATTTTGGGTAAATTATAGCAGATGAACCGTGAAACACAGGGATCAAATATCAGATCGTTTGACCAATGAGTAACCACTCAGGAGGATTATGGAGGTTTCTCTCTTTTTTTTTCCTTTGCGTTTCAATGCTTTTATAAAATACTAGCTGTACTACCCGGCTTCGCCCGGGTTAATGACTGCTGTTAGCAAAATAGAATGTGTTAACAAAAATTTATTCTGCACACAAAAACCACAAAACAAATAGATAGAAATGTAATTATTAAAAAGCAAAAACTATGCTAATAGAAGCATTTCTTAACATATATTAGCTTTGTTATACTGAGAATGTCTTTGTTGCCTATATTAACCAATCAGAGCTCAGATTAATTAACTGTAGCAAAATAGAAGCTGAGCTGTGATTGGTTGCTATTGGCAGCCTGATAAATCCCCAGCCAACAGGAAGCCCTCCCCCCTGGCAGTATATATTAGCTCACACATACACATAATAGACAGGTCATGTGACTGACAGCTGCCGTATTTCCTATATGGTACAATTGTTGCTCTTGTAGTTTGTCTGCTTATTAATCAGATTTTTATTTTTGAAGGATAATACCAGACTTCTGTGTGTTTTAGGGCGAGTTTCATGTGTGAAGTTGTGTGTGTTGAGTTGCGTGTGGCGACATGCGTGTAGCGACTTTTGTGAGATGAGTTTTGTGTGGTGACATGCGTGTAGCAACTTTTTGTGTATCGAGTTGCATGTGACAGGTTAGTGTAGCAAGTTGTGTGCAGCAAGATTTGTGCATGGCGAGTTTTGCGCGTGGCGAGTTTTGTGTGGTGCGTTTTGAGTATGTGCAAGTTTTGTGTGAGGCAACTTTTGTACATGTGGCAATTTTTCTGTGTGTGCAAGTTTTGCATGAGTTGAGTTTTCCATGAGGTGAGTTTTGCACGTGTGGCGAGTTTTGCGTGAGCCTAGTTTTGCATATGGCGAGTTTTGCATGTAGCGAGTTTTGCGCGTGGCGAGTTTTGAGTGGTGACTTTTGTGTTTCGACTTTTATGTGGCGAGGTTGGTGTGTGTGTGGTGAAATGTGTGCTGAGGGTGGTATATGTGTTCAAGCACGTGGTAGTGTGTGGCGCATTTTGTGTGTGTGTTCATATCCCCGTGTGTGGTGAGTATCCCATGTCGGGGCCCCACCTTAGCAACTGTACGGTATATACTCTTTGGCGCCATCGCTCTCATTCTTTAAGTCCCCATTGTTCACATCTGGCAGCTGTCAATTTTCCTCCAACACTTTTCCCTTCACTTTTTCCCCATTATGTAGATAGGGGCAAAATTGTTTGGTGAATTGGAACGCGCGGGGTTAAAATTTCACCTCACAACATAGCCTATGACGCTCTCGGGGTCCAGACGTGTGACTGTGCAAAATTTTGTGGCTGTAGCTGCGACGGTGCAGATGCCAATCCCGGACATACACACATACATACATACACACATTTAGCTTTATATATTAGATATACCTGTATGTAATCTCCTGTATATAGTATATACCTGTGTGTCATCTCACCTATATATAGTATATATCTGTGTGTCATCTCCTGTATATAGTATATACCTGTATGTCATCTCCTCCTATACATAGCATATACCTGTATGTCATCTCCTCCTGTATATACTATATACCTGTAGGTAATCTGTTCCTGTATATAGTATATACCTGTGTGTCATCTCCTGTATATAGTATATACCTGTATGTCATCTCCTCCTGTATGTAGTATGTACCTGTATGTCATCTCCTCCTCTATATAGTATATACCTGTGTGTCATCTCTCCTGTATATAGTATATATCTGTGTGTCATCTCCTCCTGTATATAGTATATATCTGTGTGTCATCTCCCCTGTAAATAGTATATACCTGTGTCATCTCCTCCTGTATATAGTATATACCTGTATGTCATCTCCTCCTGTATATACTTTATACCTGTGTGTCATCTCTCCTGTATATAGTATATACCTGTGTCATCTCTCCTGTATATAGTATATATCTGTGTGTCATCTCCTCCTGTATATAGTATATACCTGTGTGTCATCTCCTCCTATATATAGTATATACCTGTATGTCATCTCCTCCTGTATATAGTATATATCTGTATGTCATCTCCTCCTGTATTAGACCTCGTTCACACGTTATTTGGTCAGTATTTTTACCTCAGTATTTGTAAGCTAAATTGGCAGCCTGATAAATCCCCAGCCTACAGGACGCCCACCCCCTGGCAGTATATATTAGCTCACACATACACATAATAGACTGGTCATGTGACTGACAGCTGCCGGATTCCTATATGGTACATTTGTTGCTCTTGTAGTTTGTCTGCTTATTAATCAGATTTTTATTTTTGAAGGATAATACCAGACTTGTGTGTGTTTTAGGGCGAGTTTCGTGTGTCAAGTTGTGTGTGTTGAGTTGCGTGTGGCGACATGCATGTAGCGACTTTTGTGAGATGAGTTTTGTGTGGCGACATGCGTGTAGCAACTTTTTGTGTGTCGAGTTGCATGTGACAGGTTAGTGTAGCAAGTTGTGTGCAGCAAGTTTTGCGCGTGGCGAGTTTTATGTGTGGTGCCTTTTGAGTATGTGCAAGTTTTGTGTGAGGCAACTTTTGCATGTGTTGCAACTTTTGTGCATGTGGCAATTTTTCCGCGTGTGCAAGTTTTGCGTGTGGCGAGTTTTCCATGTGGCGAGTTTTGCACGTGTGGCGAGTTTTGCATGTGGAGAGTTTTGCGCTTGGCGAGTTTTGAGCGGCGACTTTTGTGTTTCGACTTTGATGTGGCGAGGTTGGTGTATGTGTGGGGAAATGTGCACTGACGGTGGTATTTGTGTTCGAGCACGTGGTAGTGTGTGGCGCATTTTGTGTGTGTGTTCATATCCCCGTGGTGGTGTGGTGATTATCCCATGTTGGGGCCCCACCTTAGCAACTGTACAGTATATACTCTTTGGCGCCATCGCTGTCATTCTTTAAGTCCCCCTTGTTCACATCTGGCAGCTGTTAATTTGCCTCCAACACTTTTCCTTTCATTTTTTCCCCATTATGTAGATAGGGGCAAAATTGTTTGGTGAATTGGAAAGCGCGGGGTTAAAATTTCACCTCACAACATAGCTTTGACGCTCTTGGGGTCCAGACGTGTGACTGTGCAAAATTTTGTGGCTGTAGCTGCGACGGTTCAGATGCCAATCCCGGACATACACACATACATACATACATACACACATACACACATTCAGCTTTATATATTAGATTTCAATTCTACAAACAAACTTAAAGGACATTTCCAGAGATTAGAAGAAGAACTGGAGAACTGTACATGTCTGTATCTCATCTGATGACTGCCAGGAAGAACTGAGAGAGAATTTTCTCTATTTGACTGCCTGGAAGAACTGAGAGAGGATCCTGTGTATGACTGCCAGGAAGAACTGAGAGAGAATTTTCTCTATATGACTGCCATGAAGAACTGAGAGAGGATCCTGTGTATGACTGTCAGAAAGAACTGAGAGAGGATCCTGTGTATGACAGCCATGAAGAACTGAGAGAGGATCCTGTGTATGACAGCCAGGAAGAACTGAGAGAGGATCCCATGTATGACAGCCAGGAAGAATTGAGAGAGGATCCTGTATATGACTGCCAGGAAGAACTGGTAGAGGATCCTGTGTATGACTGCCAGGAAGAAATAAAAGAGCAGAGAAGAGGATCTGCTGTATGACTGCCAGCAAGAACTGAGAGAGGATCCTGTGTATGACTGCCAGGAAGAACTGAGAGAGAATTTTCTCTATATGACTGCCTGGAAGAACTGAGAGAGGATCCTGTGTATGACTGTCAGGAAGAACTGAGAGAGGATCATGTGTATGACTGTCAGGAAGAACTTTGAGATGATCCTGTGTATGACTGCTAGGAAGAACTGAGAGAGGATCCTGTATATGACTGCTAGGAAGAACTGAGAGAGGATCACGTGTATGACTGCTAGGAAGAACTGAGAGAGGATCCTGTGTATGACTGCTAGAAAAAACTGAGAGAGGATCCTGTGTATGACTGCTAGGAAGAAGAGAGAATTCTCTATATGACTGATTGGAAGGACTGAGAGAGGATCCTGTGTATGACTGTCAGGAAGAACTGAGAGAGGATCCTGTATATGACTGCCAGGAAGAACTGAGAGAGAATTTTCTCTATATGACTGCCAGGAAGAACTGAGAGAGGATCCTGTGTATGACTGCCAGGAAGAACTGAGAGAGGATCCTGTGTATGACTGCCAGGAAGAACCTAGGGAGGATCCTGTGTATGACTGCTAAGAAGAACTGAGAGAGAATCCTCTATATGACTGCCTGGAAAAACTGAGAGGAGCATGTGTATGACTGCCAGGAAGAACTGAGGGAGGATCCTGTGTATGACTGCCAGGAAGAACTAAGAGAGTAGGGGTGAGACCCTATGGTGACTATTCTACCCATGTCTGCCAGAACAAAATGAGATGAAGAACTGAATGTGGAGGAGGAAAGAGCCTCATAATAAGGAAATCTCCAAATCCTGCAACCTAAAGGGAAAGGATGGAGGCAGCAGCACAGTGTCACCTCCAGGGGAAAGCAGCGAGTTCAGCAGCTGCCAAAGAAATTGTGATTTCACTTTTACCCCAGATTCCACCTCAATAATCTGCATGCTGCAGCCAATCCCCACGGTACAAGGAAGACGCAGCACAGGTGCAAAATACGGATGAACAGGCAGTTTAAGGGTATGTTTCCACGTGGCGTATTTGCTGCGGATTGGATGCTACGTACGGCCGCAGCGTCCAGATGTCATAGGATAGTGGAGGGGATTTTATGAAATCCCATATCCACTATGCATACAAAGATGCGGTGGCAGACCTGCGTATACGTACATGCGGCTCCTCTTTATAAACCGCAGCATGTCTATTTATCTTGCGGAGACGCGCAGTAGCACCGTTCTATGTATAGGATGCGGTGATTCCGCATGTGTTCGATGAATACATGCGGAATCACCGCATGTACAAGAGCCAGCAGCGCTTTGGATGGGGCCGGTGTCCGCTGCGTCCAAAGCGCTCGGAGTACGCCACTTGGAAACATACCCTAACTCCTATCAACCATGAGGGCTGGTGACCCCCTTACTATTAGATGGGGGCTGCTCAGCACTATGTAAGTACACCCCACAAGGATTGACACCACAATTTCCCCACACAGGTTGCCACACAAAAGTTTATTTCACCTAATGAACAAGTGTTTCAACTCATTTGTCGGTTGAAATGATCTTTTGTGCTGCGCAATAGATCTTCATTCTCGGCAGCACATCCCGCTCTACATACAGGACTCGCTGAAGAGAACAATGGCAGCGCATCTGCACAGAATGATCTGTTACTGGTTACGTGGTCTACCTCCCTAAACAGGATAATAAATGCAATGATTTTGGGTTCTTCCTGCTGAAACTTCACATGACATGACCAGCAGCAATTGATTGTACATGGTAAATATCAGTAGTAGCTGAAGATTTGTGCGTGGGTTTGGGAGGAGATGGCGGAATCCTCTGCGGCGGTTTAGCTCCTTCTCTCTCCCGCTGGGCGCTCGTCTTCTGCTGTAAGATCCAGGTTATCGTCCAGCTGTCAGTACATTTAGTTGAGGACGAGCGGCGGTGTACACCGAGGTCTCACACTGCTGTATACAATGTAACATCAATGTTCTCTGCAGCCGCTGCTGTTATACAGAGGTGACACTTCACAATGTGAACGCTGCCGTCTGTGTTCAGAGACAACCTGATAGATAATCGCCTGCGGGCAGGAGACAGCGAACATCTCTGCATCACAAACTATTCTGCCCAACTGGGGGGGATATCTACAAATATCTGTGTATACCGAGGCTGGAAGACGGGGTGAAAAAGTAAAAAAAAATTCTCAAGAAAGTAGATTATTGTTACATCGTATCTCTGGTGCTCACTAGTTAAGGTAAGGTGTGATCCGCCATGCTAGGTGCTAACCGAGGGTCTCCGGCGTGCTAACCGAGGGTCTATGGTATGCTCGAAAAATATGACTCACGTTGCTCTTTCCACCATCTTTCCTAAACGGAGCAATGAGTGTTAGGATTCTTAAAAGTCACAGCGCGCTCCACCATAAACTCAACTTTCCAGACATGGATGGCTACTTTTCTTCTTTTGTGTCATTGCCACAAAAGAAAATTAGTTTTGCACAGTTACTTAGAAGTCATGGTGGTGCGTGTGTGAAGGAGAGAATGGCTAATAAGATCAATTATTAAACCTTACAAAAGCCAGTTCAGACATGATGTGGCAAGATGGCAATTTTGTCCTGGAACAACGCCCTTGAAGGATTTTTTGGAATGTGAAGCAGACACTAGACATTGGATTGAATACCATATATGGAGTGGAGTTGGCAAGGACCTATCATAGACTGACACCATTACTATTCAGACACCCACTTCCTGCCTGTTACAAGATTCTTTATTGTAAGAATGAAGTTCAGTTGTGTGCCAGCCTTTGCCAAGGAAGGAGCATACATCCGACTCTGTGTCCGGTTTCTCTCTTTTAAGCATGCACTTGGCTCATATTTAGGTCAGGAACAGGCAATCACTAAAGGTCTCACCCAACATGTGTAGATTGGGGCCGGCGCGGACACAGAAGAGGCCCCGATGCAAGGACAACATATGGGCATTGTGCAGTCCAATATCTCAGCAAAATGCACAGTCACTGGAGATAGGGATCTGATTGGGATACCATGTCGCGGATGACTTTTAGGCTGCCGTCACACAGTCAGTATTTGGTCAGTATTTTACATTAGTATTTGCAGCCAAAACCAGGAGTGGAACAATTAGAGGAAAAGTATAATAGAAACATATGCACCACTTCTGTATTTATCACCCCCTCCTGGTTTTGTCTTACAAATACTGATGTAAAATACTGACCAAATACTGATAGTGTGACGGCAGCCTTATGCTTTTTAAATAATAAAAAAAGTCAACTAGGCCTCTTTGCTTCTTACATATATTACTATTTACTTACCGTAGTGTTTCTATGTATTGTTTGGATTCTAGGGTATAGCCTTCTGTTAATGACCACAGTGTGAGTGTGCACCTGCATTTTACACCTATACCCACAGGGGTGCCGGCCCTTGTTTTTGTATTGGCTCCGGGAATAACAAGAAACCTCGGGAAAAGTCAACAATTCTCCCAACTCACCGGAATCCTTCCAGAAATTGGCTGTTTCAGCAAATTTCTTCATTCAGGAGACATGGAAATGGCCAGGGGGAGACGGGAAATGGGTGGGATTCTAAAAAACACAGATCCTCCATCCTGGACTCGTTATGGCAGGACCCTATTACCTGGAGAGTACTCTAGTTGGCTGAATCTGCCAGACCTGACCCCAGATCTCTGCAGGCTTCATGTATCAAGAAATCATTAGCAACGTTCCTCAATTTACCAATATCCTCACTGCTCCAAATAACTACTATGGGCAAACAACCCACAATGCACTGCACGAGATACAGGCGTCAGATAAGTGGACCTCTGCGTGTCCCGGGGCTCGTGGGGCGGCAGCTGCTGCTTTCTGCTATCTCCCACTTCATAACAGAAATAATCTTCACATAGATAAGACAGATAGAAATCACCTGGATGGCAAGTTCATTTACTGCATCAGGGAGATGTGGACTCATGACAACTATTAGGCCGGCATCACACTCAGCGTATGAAAATACGGTCTGTTTTGTTACGGCCGTAATACGCAGAAATGTTCCCAAAATAGTGGTCCGTATGTCATCCGTAGGCAGGGTGTGGCAGCGTATTTTGCGCATGGCATCCTCCGTATGTAATCCGTATGGCATCCGTACTGCGATATTTTCTCGCAGGCTTGCAAAACCGACATCTAATGGATTTATGTGCTCAAATGTTCATTAAAACATATATACAGTATCTATATATATATATGCATATATATATATATATGTCATTGAGACACATATATATATATATATTTATATTTCAGACAGCGCTAGATATCATAAAAGCCGGTAATTCAATTGCCGGCTTTTGCTATCTCCTTCCCAAACCCGACAGGATATGAGACATGGTTTACATACAGTAAACCATCTCATATCCCTTTTTTTTGCATATTCCACACTACTAATGTTAGTAGTGTGTATGTGCAAAATTTGGGCCCTCTAGCTATTAAATTAAAGGGTTAAATCGCGGAAAAAATTGGCGTGGGCTCCCACGCAATTTTCTCCGCCAGAGTGGTAAAGCCAGTGACTGAGGGCAGATATTAATAGCCTAGGGAGGTACCATGGTTATTTGCCCCCCCTGGCTAAAAACATCTGCCCCCAGCCACCCCAGAAAAGGCACATCTGGAAGATGCGCCTATTCTGGCACTTGGCCACTCTCTTGTAAGGTGACATTAAGCCAAATTAATAATGGAGAGGCGTCAATTATGACACCTATCCATTATTAATCCAATAGCACGAAATGGTTAAAATAACACACACATTATTACAAAGTACTTTAATGAAATAAAGACACAGGGTGTTTTAATATTTTATTAGACTCTTAATCCACCTGAAGACCCTCGTTCTGTAAAAAAGGAAAAATAAAAAAAAACAGCAATATCCCATACCTTCCGTCGTTCTGGTCACGTCCCACGATGTAAATCCATCTGAAGGGGTTAAATCATTTTACACCCAGGAGCTCTGCTAAAGCAGCTGTGCTTGTGGTTGTAAAAAGACAGGGAATGAATGGAATGCAGGGGAATGTCCTGTAGTTACCTTGAGTCGCGGTGATGCGCCCTCTGCTGGATGAACTCATATGAACTCGAGCCTGGGAAAAGTTCCCACGCTAGAGTTCATATGTTCATACAGTGACTGCACCAGCAGAATAGTGAGTGCAGCTCTGGGGTATAATACAGGATGTAACTCAGGATCAATAATGTAATGTATGTTCACAGTGACTGCACCAGCAGAATAGTGAGTGCAGCTCTGGAGTATAATACAGGATGTAACTCAGGATCAGTAATGTAATGTATGTACACAGTGACTGCACCAGCAGAATAGTGAGTGCAACTCTGGGGTATAATAAAGGATGTAACTCAGGATCAGTAATGTAATGTATGTACGCAGTGACTGCACCAGCAGAATAGTGAGTGCAGCTCTGGAGTATAATACAGGATGTAACTCAGGATCAGGACAGGATGTATTGCATTTACAGAATACTTACTCTCTCCTTGTATATTATATATGATGTGTGATTTTTTTTTTTTTATATCAATAAAAACACTTGTTTTAGAGACGTGTTTCCAAGGTTGTAGCCATGGCAACAAGAGTGAAAACCTCCATTCTTTATACTGCAGGCTGAATTCACAGAACTGGAACAAGATGGAAACTTGAAACACAATTTATCGCATGTATGATCAGATAATATTCCTCCTTAGCTGCAGAAAACATGGTTTACAGAATTCTGCGTCAGAGACCATTCAAGTGTGAAAATGACCCTACTTGGGGGTCCCTCCCTCGCTGCGCTCCGCCATGGAAATTCTAAAGACAACCAGGCGTTATCAATACAATTCCTGGTTCTTTTTTGTTCTACATTGAATAATGAATGATGTCTTCTCGGCGGCTTTTGTTCTGCCTGTCGAGATACGCGCCTCCTTTTGTCGGAACACTATGTGATTTATAATGAAAATGACTAGATAATTACGTTACTTGTCATAGGTATCTCTCTGCTCACATAAACCTCTGTTTGCTTCTCTTAGAACCCTATGAAGTTTAGATATAATTGCATCCAATTGCCCAACGCCATTACATTCACAATGTAATCAAATGATATCTTAGTAATTGCTCACAGGGGTGCTAAGTATCCGGGAGGCTCCGCACGTGAGAGGAAATGTGTCGGAAGCAGCTAATACTAACTAATGTTCAGCCAATGAAGCGGAAAGTGCAGCTGTGGCCCCCAAACACCCCCAAACCCACATCAAAGAGCAACCTTAATTATAGTGAATGTTCACCTCCGATAACTCTACAGAAAGAACTCATCTGCATAAAAAGTTGAGTCATTTTCTGAAAACACGACTTTAGTTATTATATACTGAGTTACAGAGCGTGACACTTACCTGAGTATAAGGCTGTGTGCACACGTTGCGTTTTTTTTTGCTATAAAAACGCATAAAAAACGCATACATTATGCATCATCATTTAGAATGCAATTTTTGTGCACATGATGCGTTTTTTTCCGCGAAAAAAACGCATCGCGATAAAAAAAAGCAGCATGTTCATTAATTTTGCGGATTTTTTGCAGATTTCCCACTATATCATTGCATTGGGAAATCTCCGGAAAAAAATGCAAAAAATCCACCAAAAAAAAACGAGAAAAACATGCAAAAAAAACCACGAAAAAAAACGCATTCGGATTTCTTTCAGAAAATGTCCGATTTTGCTCAGGAAATTTCTGCAAGAAATCCTGAACGTGTGCACATAGCCTTAGAGGTTTCAGTCATGTGAGAGCAGCTTCCCTGCAGCATGTGCATTGTCACTTACAGAGCTGCACTCACTATTCTGCTGGTGAAGTCACTGTGTATATACATTACATTACTGATCCTGAGTTACATCCTGTATTATACCCCAGAGCTGCACTCACTATTCTGCTGGTGCAGTCACTGTGTACATACATTACATTACTGATCCTGAGTTACATCCTGTATTATACCCCAGAGCTGCACTCACTATTCTGCTGGTGCAGTCACTGTGTACATACATTACATTACTGATCCTGAGTTACATCCTGTATTATACCCTAGAGCTGCACTCACTATTCTGCTGGTGCAGTCACTGTGTACATACATTACTGATCCTGAGTTACATCCTGTATTATACCCCAGAGCTGCACTCACTATTCTGCTGGTGCAGTCACTGTGTACATACATTACATTACTGATCCTGAGTTACATCCTGTATCTCTTTTTTTATTATAAAAGTACAAAACAAAACTTACAGGCAAAGCTTACAGACAAACTCAATAACAAAACAAATTATTCACAATCCCCAAAAGTCCAATGTCCAGCAGATTTATACAAACAAAAAGTTCTTCCATTTCATTAATACCCCCCAGCAAGGGAAGAGACCTCAACCTATATCCTTTTTCCTCTCCCCTTGTACCTTTTTCCCTCATACACACATACCCATGCATTCATCCCTAGAAAAATAAACAAAAGTCGGCCATCTGCCCTAAAGAAAGTAAATAGAACACCTGGCCAAAACTTTATCATATATTTTTATATATTTTTTTTTATTTTTTTAGTTTATATATTTTTTTTTATTTTTTTTATTTTTTATTTTTTCCTCCTAAACTAAACCACCACCATTCCCCCAAAGGTCCCACGAAAGTTTGTGGCCTATCACACCAGGTCCCACGAAAGTTTGTGGCCTTTCCTACACAGCAAGGTCCATAAAAGTTTATGGCCTTTTTTCCTCTTCTTGGCATCCCGCCGGACGTCCATTCTCCAAAACCCATCCCCCCAAGAAACCCCCCACCCCACCTAAACTAAATCCCCCCTACACACATCATAGTACACACATAACACATATATACAACCTTATAATAACATATATCAATAATAACATAATAATAACCAGTACACCCCTTAACCATGACCAAAGAACAGGCCCAAGTTCAATGCCTGCAAGCCCTATACCCAGGTTACCAATTACAAAACAAAAATCTATAAGTGAGGGTTACAGCCCACCACCAGGAACTGGAGACCATAGAGGCTCTCACCCTAATCTACCGCACATCACCCTGACCCTCCCTAACAACACAAAAGAGAAAATCCTGTCCCTATAGCCCTACCAATCTCTCCCTACCTGCCCCTACCTGTCTCTCACTGACCCTCACTACCAACCTAATACTAACTACCTGTCCCTAAAGACTGTCCCTATCTGTCCCTCCCTGTCCCTACACATCTATCTGACCCTACAAAATAAAGATAAAAAGATAAGAAAGACTAAGGATACTGTCACACAGTGCAATTTTGATCGCTACGACGGCACGATCCGTGACGTCGCAGCGTCGTATGATTATCGCTCCAGCGTCGTAGACTGCGGTCACACGTTGCAATCACGGCGCTGGAGCGATGCCGAAGTCCCCGGGTAACCAGGGTAAACATCGGGTTACTAAGCGCAGGGCCGCGCTTAGTAACCCGATGTTTACCCTGGTTACCAGCGTAAACGTAAAAAAACAAACCGTACATACTTACATTCCGGTGTCTGTCCCCCGGCGTTCTGCTTCTCTCCGCTGTGTAAGCGCCAGCCGGAAAGCACAGCGGTGACGTCACCGCGTCACCGCTGTGCCCGCTTTCCGGCCGGCAGGTGCTCACAGTGCAGAGAAGCTGAGACGCCGGAGGACAGACACCGGAATGTGAGTATGTACTGTTTGGTTTTTTTACGTTTACGCTGGTAACCACGGTAAACATCGGGTTACTAAGCGCGGCCCTGCGCTTAGTTACCTGATGTTTACCCTGGTTACAAGCGAACACATCGCTGGATCGGTGTCACACACAACGATCCAGCGATGTCAGCGGGTGATCAAGCGACGAAAGAAAGTTCCAAACGATCTGCTACGACGTACGATTCTCAGCAGGGTCCCTGATCGCTGCTGCGTGTCAGACACTGCGATATCGTAACGATATCGCTAGAACGTCACGAATCGTACCGTCGTAGCGATCAAAATTGCACTGTGTGACAGTACCCTAACTCAACCCTATCACAGGCACACAGAACCTAACTCTCCCTAGGGCACATTAAAGGAGAAACCCCTCCATAGAAGAGAAGCCCTCCCTGCACCCAGCCTCTCAAACTCCAGCAAGCACACTTTTGCCAGGTCATCCAGGATGTTCCTAATCACCTCTTCCCTGGGGAGGACTTTCCGCTGAGTAGACACTAGACACCGTGCATTCCACATGTGGAACCTGGTTACTAAACTAACTAAGAAAACAGTGCCCCGATCTCAGCCACCAAGGGACCTGAATGCCCCATAGGCCCACGCCGCATAGGAAAGGCCTGCCAGCCTGGGCCAGCCGATGGAAGCACCCACCCTGCTGTAGACCTCTGTATTAAAGGGACACCGAAGCAGGAAATGCTCCATGCTTTCAAGCATACAGTCACACTCCTCGCGGGGACAATCCCGGTCATCAGAGCATCTGCACTTCAGGTTGTCCCTCACATACAGCTTCCCATGGAAGCAGCGCCAAGCCAAGTCCCAAAACTTCAAGGGGATCAGCTTAGAGTTCAATAACCCGAGCCCCACCACCAGATCCCGGCTTGGGCAATCCCTGAGCGCCAGGGGCTTCTGAAAGTGGGTCAACAGGACCCTATTGTCAAGAAACCTTCTCGACATGGTCCTGATCTCCCACACTCCCAGACCCCACCGACGGATCACCTTCAGAACCGGGGTAGCATAAGCAGGAAGATGCCCATGAGGTGTACGAAGGTCCTTTACCTGCCCTCCTGTCTCCCATTCCTGGAAGAAAGGCCGAAACCACCCCCTACAGGAGAATACCCACAGAGGAGCCCTCTCTAACCAGAGGTTGGCGATGTTTGCCTTAAGAAAGGTGTTTACTAGAAACACCACTGGGTTGACCATACCCAACCCTCCTAGTCTCCTCGTGCGGTACGTGACCTCCCTCTTGATTAGGTTCAGCCTAAGAGCGGTAGAGTTTTTCTTGAGATGGGAACATCCTGTGGATCTTCCTCACAATGCCTTCCTCTTGAGCCTACTCAAATTTGTATTAACACACAATTATTTTGTGTTTGATTTTTAATTTTACAGGCAGGTATCAGGCACCGCGATGGGTGCCCGCTGTGCTCCTTCGTTTGCCAACCTATTCATGGGTTGGTGGGAGGAGACCAGCGTGTACCCGTCACGGGCCTTCAAAGAGAATATTTTGTATTGGTTCCGTTTTATAGACGATGTTTTCTTTATTTGGATGGGCTCGAGGGAGGGTTCTGAGGAATTTCTACAGATGTTGAACAATAACTCATTAAATATTCATCTAACCTTCCAAATGTCCTTGTCTACAGTGGAATTCCTGGACCTAAGGCTTATTCGCCAAGAGGACACCATCTATACCGACCTTTTCCGTAAGAGTACGGCTGCTAATGGACTTCTGGACTATAAGAGCTTCCACCCTCATCATCTGAAGAGAAATCTACCGGTTGGACAATTTTATAGGATCCGACGAAATTGTACTC
The DNA here is from genome assembly GCF_051348905.1 of Ranitomeya variabilis. Lineage (NCBI taxonomy): Eukaryota > Metazoa > Chordata > Amphibia > Anura > Dendrobatidae > Ranitomeya > Ranitomeya variabilis. Next base: position 614,794,663 of record NC_135233.1, read on the forward strand.
GACAAAGTGACTTCAGCTCCCAGGCTAAATCTCTCTCAACACGCTTACGGGCAAGAGGATATCCTAGATCCATTGTCACAAATGCCCTACAGCGTACTAAATCCATCCCTAGAGAAAACCTGTTACAACCAACTAAAAAGCACTCAGATGATAGTCTTAGATTCATCATGACATTTCACAATCATTGGAACTATGTCTCAGAATTATTCAAACAACACTGGGACATTTTAAAGACTGATCCCAAGGTAGCAGATCTCCTTCCAATACGTCCCTTACTGACGGCAAGACGAGCACCTAACCTACGGGACTCACTCTCTAGGAGCCACTTTGTTAGGCCAACAATGAGATTGGGTAGAGGCCTCACTTTAAGAGGAATGTACCCATGTGGGGACTGCAATATTTGCCCATTTGTGAGTAGGGGCTCCTCTTTCACTAACCCTGGAGATGCATCAGTGCATGCTCTCAGGGACTATATGAATTGTAGGACAATGAATTTGATCTATGTGATTGTATGTTCTTGCCCTAAGGTATATGTGGGGCAGACCTCGCAAGAGTTACGCAAATGAATTCAGCAACATATTTCAAACATCAATTGTGCCAGACAGGACCTGTCTAAGGGCAAAAATATCTCCACGGTTGCTATGCACTTTTTACAAGTACACTCCAGTAGTACCCATGGCTTACGGGTGCAGGGGCTGCAAAAGGTTCCGAATAATTTTCGGAAAACTGATCGACAGGGAGAACTTCTCAGACTAGAGGCCCGCTGGATATACCAGTTGGGATTGGTTTCACCGGGATGCCTCAATGAGGACCTTCTATATACGGGCTTTCTGTTGCCTTGAAATTATTTTTTGACATCCATATTGTAAAAATATTTAAGGTGTTAAACACCGGCGGTAATAACACTGACCCAATCTCTATAGTGAACAGTAGGTAAGTATCGGGGATATTGGGTGATACCGCTAAAAACTACATAAAAGACTGGGGGGGCTTCTAGCCACTGATTTAGGGACTTTTTTGCATATTTAACTGTTCAGTATATTATATCCATGTTATGGATGTTTACCATTATGCATGTCCTGCTTTAAAGCTATATTTTAGGTGAGGACTCAACCTGGGTGATTGAGTTTTCATTACTATATGCAGTGTTGGTGCAGTTTTGTATAAGCATTCTGGTAGTTGTGGCTTATTATTGATAAGCTTATACGTGTTAAAGGACTCGATTGCCAAACCTGCATGAGGTTATGCCCCATCATGTGTGGCCGCAAAATGGCAATAATCAAGCGCCGTGGCTGTGCCCGCAGTGACGGACTTGTCACTATTACTGTGGATCGGGCGGATGGCCGATCACACTGCGCATGCGCCGCCTGTCCACCTTCAGCGCGGCTTGGTTGGTATCCAGGATACCAACTACATCAGCACAGAGCATGCGCTGTTGCTGATAGAAGGGTGTGTATGTAATGGTGATGGGGCTGGAGAGTCCCAGCGCAGGCGCAGATTGATGTTTACACATCCAGCTGGGATCTCACGTGATGACCGTCTTGATTGACAAGTGCAGACACAGGGGCGGGCTTCTTGTGCGCAGTGGCTGCGGTCATTGGAGTAGCGCACAAATGGATGTTGCTCTGGATATGAGGTACAGGTGCCTGCTGATTACATGTTGGCTTAGTGAAAACCTTGGCACTGGATTAGGGCTGTTTCTCATTTGATCATGTTGATCTGACTTGACCCTGATGGACTGATCCACAGGCTGATGACTGCCGCACACAGGTGCCGGCAACCATCAGCTAAAGAAGTAAGAGCACTTATACTGTGTATACCCGACAGGACTATTGCTTTAATACTTCCCCTGACGAAGCTACCAGGAGTAGCGATACGCGTTGGGAGCCAGCGGGCTCCTCCTCTCCTAGTGAGTATTACAGCTTCTTTATTTAACTGTGTCATGGGCAGTGCATGTTGTAGGTATTCCGGTGGGGAAACCCTCATTAGCAATACACAGGAACATGGGCTTAATAACTTTAGCTGACAGAAATTTCAACATTATCTTTGTTTTTTTCCAGTAAGTATATTTATTGAAATTTTGAACAGGAAAAACAATAAAAAGAATCATTACAATGTCCAGAGCTATACATTACGCCTCTGAGAACACAGCACAAGTGTAGTTGAACAAGGACTCTGGCACATAAAAGGTACATGCTTCTCATCTTGAGAATCACCTCAGGACATGGACCTTATATACAGAATACAGAACCTGTAAGAAAAGCAATTGTAGAGATAGGCGAAAAGGAAAGAAAGAGAAAAAGAGAGAAGAAAAAAAGGGGGGGGGGGAAGGGGGGGGAATGGGAGTAAGGAGGGAGGGGGGGGGGGGTTAAGGAAGACCCAGCAATGTACACGCACACGTATTGAGAATTATAAGTATGTACGCAGCCAAGTCAGGAACCCCGTGCTCTCCTTGAAGGATTGCCAGAGGAACCAGGTGCGTCCCTGGTCATATGCAGCATCACCATCACCCGCCACCAGCGACTCCAGACGATGTAATCTATCCATTTCAGCTATCCATTCCTCCGTGGAGGGGACCTCAGTGGACCTCCAATGTCGGGGAATAACTGCCCTGCCGGCCGGAAAGTGAGAGCAGATCACAGCGGTGACGTCACCGCTGCGCTCTGCTCTCACTGTACGGCCGGATCTCAGTCAGAGCAGGAAGCGGACGGCAAGGGACCTGACGGACATCAGATGGTGAGCATGTACGGTTTGTTTTTTTTTACTTTTACGCTGGTAACCACGGTAAACATCGGGTTACTAAGCGCGGCCCTGCGCTTAGTAACCCGATGTTTACCCTGGTTACCCGGGGACTTCGGCATCGCTCCAGCGCCGTGATTGCAACGTGTGACCGCAGTCTACGACGCTGGAGCGATAATCATACGACGCTGCGACGTCACGAATCGTGCCGTCGTAGCGATCAAAATTGCACTGTGTGACAGTACCCTTAGGGTCAAAGACCAACCCTTCCACTGATCCACCGTCTGGGCGGCAATCTTAAGTCTGCCCTCCCAGTTTTGCTGGGGATAGTCCCCCGGGCCGAAACTGATGCCTAATATTTTTGCTGTGGCCTGAGGCCCTGGAAGGGTGTCCGGGAGATCAAAACTTGGATCTCCCCCTCCCAGCCAGAGACTCTCACACTTGTCCCGGTTGATCATAGACCCGGATGCCACCGAGTAGCGTTCAACCTCAGACATCACCCAATCTGCCTCCTCTCTCGAGGATACAAAAAGGGAAACATCGTCAGCGTAAGCCACTACCCTCAAGGCGGCCTCTGGCTCCACCTGGTCCATCCTGACTCCCACCAACGGTCCACGCTCCACCCTCCTTAAAAGGGGGTCGATCGCAAACACATATAACAGTGGGCTCAGAGGACAGCCCTGGCGGACACCAGACCTCACCTCAAAAGGGTGTCCGACCCAACCGTTCACGAGTGGAAAAGTCTCTGCCCCTTTGTATAAAACTCTCAACCAATCAACAAACCTCCCAGGCAGACCATACCTCAGAAGGACGGACCAGAGGTACTCATGGTTAACCCGGTCAAAGGCCTTCGCCTGGTCTAAGGACAGCAAGTACCCCTTCCAATGACCTACCCTGCCCTGCTCCACTGCCTCCCGGACACCGAGCACAGCACTAAATGTGCTGCGGCCTGGAACAGAGCAGTGCTGGGCCCCCGAGAGGAGTCGGGGCGCAAACTGCACCAACCGATTAAAAAGCACCTTTGCCAGAACCTTTCGGTCCGTATTGAGAAGCGCTATGGGACGTCAATTCTCAATACGGGACGAGTCTTTACCCTTTGACAGGATAACCAGGGCTGACTTCCTCATTGAACTGGGCAGAATGTCCGAGGAGAGGCACTCATTAAACACCTCAGTCAAGAGGGGGACCAAAGAGTCCCTAAAAGTCTTGTAGAACTCGGATCTTAAGCCATCCGGACCGGGTGACTTTTTGGGCCGGAGCCCATCAATCGCCCGTCTCACTTCCTCTTCCCTGATTGCTTCGGCCAAAACATGAAGAGAGGGGTCATCCCCTGGCTCAGGGATGGTTTCAGTCAGGAAAGCCGACATCTCATCCCGATCAGGATCCCTCCTCCCCAAGAGGTGCAAGTAGAAGGATCTAACCACCTCCAGGATCCCTGATTTGGATCTGTTCAGGGACCCCGTACTGTCAATCAGTCCTCTCACCATCTTACAATTCAGCGGTAGCTCCCGAAATCCCTCTCAAAAACCAAGGATGTGTGCCTATCGTACTGGCACCCCTTGAGCAAGGTCTTCACCCTGGAGATTTCCTCTCGGTCTCCTCCAGTCGAGACGAGCTGCTCGAGTTTCCTCCCCAGTTCCCGATACAGGCGGTACCTGTTCAGGCCCCTGAGGCTCGAGAGCTGACGGAAGAACCTTGCGACCCTTCTTTTGAAGATCTCCCACCACTCAGACTTACTGCTACAAAGACCCAAGAGAGGTACCTAGCTTTGAAGAAATTCCTCAAAGGACTGTCTTACTTCCGCCTCTTCCAGAAGGGACGAATTCAGCTTCCATAGGCCTCTCCCCATCCGGGGGGTCTCTGTAACATTCAAAGTAAAGAAAATGAAACAGTGATCGGAGAACTCCACCTCAACAGCGGACACTGCAGAAGAGACGGCTTCCTCCTTTAAAAAAAAACTATCTATCCTAGACCTACTGTTTCCCCTAAAAAAGGTGAAACCCCCGTGACCTGGGGTGTGCCGGATGTGGACATCCACCAGGCGAGCTTCGCTTACTATGCTATTCAAGGCTACGCTATCATAAGCCAGCCGGTCTCCGGGGCCTCCCCTATCACGGAGTCTGGTTACAGTATTAAAATCCCCACCGAAGACCACCTGCCGGCTCGTAAAAAGATAGGGCTTGATCCTCAGGAAGAGACATTTACGGTCCCACTTAGATTGCGGGCCATAGATATTGATGAGCCGAAGCTCCTGTCCCCTCATGAAGACGTCAAGGACCAAACATCTCCCCATTTCTACCTCGATCACCAGTCTGCATTCCACCTCCGTGGTCTTAAAAAGGACCGCTACCCCGCTATACGGCTCGGCTGCAAGAGACCAGTATGAGGGCCCACTCCTCCATTCCCTCTTTGCTTTGTAGATGGACCCCAGGTCCGTTAGTCTGGTCTCCTGCAAAAATAAAATATCAGCCTCAACCCGGGTGAAAAAATCAAAGGCCGTAAATCTAGCCGTATCTGACTTTATGCTGGCGACATTAATCGACGCCAGAGTCAACGGGGTAGGTCCCGCCATCATGGGTGATTGAGTTAGATGGCCTGTTTTTTAACCGTACCCCCTGATTTCCTCTCCCCCTATGAGGAGGAGCCCGACTCACCCCTCCTCTTTAAAGACACCGAGGTGTCCATATCCTTCTTTACAGCACTGAACTTCCCAGAAATAGATTCCTCGCCCCTGGACCCCGAGGTAGTCCCCCCCTCCAGAGGAGTGTGAATCCCCCGGAGGACAGACCTCACCACTCCCCGAAGGCACCCCAGATGTTGCGTCCGGCCCCTCACCCTCGACCTCCGACACAGCAAAGTCATCGAGGGCTTGGAACCAATTGGAGAGGGGGATCGGAAGGGAGTCGGTGAGCCTTTCCGTAGGCACCCTAGTGGCCAGGGGGGGGCTTAGATTTCTCAGCCTTGTTCTTCCTCTTCTTCCGACTCTTACCGGTACGATTGTGACCCTTTTTTTAGGCTGCTCCACCACCTCTTCATCCAGACTTTCATACTGGGAAGAGTTATCAGAAGCAGCCAACTCCTCCCTCTCCATCCTCCAGATCTCCTTGCTCACCGCCTTTTCCCCCAGGGCCTCAGAGGCTTCGGCTGCCGCCTCCAGGGTGGGGGCAGTCATCACCCCAGTTGCCTGAGGCTTATCCTGCCCCCTGCCCTTATGGCACCTCACCTGTTGCCATTGGTGGGCATATGTACCAGCCTCGCCTTTCCTCACTGACCCCTCAGCTCCCCTCACGCCTCCACCCTCAGCCCCAGCAGAAGTTGCACCACCGGGGACCCCCCCTTGGCTCCCCCCTGCCAGGCCAGAGATGGTGCTGGAAAAGGAACGGGGGCAGCTGCTATACGGGTGACCTAGGTCACCACACAGGTGACACCTAATGTCCCCACAGGCTGCGGCAAGATGGCCTACCCCGCACCTGTGGCAGACCTTCGGTTGCCCCTGGTAGAAGATCTGGATTCTGTCCCTCCCCAGAAATGCTGAGGAGGGGATGTGGGTGACCGTACCTCCTGAAACCTTCAACTTTACCATGAAGGTCCAGCCCCCTGACCAAATGCCAAACTCGTCCCTATTTTTTTTAGGGACCTCGGTGCCTTCCCCATAACGGGAAAGTCACGTCATTATGTCGACCCCAGAGAGGGACTCGTTACTTGTCAGAACGGTCACCCTCTTTACACTATTTTGGTGAGACACCGCCTGCACGGCAGTCTCGCCAGCCGGGCACCCCCTTTGCCAGTTCGAAATTCGACCAGAAAAGCTCCAAGCCCTCTGGCCGAACAAAACTGACATCGAAGAAGGAGGTGCCAAACGGATGAATCAGGGCAAAGATGTCCATCGCCCTGAAGTCCATCTTCAGAAGGAGCTCCACAACCCTCGCCCTTGGCGGGCACACTTCACTGCCCCTCCACCGAAGACGGACCACATTCCGCCTGGCCACCTCCTGCCCGGCTGTCGGGAGGGACCAAACTGTTTCCCCTTCCCTTTTATCTTGGAAGGCAGCCAGGCCGTGTCTATCCAGCCAAAAGGCCAAGTCCACCACTCTTCCCTCTACTTCGATCGTCCGTTCTCCCTTTTTGAGGGCCTCCAGGAAACGGCGCCGCAAGACGCTATCCCTGAGGTCCAGAGGCGAGGAAACCCCCTGACTAGACCCCGAGGCTCCAGCCCCCCCCCCCCGAATAACTCAGAGAACCTGTGGCTGGGGGGGCAGATGGACCGGCCCCCTTCCCCCTTCTCCAACTACCATCAGACACCGTACTCACACTTGCCACCCTATTCACACTTGCCACCTTAGACGCACTGGCACTCGCATCCTCAACCACAGACGCTTCCATACCCGCACCCTCCTCATCCACTCCATCAGTCACCCCACTCTCACTCACGTGCACACTGGGGTCAATATTATTTTGCCTCACCTTTTGGGTATTTCCAGGTTCTGTTTCCCCACTGCTACCGCCACCTACTGGTGGCATCTTCCCTGCTGGGGGGTTTGGCACACACAGCGCTTGTGTCCCTTTAAGAGTCACGCTGCCATAGGTTTTAAGCAGCACTGCCTGACTTTCCACCGCAGCAGGCACAGAGCCTCCTCCCCCACTGGCAGGTAGGAAGCCAGGTGCAGACCCGCCTCCAGCTCCATCCTGCTTTGTCACCAGAGGCCCCACTGCAGGTAAGCCCCCAGACTTAGGGGACCCCGCCAGGCAGGCGCCCTTGCTGCTGTCTGCTGCAGCTGCAGTCCCTGCTCCATTGCTGACAGTAGCTAAGACCATTTTTTTTATTTTCCTTGGGAAGCCACGCCCCCAGCCTCTAGCCGCACAGCTATCCAAAGCTGCTCCTACATGGGCAGCGGGTGCCGAGGAGGCCACGCCCCCTGAGACCAGCCGCAGCGGGACCCCCAGAGCCGACCCAGAGCTGGATCCACCCCCAGGAATCCCCCCAGCAGTACGAGTCCCCTGGGGCACAGCGCCCCTCACCACCACACCCTGGACCACAAACAGCCTGGCCACAGCAACTCCAGCAGCCGGCCCCAGGCTAGGCCAATCCCCCTCAGCATCCACCAGCGGCGGTGCCCCCAATGCAGGAGGCCCCGACTTCACCACAGACCCCGCCAGGGGAGCCCCCACCATTTTCTTTTTATGAGCCGGTTCTGCCGGAGCCGCAGGCCCCTCCCTCTTTACTTTACTAGGTGCCTGGGTCCCCAGAAGCGATCGTTTTAGCGGATCCGTAAGTGGGGGACCCAGACACCCCAGCGCTCACCGCCAGAGATGCGGTCCCGGCTGTCACTCTCCTGCCCACCTTCCACATCATGCTCCATATCAGACACATCACTACCCCCTCCGTTACCACAAACAGAGGCAGCGCCCTGCGTGTCATGGCCTGTAATCTCCTTGCTCCCTCGCTGCGAACCCACATCAGAGGCCAAGCCGGGGTGGGTAGCGGGTGCTGCACAGCGGGATCGGGGGGCCCCAGAGAGGGGGACATACACAAATTTCTGCACAGTAGATGTTTTCTTCTTATTCCATTTCTTAGCCTTTCTCTTCATCCCCCTCCTGGTTGCCTCGTCCTCGCAGATCTCACCCCCGAACCTCAGCTGGTTAAAACGGACCGGGGACTCGATCTGCCGGATCTGCTGCATGATGAGGCAGCCCCCCTCACTGCTGCTACTACCACCATCCTCATCCTCCCCCTTGCTCCCGCTGTCCCGTGAAGGGCCAGAATCTGACGGGAGAGCCACCTGCTCGGGGGCTATCCCGCTATACGACGCCTGGAGATCTCTTACCAGGCCACCAGGCGGTGGGTAGGGCACGACCTCCTCCTCGCATTCCTCTTCCTCATCATCCTCCTCCACCACCTGGCCGGAGCTCCGTGACCCCTCCGGTGCCCCACCGGTCATGGCTCTGAACCGGTCATCATTTTCCAACTTTTCACGGAAGGGCCCGCTGCCATCCAGGATCTCTCATCTCCGGCTTTCCAGGTCTTGTATGGATTTTTTGATCTTCTTGACCGCGGCGGATATCTCGGCCTTATTATTACCGGAGGCCCTGTCAGACCTCTCCTTAGCTACCCTCAACTCCCCCAGAGGGATTTTAGCTTCCTTGACGCATCCTCATACTCGCAGAGGTGCGCATGGATGCGGGAACCATAGCCCACGGCGGATTCTCTAGCCGCCTTGGTGCCCCAACCAAGGGACACTGCTGCAGCACCCCTGCTCGTACCAGGCCTACCTCCGGGGGAAGGAGCCGCCGCGGCCTCAGGGGTCCTACAGGTCTTCATGTTGGATCCCTTGCCTGTTCCTTGACCAGATCTTGTGACCCTAGCCGGAGTTGGAGTCCTCCCACTCCCCCACCGGCTTGGACCGGGAGGTGGGAGCCGGGGGCCCAGCCCCGGAGGCCAGACTCAAAATGAGCCTTCTTTCCTGGGAAGGGGGCAGACAAAAAGTCCTGGATGAAAAACTTTACCTCCCTTCCCAGGAGCTCTCTCTAGGCAGCACACACAGAGCACACGGCAAGCAGGCTCCGCCTCTTCCTGTATGACACTCCAGAGCTGCACTCACTATTCTGCTGGTGCAGTCACTGTGTACATACATTACATTACTGATCCTGGGTTACATCCTGTATTATACCCCAGAGCTGCACTCACTACTCTACTGGTGCAGTCACTGTGTACATGCATTACATTACTGATCCTGAGTTACATCCTGTATTATACACCAGAGCTGCACTCACTATTCTGCTGGTGCAGTCACTGTGTACATACATTACATTACTGATCCTGAGTTACATCCTGTAGATCTTTTATTATAAAAATGAAAAACATAACAACAATAATAGCAGAAAACATAACAAAAATATTAGCCAGAAAATAATCAATATACTGAATACTGGTCCAGCCGCTCATTCTCTCCTCTCACACATATTATACAGTATATACAGAACAATAACTACTTTGATTTTCAGGTCCGGTCACCAAACAAAATAATAAATAAAATAAACAATGGCAAACAGACTATATACATTAACTTTTTTTTTCTTTTTAGTTTTAAATAAAATAACTACAAATATATACAATACTACAAGCTATCCTCCATTCCCAACCCCCCGCACTGACCTGAGAGCTGGTCCTGCGTCTCATGCCTGAGTCCATGTCCAACGTCCATAGGCCAGATCAGGCAGTGCCAGTTTTTCCCCCAAACAACCCAGTGTCCCATAGTCCCACAAGATAAACCCACCTCCCCCCCTTTCCCACCACCCAACCTAACACCTACACCCAAATCTATATCCCCATATACAATATATACAATATATACAGCAGCACACACCACAATAATCACAACTCACGAAGCCCAAGTTCGGCGCCTGCAGCCCTACATCACTGTATAATCAAACAAAACAAAAATCTACAGTGTCAGCATCAGCCCACCACCAGGAAAGGAGATGACCAGACTAGGGCACACTAAAAGAAAAGCCCCTCCAGAGGAGCGCGGCCCTCCGTGCGCCCAGTCTCCCATACTCCAGAGAGCGCACCTTCACCACGTCACCGAGTATGGTCCTAAACACATCGTCCACTGGGAGGATTTTTCGTTGCGTCGATACTAAGCACCGTGCGTTCCACGTGTGATACCTAACCACTGCGCTAACTAGAAATAAGGTGCAGCGGTCCCGACCACCCAGGTCTCCGAATGCTCCATAGGCCCATTCCGCATAGGAGAGACCGGCCAGCCGAGACCAGCCAATGAAGGCGCCCACCCTGTTGTACACCTCTGTGTTGAAGGGACAATGAAGCAGGAAGTGGTCCATGCTTTCCAGCAAGGTACCACAATGCTCCCGAGGACAATTCCTGTCCTCAGAGCTCCTACACTTCAGATTGTCCCTCACACACAGTTTCCCATGGAAGCAGCGCCAAGCCAAGTCCCAAAACTTCGAGGGGATCCTGATAGAATTCAAAAGATGCAAACCCACCCCAAGATCCCGACTTGGGCAGTCCCTGAGCGCCAGAGGCCTCTGGAAATGGGTCAAAAGAACCCTACTGTCAAGTAGTTTCCTTGGCAGAGTCCTGATCTCCCACATTCCCAGACCCCACCGACGAATTACCTTCAGAACCAAGGTAGCGTAAGCCGGAAGATGTCCATGCGGTGTGCGAAGATCCTTCACTTGCCCTCCTGTCTCCCATTCCTGGAAGAAAGGCTGAAACCATCCCCTACAGGAGAATACCCACGGAGGAGCCCTCTCTTTCCAGAGGTTTGCGATATTGATCTTAATGAAGGTATCCACAAGGAATACCACAGGGTTGACCATACCCAACCCTCCTAGTCTCCTCGTACGGTAAGTAACCTCCCTCTTGACCAGGTTCAGTCTATTCCCCCATAACAGTTGGAAGAACAAACTGTAGACCCGAGTCCAGAGAGATTCCGGCAAGATGCACACACTGCCCAGATAAATCAGTAAAGGGAGCAGGTAAGTTTTGATCAGGTTTACCCTTTCCCTTAGGGTCAAAGACCAACCCTTCCATTGGTTCACCTTCTGAGTGGCGATCTCTAGCCTGCTGTCCCAATTTTGTTTGGGGTAATCCCCCTGGCCAAATTCGATGCCAAGGACTTTTGCAGAGACTTTGGGTCCTGGAAGGGTGTCCGGGAGATCAAAACCAGGATCTCCTCCTCCCAGCCAGAGACTCTCGCACTTATCCCGGTTGATCTTGGACCCGGATGCCTCCGAGTAGCGATCTACCCCTGACATCAGCCACCCTGCCTCCTCGTGAGAGGAAGCAAACACAGTGACATCATCGGCATACGCCACCACCCTCAGAGTGGCCTCCGGTGCTGCCTGATCCATCCCGATCCCGGCCAACGGTCCACGCTCCACCCTCCTAAGAAGAGGGTCAATCGCAAACACGTACAGCAGCGGGCTCAAGGGACAACCCTGGCGAACACCGGACCCAACCTCAAAAGAGCTACCAATCCAACCATTCACAAGCGGGAAACTCTCTGCCCCACTGTACAAGGTCTTGAGCCAATCAACAAACCCCCCCGGCAGGCCATATCTCAGAAGGACGGACCAGAGGTACTCGTGATTAACCCGATCAAACGCTTTTGCCTGGTCCAGTGACAGCATGTACCCCTTCCAGTGACCAGCCCTACCCTGCTCCACTGCCTCTCGGACACAGAGCACAGCATTAAATGTGCTGCGGCCTGGAACAGAGCAATGCTGGGCCCCCGAAAGGAGTCGGGGTGCAAATTTCACCAGCCGATTAAACAGTACCTTTGCCAGAACCTTCCTGTCTGCATTGAGAAGCGCTATGGGACGCCAATTCTCAATGCAAGACGGGTCCTTACCCTTTGACAAGATGATCAGAGCAGACCTCCTCATTGACTTCGGCAGAGTGCCCGAGGAAAGACACTCATTGAATACCTCAGTCAAGAGGGGAACCAAAACGTCCTTAAAGGTCTTATAGAATTCAGATGTTAAGCCATCTGGACCAGGCGATTTTTTGGGGGCAAGCCCTTCAATCGCCAACTGAACTTCCTCTTCCCTGATCATTTCTGTCAAAACGTCAAGAGAGGGGTCTACCCCTGGTTCGGGGACAGCTTCTGCCAGGAAAGCCGACATCTCATCCCAATCAAGATCCCTCTTCCCCAAGAGGTGCGAGTAGAAGGATCTGACAACCTCCAGTATCCCTGATCTGGATCGCCTCAGGGACCCCGTAGTGTCGACCAGTTCTGTAACCACTTTACTATTTACTGACATCTTGCAGTTTCTGTAAGGGTCGGGCGAGCGGTACTTCCCGTAATCCCTCTCAAAAACCAAAGATGCGTGTCTATCGTACTGACACCTCATAAGCAAAGATTTCACTCTGGAGATCTCCTCGCGGCTACCTCCAGTTGAGACAAGATGCTTGAGTTTCCTCCTCAGACCCTGATACAGGCGGTACCTGCTCAGACTCCTGAGGCTCGAGAGCTGGCGGAAGAATCTCGCCACCCTTTCCTTGAACATCTCCCACCACTCTGACCTACTACTACAAAGATCCAGTAAGGGTACCTGGCTCTGAAGAAAATCCTCAAAGGACTGTCTTATCTCCGCTTCTTCCAAGAGAGACGAATTGAGCCTCCAAAAGCCTCTTCCCATCCGGAGGGTCTCTGTAACATTCAGAGAAAACAAAATTAAACAGTGGTCGGAGAACTCCACCTCAACAACAGACACTGCTGAAGAGACAGCTTCCTCCTTTAAATAAAACCTATCTATTCTGGACCTACAGTTACCTCTATGATAGGTGAACCCCTCGTGGCCTGGGGTGTGCCGAATGTGGACATCCACCAGGCGAGCCTCACTAGCTATACTATTAAGGGCGACGCTATCGTAAGTCAGCTTGTCTCTGGAACCTCCTCTATCTCGGGGCCTCGTGACAGCATTGAAGTCCCCTCCAAAGACAACCTGCCGACTTGTAAAAAGGTAGGGCTTGATCCTCATAAAGAGACACTTCCGGTTCCACTTAGATTGGGGACCATAGATGTTAATGAGCCGGAGCTCTTGTCCCTTCATGAGGACATCTAAGATTAGGCACCTCCCCATTTCTAACTCAATAACCCGTCGGAATTCCACCGGTGCGGTAAAAAGGACCGCCACTCCGCTATACGGCTTGGCTGCAAGAGACCAATAGGAGGGCCCGAGTCTCCACTCCCTCTTAGCTTTAAACACATCTGCCATGTTTGGCAGCCTGGTCTCTTGCAAAAAGAAAATGTCAGCTTCAACCCGGCTGAGAAAATCAAAGGCCGCAAATCTAGCTGTATTTGACTTTATGCTGGCGACATTAATGGACGCCAGCGTCAACGGAGTGGGTTCCGCCATCATTGGTGATTGAGTTAGATGGCTTTCTTTTTCCCACTCCCCTTATCCTCTGCCTCAGAGGAGGAATCCTTCCCCCTCTTTAATGACATGGAGGTATCCATTTCCACGCGTTTTTTATTTTTTTCGTCCTCGTCTCCGGACTCTGGGCCAGTCCCTCCCTCCAAAGATATTATGTTCCCAGAAGGAGGAGACTCGGCGCCCCCTGTGAGCCCAGCCGAAGCCAGAACCTCACCCTCAGCTTCCCCCTCAGAGGAAGAGATGTTTTCAAGGGCTTGGAACCGGTTAGAAAGACCAACCAGAGGGGAGTCGGTTTTTCCTTCCTTAGGTACCTTGGTCAGAGTGAGAGAAGATTTTTTTTTTTCTCCCTTCTTTCTCTTCTTTTTGGTGCCGAGCTTACGCTTGTCCTCTAGCCACTGCCTATTATCCTCATCCATACTTTCATAATGGGAGGACTCTGAGGCAGTGGCATTCTCCTCCCTGTGGATCCTCCTGACCTCCTCATCCAACTCATCATCCCTTGGGGCCTCAGCAGCAAGACTGGCATCAAGGACAGGGGCCGCCCCAGTAGCCCGAGGCTCGCCCAGCTCCCTATCCTGTCTGCGCTTGTCTAGACGCCTTAGCTGGGCAGGCGTCTTTTTATTGCTTTTCTTCCTTGGCCCCTCAGCGCCCTCACCCTTGCTAGTCCCTTCCCCAGCAGAATCAGCCTCACGGCTTTCTCCCACCGGGGTCACGACTGCGTTAGCGAAGGAGCGAGGACAACGGCTGAATGGGTGACCTATCTCACCACACAGGTGGCACCTAATCTCCACACAAGATGCAGCAAGATGGCCGACATCCCCACACAATGCACACTTCTGCACAGTGCAGTTTGCGCTGAAGTGTGTGGGGTCGCCGCACCTGTGACAGAGCTTCGGTTGCCCCTGGTAGAAGACCAGGATACGATCCCTACCCAGGAAGGCAGATGATGGTATGTGGGCAACCGTACCACCTGAACGCTTAAGTTTTACCATAAACGTCCAGGCCCCTGACCAGATACCAAACTCGTCACGGTTTTTCTTTGGCATCTCCACTACCTCTCCATACCGGCCAAGCCACGTCATGATGTCATAACAAGAAAGCGACTCGTTACACGTCATCACGGTCACTTTCTTGACTTGATTTTGGCGAGACACCGCCTGAACGGCAAAGTGTCGCCAGCCGGGCTCATTTTTTGCCAACTCATAGTTCGACCAGAAAAGTTCAAGCCCCTCCGGCCGAACAAAGCTGACATCAAACTCAGGTGTGGAATAGGGATGTATCAAGGCGTAGATGTCAATCGCCTTGAAGCCCATCCTCAGCAGGAGCTCCACAACCTTCGACCTTGGAGGACATGCATCACTGCCCCTCCACCGAAGACGGACCACATTCCTACGCACACTACCCGGCCCGGCTGTTGGGAGGGACCACACTGTATCCCCCCCTCTTTGCTCTCGGAAGGCCCCGAGGCCATGCCTCTCTATCCAGAAGGATAGATCAACCTCTCGACCCTCTACCATTAGTGATCTCTCTCCCCTCTTTAGAGCCTCCAGGAGACGCCGTTGCAACATGCCGTCCCCAGAGCCCAGAGACGAGGAGGACGCCCTATTTCCCCCGGAGGTGACAGCGGCATAACTCCTGAAAGGTGCTGCCACCACCGGGGGGGGCAACCGGACCAGTGACCACATCCACACCAACAGCATCACCATTACCCACCTCCATAACCTCCTCACCCTCTACCAAACCAGCAACCACACCACTAGGCAAAGACTTTTCCTCATCCATACCCACCACCACATTCACTCCTGCTGGACCAGTGACAACAGGGGGTGACATTTTGGCCTCCGCATCATCAGGCACAAGGGGCTGAGTCTCCTCCACAGAACTGGAGGTGACCTCACCCCTGGTTTTATGTGTGCCCTCCGCATCATCAGTTGATATTTTCCGCTGCTTCATGGTTGCTACCAGGCGCCGTTGATCTTTAGCTCCTGTGAGGCACCGCTGATCCTTAGCATCAGGATCTTGTTGACCAGCGGCGCCAACACAGAACAGGACTTTGGTGGGAGGACCGGAACGCCCCGCCCCGGTAACCCCCTCACACTGCCGCCGCTTCTCAACTAAGTGATCAGCGGCAACAGCATTCAGGGGCACCGAGGCTACCGGAGCTGCCCCTGACACCGGGCTGCTCCCCCCTCCCACTGGGGAGCGCACCACAGTATCGTGGCCTGATTTTTCGCCCGCCGCCGGGCCGCCCTCACTGTCCAGCCTCTCGGCTGATGCACCTGCTGCTACGTCCCAGCTACTACAAGCAGAGACGGAGCTCAGCGCCTCACTACCGTGCTTTGTAGTCTCCCCGCACCTTTGCACCGGATCCACAGCAGAACCCGGGCTGGGCAACGGGGCTTATACAGCGAGCTGACCCTGCAGCCAACTCAGGGGGTACAGGGAGGGGGGCATACACATAGCTTACCGCTTCCTGGAGCTTAGGTTTGATCTTCTTCACCTTTTTTTTCTTGCCCCCAGGTGCCTCCTCTGGCAAATCATCACCAAGATGGAAGTTCTGAAGGCACACTGGGGACTCCAGGAGCTTGATCTCTGCCATTAGTGCCCCTCCCTGGCCGATGTCACTGTCCTCCCCAGAGCCAGCAGAACTGCGACGAGATGTCATTGTCGCCTGTCCAGCAGGGAGCTCGCTGCACGTGGCCTGTGAGTGACTAAGCAGGCTGCCAGGTGGGGCTTTCTGCTGGTCATCCTCCTCCTTCTCATCATCATCATCATCATCATCCACCTGGCTCCCAGGCTGCAGCCCTATCTGCCTTTGCTCTCTGTTATCAGCCATTTCTCTGAATCGATCTTCATTTTGCAATTTTTCTTTAAATGGTCCACTTTTTTCTTGGATAAACGCTTTTCTCACCTCCAGGTCATTAATTTCAAGCTTCAGCCTCTTTACCTCAGCCTGGAATTGCATCTTCCTGGGTCTGGAGGCGCCTGCAGCTTTTGCGCTTGTGCAGCGCAGCTCCTCCCGGAGCCTTCTCAATCTCTTGCTTGCGTCTTCATACTCACGGAGGTGGCTCATGACCCGGGAGGCATAGGTGGACACAGACTCCCGGGGTCTCTGCAGCGCCCAACCCTCCTCAGTGAGGTCGGCCTCAACTCCGTGAGCACTCAGCTTTCCTCCGGAAGGGCCGTCATCCTGCACGCTAGCAGGCTTCTCCTCCATGGAAGCCTTGCGGCTTCTCTGGGTCTCTGCAGACCTGGGGAGAGTAGGAGCCACATTGCTGCGACTCCTGGTGGAGCGTCTCACCCCTGAATCCTCTGATGTGCAGGCTGGTTGCTGGTTCCTTCTGCCCCCCGCCAGCCTGGTCCGGGAAGCAGAAGCCTGGGACTTGGCTCCTTCACTCATCCCAGGAAACCCACTCACTCCCTGGGTAAGAGAGAGAGCAGGTCCCCGGGTGGAGAGGTGGTGGTTCTCAGGAGCTCAGGAGCACACAGCAGGTTCAGCAGCGACCGCACCCACAATCAGCACAGTGAGCAGCAGCTGAGCAGAGCTGCACCCACTATCCTGCTGGGGCAGTCACTGTGCACATACATTACATTACTGATCCTGGGTTACATCCTGTATTATACTCCAGAGCTGCACTCACTATTCTGCTGGTGCAGTCACTGTGTACATACATTACATTACTGATCCTGAATTACACCCTGTATTATACCCCAGAGCTGCACTCACTATTCTGCTGGTGCAGTCACTGTGTACATACATTACATTACTGATCCTGAGTTACCTCCTGTATTATACTCCAGAGCTGCACTCACTATTCTGCTGGTGCAGTCACTGTGTACATACATTACATTACTGATCCTGAGTTACATCCTGTATTATACCCCAGAGCAGCACTCACTATTCTGCTGGTGCAGTCACTGTGTACATACATTACATTACTGATTCTGAGTTACATCCTGTATTATACCCCAGAGGTACACTCACTATTCTGCTGATAAAGATAAGGAATGTAATTTACTTCTAGTATTATTCTGTATGGTTACATCTGTGTTGTGAGCAGAGCAGGGATATTTTTTATATTGAAAGATGAAATGTTTAAAATATAGTTTGTTATTTGTAAATATTATTATTTGCTGAAAATATTATTTTATTGAAACGAGAAGTAATAATGTGAACTATAAACCCCGGGGCCGGACAGCGGCATCAGGGGATGATCTGCAGATTGAATTCATGAATACGGAGCTGTCATCTCAGAAATGCAGCGATCATGATATAATAGTGAGTTATTTTCCTTTATTTTCTTCTGTGTCTTTTATGTTTTTAGAAGAAAGAAGGTGAATGTCACAATAATGTATCCTCATCAACATCACACAGAAGAACGGCATCAGCGGCCAGTGTCAGACAGGGGGCACCTCTCACAAATGTGGGGGGCAGCCTATAGAAGCCAATCAGGTCCGGAGTGCTCCTGTATATACTTCCTTGTGAATGTATCACTTGCAGACAGTACTGCCCGTAGCTTTTTTGACAGTTCTTCCTCTTTAAGGAGGCAGAAATAAGATGAGTTAGATACAAGTTGGCTGATGCTCATGTGGTGTCATCTCTTTCCTCAGAAACCCAATTACTCAGTATAAATCCCGTCAGTGCTCCGCATCTACGGTCCCGTTATTAAATTACTTGGAGAACCTCTCTGCAAGAAACGCTTTTAATCCATAGACGCTCATGCTCTTTTTATTAGATGCTTTGGCACAGGACGCTCCAGGGGAAGAAGCGTGGAGAATATATTACTATGCAGTGATCGTTAAGGGTCACTTAAAGGGAATGTCACTTGTGGGACATCTCAATAAGACACATTAATAGTTGTCTGGGTCTTGATCCTAAAAAACAAGCTGGAGCTAAATGTAGCCAGCAGCGCGCAGAATGCTGCGGACAGAGCTCGTAGTGGAAGATGTTTTTTATACCGGTGTTTTCTGCATGCATTTACCTATGTAAAGGTTTTTAGCAGGAGGATTTTGGAGCAGATTCTGCTCCAAAATCCAAGTGAAAAAACGCTTAAAATAATCTTGAAATGTATTCATTTACATGGGAAAATGTGTATAGCACGCAAAAATGCAACACGTCAATTATTGCGGCATTTCTGCTTGGAAAAACATAGAAAAAAACATTCACATTTGAATCCACTGTAAAAAAAAATGCCTCGTATACAAAAAATGCATCAAAGCATTCACCCAAAACCTTTGGATTTTACAGGCCAAAAAATCCACCTAAAAAACTGTATGTGAACACTGCTTTTGGCGTTTTATATTGCCGCAGTAATTGAATGGTCGCTTTCAATAAACTTTACATAACTCAATAGTATAAGTGAATATAACAAACTTTGCAATGTTTATTATCAGAGAAATCTGCTTCTCTTTCCAATTCTGAGCTACTTATTATTTATAGTTTACAAAAGAAAAACCCCCGTAAAACTTGTACTTTATTAAATAACAAAATGAAAAATACCCACAAAAGGGGCCCTACAAAATGAGTCAACCCAGAAGGGGAACAATTGATCCCCCAACAAAAATTATAGACTAATAAAAATTACAGTCAAAAACAGTATACATTGAAAAATACACGTGTAATACTTAGAATATAAGACAATAAGGATGATACACACGTGTATAATCTTATACTTAGTACCAAGGGTGTACAGATATACGTGAGATATCCCTAAAAACTGAAAAAAGCCCTATAGATGTACGCCTACCTAGATGCGGAGGTTGGCACCCTGAAAGAAAAATCGAGAATGGCGCCCCCGCTCGTGCGATGGCTATCCCTCATCTCCTATCTCCTCCCTATAAGGAATAGAATAAGAAAAGAAGGCCAGGTGGCTGGAAATATCATATGATCATATGTGATGTTCAATTAACAACATAACAGGCCCTCCCCTACAATGTGATGTTAGAACAGAGGATAGAAATTATGAGTAAATAAATAATACAATATCGTACATCTAGCAAAGATACGGTTTTCTGCAGCATACCAGTACCCTTAACACATATAGTACCAAGATATAAAAAATGAAATCATTCTGTGCTGGTTGACACTCCCACATCAATATGTGTTTGACCATGACATGTAAAGAACATGTATACGCCATGCCAAATGCCTGGATATGCCACTTATACCAATCCACTACAAGCAGCAGAACACAAAGTGCGATACATGCATATGAATAATAGATATAATGGTATACTCATCTGCTGCATTCATAATACACAAGTGGCTATAGGTCCAGATAAAGTGACTCCTTAGATGGCTGAAGGCGAAAAGAAGACTCTCGACGCGTTTCCACCACACATGGGTTCATCAGGAGAGACAAGTTGATAATATGGCAGTATGGAGTTGTCCAAAAAATAGGGCTTTTCTTTTGTAAACTGTTCCTTTCCCTTGTTGGATATATATACAATTTGTGAGCTTGTTCTACTTATTATTTATCCCTAATGCTGGATTCACAGACACAGTGCTCAGTACTGCTGTGTAATGCTTTTTATGCTTCGGCTTTCCAGTATTTGTATATGTAATGTCAGAGCTGGATTCACAGCTACATTGTGCAGTAGTGCTATGTAGTGTCTTTTTCTGTTTTTTAATAAGAGTTTATTTCACCCCAGAGCTTCACCACAGCTATAATATTCAGCACTGTTGTGTAATGTCCTCTAATCTGCTGCTTTTTAGTAAGTTGTCTCACTACAGTGATGGACTCACAGCTACAATGCTCAGTAGTGCTGTATAATGTCCTCTATGCTGTTGCTTTCTAGTAAATGCAATTCTCACTCCAGTGATAGATTCACAGCTATAATGCTCAGTACTGCTGTACAATGTCCCTTTTGCTGCTGCTTTCTAGCAAATGTTGATATCACCTCAATGATGGATTCCAAACTACAATGAATATATAATGTCTCATATGCTGCTATTTTCAAGTAAGCAAGTAAGTATTTATATGATCTCTGCAGATGGAGGATTCACAGCTACAATGGACAGCAGTGCTGTCAACTAATGTCCACTATGATGCTGCTTTCTAGTAAGTATTGATCTCAACTGGTTGTCAGGACTCTGAACATTTTTTATTACCTTTTGTGCATTACTGCCCTTTTCCAAGATGGCGTCTTTGGTCTCATGTGCACTGTGTCTTCCTGCTACAAAACTCCACCCCAGCCTTCAGTCTATGCTAGAGTATTCTGCCTTGCATCCAGCTCCTGACCTCTGGTGACTCCCTGGCTATATACCTGCTCCTGTGAACCTGTGGGGTTATCCTGCTACTCTGCTCTGAGTTCCTGCTGCATACACCAGTTCCAGTAATCCTCCTTCATCTGCTGCTCGTGTTTACTTCCATCTGCATTTGCTGGACATGTAAGCTGTTGCTGCTCTGCAAGAACCTGAGACCATTACCCAGGCCTCCCTGGTTGAGCTAAGATATTATTTGAACTGCCTTATAAGCATATCTATCTGTGTTTTGGACTAAGCAAGGACTTATTCGTGTCAAGTATCCTCAAGAATAATTGTCCGTCATAGACTTTCTGCGTGATTGCATTTTCCTCTGAAGTTTCCTATAGACTGCTAAGCTGCATTTAATATTTACTCCAAGTGTTGTGGACTTGAGTTTCTCTCTGCACCTGTTTGAATCACCATGTGATAATATAGACTTTACCACTTATAAAACTGTGTCCTGTAGTTGTCTTGTTCCATGCAAAGAGTCTCCTGAGTTATCCCCTATAATTATTACACTGGTGGTGGATTCACAAGAACAATGAACTGGTAGCACTGCAGTATAATGTCCTCTTTGCTGCTGCTTTCAAGTAAGTATTGATCTCTGCAGATGGAGGATTCACAGCTACAATGATCAGCAGTGCAGTATAATATCCACTATGCTGCTGCTTTCAAGTATTGATCTCTGCAGATGGAGGATTCACAGCTACAATGAACAGCAGTGCAGTATAATGTCCACTATGCTGCTACTTTCTAGTAATTATTGCTCTCAGCTGGTGGTGGATTCACAACTACAATGAACAGCAGTGCAGTATAATGTCCAATATGCTGCTGCTTTCTAGTAAGTATTGATCTCAGCTGATGGTGGATTCACAGCTACAATGAACAACAATGCTATATAATGAGCTCCATGTATTTTCTCCATGTCTATAGGAACCATCATAGCAGCTAGCCTATAGAGAGAAAAACTGGTGAATAACAATACAACTGATATAATGGCGAACTTTGGCATTATGCCTCTTGTTCACACATGACAGGTTTTTCTGAAAAGTTACTTGAATTGCCAGGTACAGTTCAAGCATAGCGAGATAGGGCTGAGTACTATACTGGGATTTAGGGCATGTATGATCATTGTTTTCTTATGTCTATTTTATGTGTTTAAGTTGGTAGGAAACCTTCCAGTTCCACTGTCCTCTTGTAGCAAAAGGGTCTTACAGACTCATTATTCACTAGGGCGCAAGTGCAACTCCCTATCCACCTGATTTAGCTGCATCACTGATGATAAACTATTCTTAAAAAGTACATTTCTTAAATGTATGAATGGAATGAGAAAGAAGAGAATGAATGAGTGACGGAGCTCGGAGCTTCTTGTTACATTTCCATTAATGCAAACTTTTCTGTATCATCCTTATCGTCGCTCTAAATGCCATCGGGGCCAACACTCCAAATTTCCTTTGGAAATCAAAGCCTTCTTTGCAGTGTAATTGAATTAAAACTTGAAGGCTGCCATACTGTGGAGCTCAGAGAGGTGACGCTCCTCAGTAATCCCTCCACCACCAGCTCACACTCCACACAGAATTATTACATAATAAATGGATACACAAAGCGAGTCAAAATCAAAAGCTTTATTTCCCATCGTAATCCGGCGGAGATGAAATAAGTAAGAGGGGCGCACATATTCCTGCCAAATGAAATGCACTGCAGCTGAGAAGCGGAGCCCGGTGGGTGTTATGTGCCGAGGAGGATGCAGAAAACAGATCTTCTACCTGTATGAGACTCCTGGAGCACAGAGGCCATGATCAGATTATTACTAGAGGAAAGTGGGAGAATAAAGGTCTGAAAAAGAGGAAGCACTAAAGAGCTGTTCCCCCTAGAATGCTGCCATGGACACAATGTTACCAAGACTTGTAGTAAAGAAACGTATTCAGCTCTGTTCATCCTGGGCTGTCTGGTTCATGCATTCCTCTAGAGAAGGAATTTCTATGCCATTCGGCCTCTGTAGATCTAGATGTGACTACTAGTTCTGTAGTTGTTAGTTTTTCTTGTTGCCAGTGAATGAAAACATTCTTGTCCCATCTAAAGATTGCAAAATGATCTAGGTCTTGATACAATGTATCACTGTAGACCCTCGTCTGCAAATTGGGACTCTAGAAGGATAGCCCATGCCGACCTTGATATAATGTAGGAAAACCTTAAGGTTTTACAGCTACACAGCTCAGTACTGCTATATAATGTCTCCCACGCTGCTGCTTTCTAGTGTGTATTCATCTCACCTCAGTGCTGGACTCACTGCCACAATGCACAGTAGTTCTATATAATGCCCTCATCTGTTTACCTCACCCTAGAGCTTGATTCACAGCTACATTGCTCAGTAGTCTTATATAGTGTCCTTGTCTGTTGTTTAATAAGTGTTTACATCACCCCAGTCCTTGATTCACAGATACATTGCTCAGTAGTGCTATATAATGTCCGCATCTGCTGTTTAATAAGTGTTTACCTTACCCCCCAGAGCTGGATTCACAGCTACATTGCTCAGTAGTGCTAAATAGTGTATTTGTCTGTTGTTTAATAAGTGTTTACCTCCCCCAGAGCTTGATTCACAGCTACATTGCTCAGTAATACTATATAATACCCTTTTTTGTTTTTTTACTAAGTGTTTACGTCCTCCAGAGCTTGATTCACAGTTACATTGGTCAGTAGTACTATATAATACCCTTCTTTGTTTTTTTACTAAGTGTTTACCTCCTCCTAGAGCTTGATTCACAGCTACATTGCTCAGTAATGCCATATAATGTCCTTGTCTGTTTTTTAATAAGTGTTTACCTCACCTGACAGCTAGATTCACAACTACACTGCTCAGTACTGCTGTACAGTGTCCTCTATGCTGCTGCTTTCAAGTAAGTGTTGACCTCAGCCCCGATGGTGAATTGACTGCTATGTGCACACTACAACTTTTTCTTATGCTCCATAACCCAGCTGAAAAAGCTCTCAATAAACATTAAAAAGAATGAACATGTGCATTGCAAGTTAAAAAGTTATTGCTGTGCATTTCTTTAGTCTTTTGATTGACTTTTTATCGATTAATATTTGTAAAAAAGTGAAAAGAAGTAACTGATCATTCTTCACTAGTTGATAGGTGCAACAAAAAACGGCCGAAAAGACGCTTCAGGAAAAACACTGCAAGACGTTGTGTGCACAGACCCTAAGCTGCGTAAGCAGGTAGATATTAGCATGAATGTTTTCATTCACTGACATCAAGCTGAAATTGATTAGATAGTAAAACATTAGGGGGAACGTTATCATTTCAAGTAGTTTTCTGGTGTCAAAATGTTGCAAAATTTGACTCTTTTGTACCAACCTGACACTTTTCTGAGAAATGAGTGAAATGTAGAAAAAAGACGGGGCCAACATTTATAATATACACAGTATTTACTACAAAGATTACTGGAAAAGTGGTGTACACTGCTCTGAAATGCTGCTGGATCGTGGCTGACAGATTTTAGTTTCTGGACAGTTTTGGTAAATTCCACCACAAATCTATTAGAAAGCTACAGACCTTTTTCCCTGGTGTAGACCTCAGAGCCCCGTGTGTTTGCAGGCAGCACAGGGCGGTATTGATGTACGATATGTCAGTACTCTGCATGAGAACAGACAACGATTGCACCAGAAATTTCCAGACAAGATGTTTTGAAGAAAAGAGTATAAAAAAAACAACGATTTATTGAACAAAATATGAGATATGAAAAGACTGAAAAGAAAAATATGAAATGTAGGATGTAGCGGAAACAAAAGCGAAACAAGTGGCAGTGGGAGAGCGGCGCTCGATCGTTCTCACCGTTTGGCGGAATAGAAGCCGGTCGTGTCATTGTTACAGGCTGAATAGGAGCACTTAGGACGGATCTATGTTCAATTATTACACGGGAAATTACATCGCCCCATTCATCCTCCCCATTCATTCCCGGTGATGATGGACCCGACCGTCACCGGCAGCGTCATGTTAACCGCGCTGATGGCTGGAAAGAGCAAAATCTGCAGGCTGGAGCATCATGAGGGACATTTTATGTACTAGGTTCAGTGCAAGCAAATAGAAGCCTGTCACTGAGGAACTCACATTTTATAGGGGCTCAGTGGCATCAGTATAGGGGGTACAGACCAGGAGCAATGAAGCAACCAGGGACTAAAGCACCAAACCACTAGACACCAGAGACTTAAAGCACAAAACGAATGGACACCAGGGACTAAAGCACCAAACCACTGGACACCAGGGACTAAAGCATCAAACCACTAGACACCAGAGACTTAAAGCACCAAACCAATGGACACCAGGGACTAAAGCACCAAGCCACTAGACACCAGAGGCTTAAAGCATCAAACCACTAGACACCGGGGACTAAAGCACCAAACCACTAGACACCAGGAACTAAAACACCAAATCACAAGTCACCAGGGACTTAAAGCACCAAACGAATGGACACCAGGGACTAAAGCACCAAACCACTGGACACCAGGGACTAAAGCATCAAACCACTAGACACCAGGAACTAAAGCACCAAATCACTAGACACCAGGGACTAAGGCACCAGACCACTAGACACCAGAGACTTAAAGCACCAAACCAATGGACACCAGGGACTAAAGCACCAAGCCACTAGACACCAGAGGCTTAAAGCATCAAACCACTAGACACCGGGGACTAAAGCACCAAACCACTAGACACCAGGAACTAAAGCACCAAATCACTAGACACCAGGGACTAAGGCACCAGACCACTAGACACCAGAGACTTAAAGCACCAAACCAATGGACACCAGGGACTAAAGCACCAAGCCACTAGACACCAGAGGCTTAAAGCATCAAACCACTAGACACCAGGGACTAAAGCACCAAACCACTAGACACCAGAGACTTAAAGCATCAAGCCACTAGACACAAGGGAATAAAGCATCAAACCACTAGACACCAGAGACTAATGCACCAAACCACTGGACACCAGGGACTGAAGCACCAAACCAATGGACAACAGGGAATAAAGCATCAAGTCACTAGACACAAGGGAATAAAGCACCAAACTATAAGACACCAGGGAATAAAGCATAAAGTCACTAGATACCAGGGACTAAAGAACCAAATCACTGGACACCAGGGAGTAATGCATCAAGCCACTAGACACAAGGGAATAAAGCATCAAGCCACTAGACGCCAGGGACTAAAGCATCAAGTCACTAGACACCAGGAACTAAAGCACCAAATCACTGGACACCAGGGACTAAAACACCAAAGCACTAGACCCCAGGGAGTAATGAATCAAGCCACTAGACACAAGGGAATAAAGCATCAAACCACTAGACACAAGGGACTAAAGCATCAAGCCACTAGACACCAGGGAGCAGGGCTGCCACTAGAAATTTCTGGGCCCCATACTGGCAAAATTTCCGGGGCCCCCTTGAGACTCCGCCCAGGCTCCACCCCTGCCCCGCCTCCACGCTCCACCCCTCAAACTGTCCACAGTCCCACCGCTCTCTCTTGGAAAATCTCCACTTCTCACCTATCACACATTGACAGTTCCCATCACCAGATCACACATATAGCCGGCAGCTTTTGTTTTGGCCAAAAGATTTTTTAAGCCACCAAAATGACAAGGTAGACACTTTTGGCCAGGCCCTACTGTAACCTATTAAATATTTGTTAAAATATGCAATACAATTTAGGTATATTTTTATTTATTTTTCAATTTTTAAAATGACCTATAATACCACATACAAGGAGCAAATACCACAGCACCATGACCAGACACCATATTATCACCACAGTGACCTATAATACTATCTACAAGGCCCAAATACCGCCACACCATGACCAGATGACATATTACCACCACAGTGATCGAATAATATCAAACACAAGGAACAAATACCACAACATCATGACCAGACCACATATTACCACCACATAGTGACTGAATACTACAATACTGATCAATAATAAAAAAAACACAATACTATCACCATAAGTGCCATTATACACAGGAGATCTGTACTTAGTATGCAGTGTCTGTGTACAGGTAATACAGTGATCACCAGTGACATTATACACAGGAGCTATGTATATAGTGTATAGGTAATCCAGTGATCACCGGTGACATTATACACAGGACCTCTGTATATAGTATACAGTGTATAGTGTCAGTGTATAGGTAACACACTGACTCACCAGTGACGTCTCTAGGTGAAGTCCTTCATCTTTCATCCCACACAGACCGCCAGCACTTCATCCAGCCAGGACTCGTCTCTGCAGGAAATAACTCCATTATCTCGAGTTCCACTTGCAGAACACATTACTTAATTTTCCCAACTTCTACATTACACCACATGAAGAAGGCGACATAGTATCACTCTACACAGTAACAGGACCGCCCCTCCATTTAAAACAGTGTACTCAAAAAATAAAATAAATACGTGTTTAACGCACGTCAATAGCGTTAAACAGCTGCAGCGCCGGCCGCCGCTAAGGGCCCAGTTTAGCCTGCGGCTGCCGGTAGGGGCCCAGTGAGCAGATGAGAGGGGGCCCGATGCGGGCCCCCTCTGCCCACCGGGCCCCATACGCCAGTCACGGCTGTAATGCCCTGATGGCGGCCCTGCCAGGGAGTAATGCATCAAGCCACTAGACATCAGGGACTAATGCATGAGGCCACTAGACACAAGGGAATAAAGCATCAAGCCACTAGACACAAGGGAATAAAGCATCAAGCCACTAGACACAAGGGACTAATGTATCAAGCCACTAGACACAATGGAATAAAGCATCAAGCCAATAGACGCCAGGGAATAAAGCATCAAGCCACTAGAAAAAAGGGAATAAAGCATCAAACCACTAGACACCAGAGACTAAAGCACCAAACCACTGGACACCAGGGACTAAAGCACCAAACCGCTGGACACCAGGGAATAAAGCATCAAGTCACTAGACACAAGGGAATAAAGCATCAAACCACTAGACACAAGGGAATGAAGCATCAATCCACTAGACACCAGGGAGTAATGCATCAAGCCACTAGACACAAGGGAATAAAGCATCAAGCCACTAGACATCAGGAAGTAATGCATCAAGCCACTAGACACCAGGGAGTAATGCATCAAGCCACTAGACACAAGGGAATAAAGCATCAAACCACTAGACACCAGGGAATAAAGTACCAAACTATAAGACACCAGGGAATAAAGCATAAAGTCACTACATACCAGGGACTAAAGGACCAAATCACTAGACACCAGGGCCTAATGCATCAAGCCACTAGACATAAGGGAATAAAGCATCAAGCCACTAGACACCAGGGAATAAAGCATCAAGCCACTAGACACAAGGAATAATGCATCAAGCCACTAGACACCAGGGAGTAATGCATCAAGCCACTAGACACAAGGGAATAAAGCATCAAGCCACTAGACAACAGGGAGTAATGCATCAAACCACTAGACACCAGGGACCAAAGCACCAAACTGTAAGACACCAGGGAGTAAAGCATCAAATCACTAGACACCAGGAACTAAAGCACCAAATCACTGGACACCAGGGACTAAAGCACCAAACCACTGGACACCAGGGACTAAAACACCAAAGCACTAGACCCCAGGGAGTAATGAATCAAGCCACTAGACACAAGAGAATAAAGCATCAAACCACTAGACACCAGGGACTAATGTATGAGGCTAATAGACACAAGGGAATAAAGCATCAAGCCACTAGACACCAGGGAGTAATGCATCAAGCCACTAGACACAAGGGAATAAAGCATCAAGCCACTAGACACCAGGGAGTAATGCATCAAGACACTAGACACCAGGGACTAATGCATGAGGCCACTAGACACAAGGGAATAAAGCATCAAGCCACTAGACACCAGGGAGTAAAGCATCAAGCCACTAGACACAAGGGAATAAAGCATCAAGCCACTAGACACCAGGGACTAATGCATCAAGCCACTAGACACAATGGAATAAAGCATCAAGCCACTAGACGCCAGGGAATAAAGCATCAAGCCACTAGACACAAGGGAATAAAGCATCAAGCCACTAGATACCAGGGACTAATGCATCAAGCCACTAGACACAAGGAAATAAAGCATCAAACCACCAGACACCAGGGAATAATGCATCAAACCACTAGACACCAGAGACCAAAGCACCAAACTATAAGACACCAGGGAGTAAAGCATCAAGTCACTAGACACCAGGAACTAAAGCACCAAATCACTGGACACTAGGGACTAAAGCACCAAACCACTGGACACCAGGAACTAAAACACCAAAGCACTAGACCCCAGGGAGTAATGAATCAAGCCACTAGACACAAGGGAATAAAGCACCAAACCACTGGACACCAGAGACTAAAGCACCAAGCCACTAGACACCAGGGACTAAAGCACCAAACTACTGGACACCAGGGACTAAAACACCAAAGCACTAGACACCAGGGAATAAAGCAACAAGTCACTAGACACCAGGGACCAAAGCACCAAACCAGAAGACACCAGGGAATAAAGCAACAAACAGTAGGAACTACAAGACCAAATCACACCAGGACACCTGAAGCACCAATCTAAACAGGTGCAGAGGGAACGATCATACCTTGCACCTGTGTGTAGTAAGTAAAATTTCCAACCAGAAAATAAAATTAGATTTCTTTTAGAAGAAATGTTCCTCCATAGTAAAATTTACAGTTGTTACTGGGAACTGTCAAAATAACAGGGAACAGCTTAGATGGAAGCTTCCTCTAAGAAGGTTTATATTCTTACGACTGTTTTGTTGCCTTCCCCTCAATCATCGGCGACTTTTCGGAAGGATTTACATCTTTTATTCACTGGTGCAACTAAGTATTCCAATAAAACCAAATACCGAGCAAAAGACGACCAGTGATGGTAGATCAAGTCACAGAAATTCTATTCATGCCCACTCGCCAGTTCAGCGACACAGCTTCGCGTTACCCAGAGAACGAAGTCACGGCATCATTAAGACGATGGAAAGAGGTGGCGTTATCCGTGCAGCCGCACAGGTCTTTACTTCTGAGCCTCGTTCTTGTAAATCAAGTCTTTATTGGAAACAATGTATTTTTGTTTGTTGTGAGTTTGTTTGAGTTTTGTTCCTCGCTCCCTTCCATTATATACAGTCTATTACGTCGCCTGCTGTTCCAATCTGCTCTGGCCACTAGACCCACTTTTGTCAGATATCTGTGATGAAATGCCAGCAGCGCTGTTATTGGATCCTACTGCTTATCCTGTGCTCACAGCCATAAGAGAAATCCGAGCAAAAATAGAAAAGCTTTGGGAATATTTTGCATCCTTACTGGGTGCCCAGTACTATAAGAGGCCCATCGCCAAGGAACTCCATGGTGGATGTATGAGATTCCAATCCTATGGCGCCACTCTTGCCATGCTTCCTTTGGGCCGCAATGCACATTAGACCTACTCAGTGGCATATTCATGGGCAACACAATGGCTGGCAGTTTTTATGGTTTTTTTGACTGACACTGTTATACGGGCACTATGGCAGGGTATAGCAACCTCACTATACTAATGAAGAAGCAGTATCACATTATTACATATATGGAGATGAAAGTAATCAAGATCCACTGCTGGCACCTCAATGTGCACTTGCTGACCAATAACATCCCCAATGTGATCAACAGGAGACAAGTCTGGAGACGCTGCAGCTATGGTGGCACATTTAGACCACACATATTGCTCACAGTAACATGAGTGACATGCAGCCTCACAATGTCATGTCGAAAAATGGCTCCTGGGACACTTTGGAGAAATGGCTGAACCAGTGGTTCTACCACTAAACCAATGTAACATTGAGATGTTAGTGCCCAGGGATGAAGACGGGTACAACTACCGTACATTATGCCCCCCACACCATAATCCAAGCAGTAGGACCGGTGGGACATTCCCTCGAGAAGACCTCTTTGTGGCATTGCCCAAGTGGTCACGACGAGATGTTTTGAAAATGTTTCCATTTTCTCCTCATTTCCAGATCAGTTACATCTCTATCCTTCTATTTCCAGAATTCCAAGACTTTTCCTTCTTGATATTGCAATTTCAATGTTGAAGATTGTAAGTAAATACATTCGATACATTATAACTACACACTGTACGTTATAACTAGATACACACTGTACATTATACGGTAACTACACACTGTACATTATAACTACGCACTGTACGTTATAACTAGATACACACTGTACATTATAACTACGCACTGTACGTTATAACTAGATACACACTGTACATTATAACTATGCACTGTACATTATAACTAGATACACACTGTACATTATAACTACACACTGTACGTTATAACTAGATACACACTGTACATTATAACTACACACTGTACATTATAACTAGATACACACTGTACATTATAACTACGCACTGTACATTATAGCTAGATACACACTGTACATTATAACTACACACTGTACATTATAACTAGATACACACTGTACATTATAACTACGCACTGTACGTTATAACTAGATACACACTGTACCTTGTTATTTGACTGTATCTATCAGTACTCGTTAGCCAGGTGGTTGGGGCTGCACAGATTGATAATAGTCATATTAATCTACATCGGGCTCTTCTGTCTCTGGCCTTTTGATGCCGCGGTTAAGAGGGTCCCAGATGTGTTTTAATTTGCCTCTTCTATCAGCATCTTTTATTTGTGCCGGGGATTGGACAATTCAATTAACGCTTCTCCTTCTCCCAGAATAATGGCCATTTTATGAGCAGCTTCATAAAGTGCCTATTAGAGCGGGGCCGGGATCATAAAGACTCACAATCTGATTGTGTACACGACAGAAATAAAATGTTTCCATCATCCTAATAATGTCACAGCATCATTCACAAGAGAAGCCACTGCTGTGCCCCCGAACTGGTGCCAGTTTATTATAGAGAACCTGTTATACCAAGCACATTTCTCACATCTCCCTGTACCTGACAGTGCCAGTTCCACCACTGGTGACAGTCCAGAGATGTCAGTATAGACCTGCTGGTGCCAGGCCTGCAAAACATTCAGCACAAGTTGTGTATCTCTACACTCGGCACCAGGTTAGGCATCTCTCTCTACACTCGGCACCAGGTTAGGTATCTCTCTGTACACTCGACACCAGGTTAGGTATTTCTCTGTACACTCGGTACCAGGTTAGGTATCTCTCTGTACACACGGCACCAGGTTATGTATCTCTACACTCGGCACCAGGTTAGGTATCTCTCTGTACACTCGGCACCAGGTTAGGTATCTCTCTGTACACTCGGTGCCAGGTTAGGTATCTCTCTGTACACTCAGCACCAAGTTAGGTATCTCTCTGTACACTTGGTACCAGGTTAGGTGTCTCTCTGTACACTCGACACCAGGTTAGGCATCTCTCTGTACACTCGGCACCAGGTTAGGTATCTCTCTGTACACTCGGCACCAGGTTAGGTAACTCTCTACACTCGACACCAGGTTAGGTATCTCTACACTCGGCACCAGGTTAGGCATCTCTCTGTAAACTCGGTACCAGGTTAGGTATCTCTCTGTACACTCGGCACCAGGTTAGGTAACTCTCTGTACACTCGACATGAGGTTAGGTATCTCTCTGTACACTCGGTACCAGGTTAGGTATCTCTCTGTACACTCGGCACCAGGTTAGGTATCTCTCTGTACACTGGACACGAGGTTAGGTATCTCTGTACACTCGGTACCAGGTTAGGTATCTCTCTGTACACTCGGCACCAGGTTAGGTAACTCTCTGTACACTCGACACGAGGTTAGGTATCTCTCTGTACACTCGGTACCAGGTTAGGTATCTCTCTGAACACTCGGCACCAGGTTAGGTATCTCTCTGTACACTGGACACCAGGTTAGGTATCTCTGTACACTCGGTACCAGGTTAGGTACCTCTCTGTACACTTGGCACCAGGTTAGGTATCTCTCTATACACTCGGTACCAGGTTAGGTATCTCTCTGTACACTCGATACCAGGTTAGGTAACTCTCTACACTCGACACCAGGTTAGGCATCTCTCTGTACACTCGGCACCAGGTTAGGTACCTCTCTGTACACTCGATACCAGGTTAGGTAACTCTCTACACTCGACACCAGGTTAGGCATCTCTCTGTACACTCGGTACCAGGTTAGGTAACTCTCTACACTCGACACCAGGTTAGGCATCTCTCTGTACACTCGGCACCAGGTTAGGTACCTCTCTGTACACTTGGCACCAGGTTAGGTATCTCTCTATACACTCGGTACCAGGTTAGGTATCTCTCTGTACACTCGACACCAGGTTAGGTAACTTTCGTATGACTGTATATTGTGACTGACACTATTACATTAGCACTATCGCAGTAATGTGGCTTCTATATTACAGGCAATGAGTGATTTGACCAATAGTAATATATGGTGATAGTTTTACCATAATTGCCATACTGACTTGTAAAGATGGACATGCTGCTACTTGTGGTCCACCCTTACTGGACGTCTACACAGCTGTTGGGCCGTTGTTGCAGTTTGCTAGTCAATTGCTAGTCTGACTGAACTTCAGTAATGTAAATGTAATAAGTCGTGGGCCCCCATGCAGCCTCCTGGGACCCCAGCTCGCTCTGCCGTTGTTATCCCGGCAGATAGCATCGCTTTACATCCTGTACACATGATCCTCTTTCCTTACTGATTTGATAAATAATACAAGTCGCTCTTAACATGCAGTAATTATAATTAGCAGAACTCTCCGATGAGTGCTTGTCCTGATTACAGATTCACACTCCCCTCCTCCAAGAACTGTCGCTCCGCCGATTCATTTTAACTCATAGTGCTCCTCTATGCCTACGATCAGAACATGGCTCTCCTGAAATACTCTGTGCTGCATGCTTCTTCAACTAACCTATTCCAAGCTAATGAAATTGCATGTAGTAACAAGGGTCACTAAAATACTCTGTGCTGCTGTGACCATTCATGAATGGAGTCTATTAAGGTGCTCGGTATTTCCCTTGGTGCTGCCCCAATGATGTGAATGTCTATTTTAACCTCTTCTGTAACAATACCTTTATATTGACTCTCTGTAAGGAAGTCGGGGACAAAGGCCACAACGTGCGGCCGTCAGGGAACAGCTGTAGTTTTAGAGAAAGGATGAAAGTTTGAGAGTCCTCTGTAGTTACTTTCTATGGGTGATAACTCTGCCCATCGCGGTCTCAGTCGCACTGCAGCTACTCCTGGCAGCCGCTCCTCATCATCCGCGGCTGTAAACACTCAGTGCCAGGACATGCAGAACGTAAGAGGAAATAATGGCACCTGCGGTGAGTGAAATAAAATCACAGGACATTATCACAAAACACTCAAGACACCAAAACTGGCACAGACGGGAGCGCTGCAGAATAAAGGTATAAACTAATGCACCCATAATCCCAAGCTCTTACATAGGTAAATGTGCAAAGTGCTTGCAAAATTCAGCATCCTAACTTTGCTTCCTATGTGGCTCATTGCCTAGGTTACTGACCACCTCTTTAGTATAGCAGTGGTGGCCGAGCATGTGCAGTGCTTACAAGCTCTATCTTGCTCAGAAGGTGGTTGGGATTGCTGGAGCGCACTTTTAGCTCCCGATTCATCCAACGATAGTATCACTGCTACAGAAGCAAAACTGCCCCATATAAAAGAATCGGAGAGCTCACAGTGATGCCGCTTGTCTGAGCTGTCAATCAAGCTGGAGTGCCCCGTCCCCAGCAACCAGGAAGCTGGGATGCAGGAAAGCCGACCAGGAAATAACCCCTTAAAGAAGTATGTAGTCAGCAAAATTCCACATCCATTCCTAGTTCTAATTATTCATGTTGCAATTAATCAACATTTTCAAGATTTTAGCTAACGGTCAGTGAACAAATGCGGAAAGGCAAAGCAGCCTCATAGAGAAACATGTCGCACATCGTTCACAGCAGGGGTATGACCACGTTTCTATCCGACGACTGTCAACAGGAACATTCCAGTTCACTGAAGCCATTTTCCCAAGTAGCAAAATTGCTGCGTTTTTTTCTATGCATTTTTTCACGTGTGTGCAGGTAATCGGCTGCATTTACCAGTTCATGCTCCTGCCCACTGTGCGGTTAAAGACGCTGTGGAAATGCACATTGTTTGGTATCATGTTTTTTATAGGTAACCTGAAAAAAATACATTTAAAAAAAACTGAAATCGTGTTTTTGGGTGCATAATACAACATTTTCTGCACTAAAAATTGCAAATAAAAACACTGTAAAATTTGCACCAAATGCATTAAAAAGGGGAAAATGCAGAAAAAAAAGGCAATAATTGGAGGAGCATATATCGCAGAGTTTTCACACTTGAGAACAATGTATCGGAGCAGATTGTTACTGAGTGTTTTGTAAAATGAAGTGAAATATTCGCATTGTTCTCACACTTGGGAACATGGTTTTAGGCTTTCTATATTTTCAGTTGTATTTTTTCATCTAGAATCTGAAGCATAAGTCATCAGGTTCATTTCTCCAATCTGGAGTGGACAAGGCTTCCAGAATTCAGAAAAGTCTGTGTAATGTATGAATGCGTCAGCGCCGGCTCTCAGGACGGGTCCATCTGTGTGAACAACGTGTATGGAGATGAAAGATTCATGTCGAATATCTGCAATGTTCAGTTCCAGTCTCTGCCCCGGAGAATCTGACCTGTCAGGAGTGAACATACGGCGTTTCAATCTCACCGTCCGCGGCCGTGCTCGCACAGGACAGGCCTCTTGCTCCGCGGCGCGGCTCTGTACTGATTGCAATTCTCAGCTCTGCCGATTCCTCCTCCTCCTCAGAGATGTCTTCTCCTCCAGTATCTCAAAGCCACCGTGTCATGTCTAATTCACTGCTGATGACATGTCATCACTAACGTGAAACCGGGCTGTCATGTTAGATTTCACACGGCAGCGATTCCGGGTCTGGTTCACTGGGAATTCACCCCCTTACTGAGTACCATAGGCTTTACCTGCAGCCGTTGGAGGTTATTTAACCCCTTTAAGGGACTTACTCCTCATCATGAATGGGTGGAATTATAAAGAGCTTGAAAAAACGCCCAACTTGGCTATTTAGCTCTTATTTTTTTTTAAATCCTCTCAAGTCTCAAGAACGGAGATATTTTTTTAGTCTATTGTGTACTGCTCGTCGCCACCTCTGCAGTTTATGGCAAAATTTTCTGGTTTCCAAAGCAAGGAGGGCAGCGCCTGCAAGATCTTTGCTCTAAAGCTTGAAAGTGCTGCTTTGAAGCTGGCTGGATTCGGCCAGCTCCAGTGCCCTTGTGTTCTTCTGTTTTGCAGCATCGGAGAGCACAGTTTAGGCCAGAAGAGCAGTCATGTGCTGGTGTCCCTGTACGCTACTCCTTTCCCCCAACAGAGACGCCAACTCACTTACCACTGTGGCCCCTGTCCTTCACTTCCTCCTTCTCCGGCTACTGCATGAGGTCTGCGCTTGGCACGCAGATCTTCGGGCACTGTACTTAGGGCATGCACACGTGTGCTCCCTCCTTCTTAAATGGGCCGCGTGCACATCCTGAAGTGTCTCCAGCCAGTGACTGGGAGACACTTATTATTTAAGGCATCTCCACCTGGAAGGAAGTGCCTGAACAATGCGTATAGCTAGTCCTCTGCACACTTGCTTGTTGTGAGGTCCCCAGTACCCGCCAGTCAGTCTATCTGTCCAGTACCTGCCTACCAGCCGGTAATTGCCTGCTCTCACTGTATTTCAGCCAGACCAGCCCGCACCTGCCAGTGCTTATTTGTATATCAGTCAGACCAGCCTGCACCTGCCAGTGCTTATCTGTATACCAGCCAAACCAGCCCGCACCTGCCAGTGTTTATCTGTATACCAGCCAAACCAGCTCGCACCTGCCAGTGCTTATCTGTATTCCATCTATACCAGTCTGCACCTGCCAGTGCTTATCTGTATACCAGCTAGACTAGCCCACTCGTGCCAGTGCTTATCTGTATACCAGCCGGACCAGCCTAAATCTGTGATTCCTGTGTTCCTGCCATGCCTGCCTGTATCAACTGTATTCTCCTACGGGGCTGTTCCAGCTACCTGTCCCTTGGGGGTCAGCTGCCTTGCACCCAAGGTCTGTCTTGGTGTAGCACCTGGTGTTCATCATGAGCCAAGCCTAGCCCCACCGCTAGGGGATCTAGTGAAGAATCAGGTGCTAACCTAGTTAAGCCCCTCCAGGCTCTCCTCGGACCATGGCACAGTGGTTCCACCACTCCCGTTTCAGTAGGAGACATCTTCAAGTAGTAAGAGAGCAGCAAGTAATAGGAGAGCAGCTGCAAGTAGTAGGAAAGCAGCTGCAAGTAGTAGAAAAGCAGCTAATAATAGTAGGATAGCAGCTGCAAGTAGTAGGAGATCAGCTGCAAGTAATAGGAGAGCAGCTGCAAATAATAAGAGAGCAGCAAGTAATAGGAGAGCAGCTGCAAGTAGTAGGAGAGCGTCTGCACTAGTAAGATAGCAGCAAGTATTATGAGAGCAGCTGCAAGTACAGTATAAGGCTGCCGTCACACTAGCAGTATTTGGTCAGTATTTTACATCAGTATCTGTAAGCCAAAACCAGGAGTGGAACAATTGGAGGAAAAGTATAATAGAAACACATGCACCACTTCTGCATTTATCACCCACTCCTGGTTTTGGCTTACAAATACTGATGTAAATACTGACCAAATACTGCTAGTGTGACGGCAGCCTAAGAAGAGCAGCTGCAAGTAGTAGGAGAGCATCTGCAAGTAATAGGAGAGCATCTGCAAGTAGTAGGAAAACAGCTGCAAGTCATAGAAGAGCAGCTGATAATCGTAGGAGAGCAACTGTAGGTACTAAGGGAGCAGCTGCAGATAAATCTTACAGCTACAACATGTGATAGTCCTTTCTTCTTTCCATTGACGAAATAAGCTAAAAATTTGCTACAATTTTATCCAGACTAGTCAATCCTCTGAACTCCAGGCTGACACACTGTAGTAAACTGCTGCTGATCACACCAGAGGGTCCAGACTAGATACAACTGTGGCAAACCTTCAGCTGTGAACAAGCATGTTCACATTGCAATACTGGAGACATAGTATCAGGATGCTTTTTGTAAAGACTAAAGATTCAGCTTGTGATGTTTCCATCTGCTGACAGCAAGCAGAGATTTTAAATAAGACGTGATATTGAAACCTAAAGTATCCTAGAAAATTATAGAACCTTCACTCACACAATGATTCATTTACATAAAAAAAATTGTGCAGTAATTTGGACAGTATGGAGGCTCAGGGGGCCGCTATGGGGTCTATTCAGGACCCCACAATATATACTACTTATATACTACTTACATTTACTGCCCCCATCTAAGGTGGCCCCTCTGTGCTGCACAGTAGTTGCAGTGATGCTGTTATAATCTGGGTTATTGTAGATTCTTGCAGGAAATGTCACTTCTGTAAAGAAAACTCTCCCACCCCAGAAACTGATAAAATAAACTTCAAGAGACGCCAATCAGCCGTCCACTGAAAATCGCATATTTCTACGGCTATAAATCTGCTGGTTGAGCACTCACTAGTCCATAAAATAAAATCTTGAGATTGTGGTCATAGCTTTCAATAATCACCGAGGGAGAAGCGACTCATCCAACAATTTGCTGGAGTTTCGCATTTGCTCTGTATTTTAATATCTGTATGTGATCGGCATCGTTAATGAGGTGGTGGAATTTTAAAAAAAATAAATAAAAAAATTCAGGGATGAGGCGTAAATGGCGAGCGGGATTCTCGAGGATGAACTCTGAGGCAAAATAAATGGCGCTAATTGAAAACACTAACAGACCTTTAGATCTGCAGCCAGAAAGGTTACGGAGAATGTGTAATTATGGTCTAATGTCTTGTTCCAATTCATGCCCATATCCGCATATTTCCAGATAAGAGAATGTTATTCATTTGGTTGTGGGGAGGCGTCAAGAAATTAGAATTTCGCATGGATAATGCACTGGGCTGAGGGCCATTACCATGAAAAAGGAAGCGAGGTTATACGGGTGAGCGGCGGTTTAGCAGAAGATTCTTTATAATTTATTAATCAGGCCCCATCATCATTTATCTTTCCCAGTTGAAAGCATTACTCCACATCTCAGCGCTAGAAAGACGAGCGGCTCGCCAATATTTACCGTCTTATGTTACGCCGCCATAAAGTGTTTGATGGTTCCAGCATTTTTTGCATTTAACATATTGACTGCTAGGCATTACAAAATCATAACTATCAATTGCAGCAACTACAAAATGCTTTGCTTTATTCACGCTGCCAAAAGTGAAGTCAGTGCAGATATTCAGGTCTGTGTCATACTTGTCTCCTCTACCCAAATGTCTGGGAGGCTTCTGGAAAAAGGAGAGATTCTCCAAAGAGCTGGCAAATCTCCTCAAACCCCTTCTGGAAAGTATCTCTTCTGCAAAGTTTATGTGTCTGATGCTGCACCATTAAATAGAGCCCCAGCACTTGCTAAATGGTTGATCCCATCATTAAAAGTTATCACCGATCCACCAAAGGAAGGTAAGGTAAGAGAGGTACAAGTTGCAATACACAATGCACCCATCTCATCAGGGTCATAAAAAGAGAGGAAAATAAGAAATCTCTCTGAAAAAGGATGTATTTGTTTTTTCCTTCATGAAGTTTTCATGGAGTTTTTATATGGATATTTTTAGTAAATCCAAGTCCATGAATTAAAAACTCTGTTCAAACCTAAGACCCTAATATGTCTTCAAGAACAACGGTTTGACGCAGAAGAGACAGACGTCCTGGGGCCATCACTGTAACTGCAGCAGCTGTGTCTAAATACCAACACTGAAATTGCTGATTTTGGGACGTTGCATCACCTCGCTGGTCCCACCCAACCAACACTGGAGCGCACATTTGTGTCCCTTTCTGGTCCTGGAAAGTTCTGAATTTGCCCATATTGTTTCCAAAAAAATCCGGACAGCCAGGGCAAATCTGGGACCTGTGCACCTGTGTTGTGGATTCTGTTTGTGGGCTCCCTCTGGTGGTTACTGCTGGTACTGGGTGACTTTGGTGGGTTGCGGCCTTTGGTTTCCACCTGTCCATCAGAGGCTGGGTGTTTCCTATTTTACCTGGCCTTTCTGTCATTTCCCTTGCCGGCTATCAATGTGTTCAGATGTGCTCTGTTTGGTTCCTGCCTACCTGCTCCCAGATCTTTCAGGATAAGCTAAGTGCTGATTTTCAGTTGTTTGGTTTTTGGTCCAGCTTGCTTAGAATGTCTCTATGCTAGCTGGTTGCTCTAGTGGACTGAGGTTCTCCCCATGTGCCATGAGTTGGCACATGGGTTCTTGTAATCTCAGGATGGTTTTTTTGATTAGGGTTTTTTGCTGACCGCTCAGTCCCCTTTTGTATCGCTCTGCTTTCTAGTTTACAGCGGGCCTCAATTTGCTAAAGCTATATACATCATCTCTATGTGTGTGCCTTCCTCTCATTTCACCGTCAATACATGTGGGGGGCAACTATACCTTTTGGGGTTAATTCCTCTGGAGGCAAGTGAGGTCTTTGTTTTCTCTGCAGTACTAGTTAGCTCTTAGGCTGGTGCGTGGCGTCTAGAACCAACGTAGGCACGCTCCCTGGCTATCTCTAGTTGCGTTTGTCAGGCGTAGGGCAGCGGTCAGCCCAGGTTCCATCACCCTAGAGCTCGTCCGATATTTGTTATACTTTGCTTGTCCTGTGCTATCCCTAGCCATTGGGGATTCATGACACACCTGCTGGGACCAGTGCTGATATCTGGAAATCAGGACAGTACGATTTGTACTAATATCTGATATATTTAGATTTTAAACACATTTAAATATTTTTTTAGTGGGAAGTTCCTTTAAGTTTATATTTTCATAATATATCTGCTTGCTGTAAGTGATTGAGAACATTCATGGTATTGTCTGTTAATTGTAAACCTGTACAGACCTAATAAACTCACAGATGAATGGGTTCTCCAGGTAAACAATATTGATGACCTATCCACTAAATAAGTCATCAATATCAGATCAGTCGGGACCGACACATGGCACTGAAAAGCGGGTACGTGTCCACCTTCAGGATGGCCGGCGGTTTGGACGGAGCGGCAAACCCGCTCCGCCCTAAGCTCCACCCCCTTCTGTGACGCGATGATGCCGGATGTGTTCATTGCACACATCCGGCATCATCGCACCCCACACATAGGGCCCTGTGTTTTACCTTGCGGCGGTGCAGCGTCGCCGCAAGGTAAACGGACATGCTGCGATCTTAAAAGACGCGCCGCATGTCCGGAATCGCAGGGCCGCTGGGTGCGTGTTATCACGCATAGTGGAGACGGGATTTCATAAAATCCCCTCCACTATGCTGTAACATCTGGACGCTGCGGGTTTGACGGTGCGGCTCTGCGCAGCGTCAAACACGCAGCGTTTCCTGAACGTGGAAACATACCCTAAGGGAGGGCGACTGTAAAGAAACTGCCGAGTACTATAGATCAGCTTCTATTCACCCATATAACAGCTGATCTGCAGTACCATGCAGCGGCTGCTACACATTGAGCGGCATGACACGAGAACAGGAGTTGATCTGCAGTACCACTACACATTGAATATGACATGAGAATAGGAGCTGATCAACAGTACCTGGCTGCGACCACTACACACTGAATATGACATATGACATGAAGATAAGATAAAGCTCAAGGCAGGGTATACGTACAAAATAAATCAATCAATCGAAAACTATATGCAAAACAAAATTTTCTCAATTATAGCTACTACGTATACCAACATGGACTGAGTGGTGAACAACTCGGAAATGTTATAAGCAGAAAAAGAGAACAAAAGGAACCGAATCCATGCCCAAATTAAATAATGATATATTTATTAAAGATATGATACACCATCTGGTGAGGGAGGGGGATACCAAACAGAAGGGCACTACTCCAGGAGATGGAAAAGTATTTATACGATACATTAAGGTGCCTCATGATAATGCATAGGTCAACAATATAAATAAATACATACATGGCACCAATAGTAG
The DNA here is from genome assembly GCF_051348905.1 of Ranitomeya variabilis. Taxonomy (NCBI): domain Eukaryota; kingdom Metazoa; phylum Chordata; class Amphibia; order Anura; family Dendrobatidae; genus Ranitomeya; species Ranitomeya variabilis. The sequence continues at coordinate 614,836,611 of NC_135233.1, forward strand.
CAAATTAGTATCCACAGGAAATAATGCGGCAAGTGTGTGTATAAAGGTACACAGTAAAGATGATAAGGTGCAAGTGCAGGGTTACTCAAGGTAAAGATAGCAAACGCTAATGAATATTCAAAGACTAGAATGCATGCTGCTGATGTGTCATGCTATAATTATGGCCACAAACAACATTACCTGTGGGTGGTATGAAAGACTGTCTCCTGGATGCGCCCGACCCCGACGCGCGTTTCGGCGTCAGCCTTCGTCATAATATGACATGAGCATAGGAACTGATCAGCAGTACCTGGCTGCGACCACTACACAATGAATATGACATGAGAATAGGAGCTGATCAACAGTACCTGGCTGCGACCACTGCACATTGAATATGACATGAGAATAGGAGCTGATCAGCAGTACCTGGCTGCGTCCACTACACACTGAAAATGTTATAAGAATAGGAGCTGATCAGCAGTACCTGGCTGCGACCACTACACAATGAATATGACATGAGAATAGGAGCTGATCAAAAGTACTGGGCTGCTATCACTACACATTGAATATGACATGAGAATAGGAGCTGATCAGCAGTACCTGGCTGCGACCACTACACAATGAATATGACATGAGTATAGGAGCTGATCTGCAGTACCTGGCTGTGACCACTACACATTGAATATGACATGAGAATAGGAGCTGATCCACAGTAGCTGGCTGCAACCACTGCACATTGAATATGACATGAGAATAGGAGCTGATCAGCAATACCTGGCTGCGACCACTACACACTGAAAATGTTATAAGAATAGGAGCTGATCAGCAGTATCTGGCTGCGACCACTACACAATGAATATGACATGAGCATAGGAGCTGATCAACAGTATCTGGCTGCGACCACTACACATTGAATATGACATGAGAATAGGAGCTGATCAGCAGTACCTAGCTGCGACCACTACACAATGAATATGACATGAGTATAGGAGCTGATCTGCAGTACCTGGCTGTGACCACTACACAATGTATATGACATGAGAATAGGAGCTGATCCACAGTACCTGGCTGCAACCACTGCACATTGAATATGACATGAGAATAGGAGCTGATCAACAGTACCTGGCTGCGATCACTTCACATTGACTATGACTTGAGAATAGGAGCTGATCAGCAGTACCTGGCTGCGATCACTACACATTGAATATGACATGAGAATAGGAGCTGATCAACAGTACCTGGCTGCGATCACTACACATTGAATATGACTTGAGAATAGGAGCTGATCAGCAGTACCTGGCTGTGATCACTACACATTGAATATGACATGAGAATAGGAGCTGATCAACAGTACCTAGCTGCGACCACTACATATTGAATATGACATGAGAATAGGAGCTGATCAACAGTACCTGGCTGCGACCACTACACATTGAATATAACTTGAGAATAGGAGCTGATCAGCAGTACCTGGCTGCGTTCACTACACATTGAATATGACATGAGAATAGGAGCTGATCAACAGTACCTAGCTGCTCCCACTGCACAATGAATATGACATGGGTATATTGAACATTGAATGGAGTTGTGCATATGTTTACATCCAGCCGCCACAGCTAATAACAGCTGATCGGTGGGGGTGCTGTAAGTCCGAACTGCACAGATCTGATATTGATGAACTGTCTTGGGGAGAGCCCATCAATGTCATATGCCTGGAAACCTCCGTCATGAATTTGCTACAATTGTATCCAGTCTAGACAATTCTTTCTGATGGACTGTCTTTTTGCTACAATAAATCAGTTGAGGCACAGAGGGTCTTTGACCCACATAAGGCACCAGGGCCTGGGTGTGAGCGCTATTCCTGCACCCTCCGGTGGAAACAGAAACACTCCTCCAATAAATATCCTAATGTTGTATTTCACAACCACTTTTCTATTAGGGATACTCTAAAACACACTTCCACTACTGAGGAACCCCTTACAGCTACTCCACTCCTAAAAAGTGACATACTTTGCTGATCAGATTCACCTTCTGAGAGATACACAATGACACAATGCAGCAGCACCGACCCTAAAGGTAGAGGGTCCTGTTAGCAGCTCCTCATGAATACTGTCCGTTCCCATAAAGCCGCTCGCTCCAGTTTATGTAGATGCCTAGTGGCAGCTTTTCAATTTCCCAGCCTTTGCATTAACTATATGTCAGAGGCAACATTATAGAGCCAACTACATATGTACCGCTTGAATCCTAATGAGGACAGACGCTTGTGCCTTCGAGATCTGAGCGGGATCCCAAGTGTATACATCTATTTATAGAAAACCATTTCAGGATACGACACTCTGCCGCGGCGAAGGATTGCGGCGAGCACCTACAGCTCGCTGGGTAAAGGTGGCAATTCTGCCTGTCAGATTAACTCACAATAGTGGAGTGTGAAACCGGCGCATCTAATCCCAAGAAGAAATCAGTCCATTGCGTTAAATCAATAGTCCACATCACTCCCTCATTCCCATCAGTAAAACCATTACGAGGAGCCATTGTCGCCGCTCGGCGGGCTGATTGAGGCTGGAGACGGATTGTGACAAGACCCGGAATTACTGACAAGTCCTCGTGGCAGTGGAGTGACATGTAAACATGATTAGCTTTTGTAATACCTGCACAAGCGCTCAGGAAAAACGCACCGACTCCATGTGTGGCCGCTGATGACTGAGCTATTTGGAGATTTTGATTCTTTGTTTCCACTTTTAATTCCATTTACAAAGAAAAGTTAATTATCAAATTGTGGGATCTGGACCCTTCCCGTCCTCCATCATTTATCTCTGTGTAATCTCCAAGGAAACCTGAATACCCATTGAATACAGTGCCATGAAAAAGTATTCATACCCCATGAACTTTTTTCATATTTTTTCACTTTACACCCACAAACTTAACTTTATTTGGATTCTATGTCATACAACACAATGTAACAAGTATTTGTGACATGTAAAGGAAATGATACAATGATTTCTAATTATTTTAAGAATATAAATCTGAAAAATTAGAAGTGCATTTGTATTTAGCCTCCCTGTAGTCTGATCCCCCTAAATAAAATCCTAAGTGACCAATCGCCTCCAGAAGTCACCTGATTAGTACATTGCGTCCACCTGGATGTTATTTCTCCTCAGTATAACTACAGCTGTTCTGTGATGGTCTCTGAGGGTTGTGTGAGAACATTAGGGATCAAATACCATCATGAAAATCAAGGAGCCCACCAGAGAGGTCAGGGATAAAGCTGTGAAGAGTAAAGCAGGGTTAGTGTGGAGACACAGGGGGTCAGGGGGCACCCTGGTTCGCTAGTCGAAACGGCATAGTCCAGGGATCATCCAACCAGAGATTCCAGGGCCAACTGCCCTACCTGAGGCACATACACAGAGAGGAGGTATCGACAATCTTAGGAAGATGACAGTCCATTCAGCTACAAGGCTAGTTGCCAAGAGGGTCACAACCTGGCTTCTCCGAACATCTCTTTGGAGACAGGCAACTGGCGGGTCTGATTCATGGCCACCACAAATGTATCTTTGGGACTCAGGCGACCAGTGGGTCCAAATCCTGACTACTCCAGACGTATCCATAGTTCGCCACTGATCAATGGAGCAGATCTATATTCTTCCAGCTGAGTGTCCCTTATCATGAAGCCATGACTGTCCTGTAGACAGTCTCTCGTTCTTTCGATCTTTTGGCTGCCTTGAAGTCTGGAGATATCTCTGTTACAGAGGGGCATCTACTCTTTTTATAGTTAACAACTGACCTTCAAACCAGCATCCAGAGGTCAAGAGAAAGATGGGATGAGGTTGACTCACATTGTTTGACAATTTAATCAATTTGCATCATTTTTACTCCTCTGCTTTGCAAGTCAACAAGCTAGGTGGCCTTGACAATGTGTAATCAACATATCAACAAACATCACTAGTCATTCAGGATAACAGCACAGTATGTTACATCAAATATCAACTTACAAGACAATATTACAAGCTTGTACAAACAAAAGTCTGTGTGTGTTTTCTTGACCAACTAGAAAGAAACACATAAATTCAAAAGTCAACATATACACTCACCGGCCACTTTATTAGGTACACCATGCTAGTAACGGGTTGGACCCCCTTTTGCCTTCAGAACTGCCTCAATTCTTCGTGGCATAGATTCAACAAGGTGCTGGAAGCATTCCTCAGAGATTTTGGTCCATATTGACATGATGGCATCACACAGTTGCCGCAGATTTGTCGGCTGCACATCCCAAAGATGCTCCATACAAGGCAGGATGGATCCATGCTTTCATGTTGTTTACGCCAAATTCTGACCCTACCATCCGAATGTCGCAGCAGAAATCGAGACTCATCAGACCAAGCAACGTTTTTCCAATCTTCTACTGTCCAATTTCGATGAGCTTGTACAAATTGTAGCCTCAGTTTCCTGTTCTTAGCTGAAAGGAGTGGTACCCGGTGTGGTCTTCTGCTGCTGTAGCCCATCTGCCTCAAAGTTCGACACACTGTGCGTTCAGAGATGCTCTTAGGCCTACCTTGGTTGTAACGGGTGGCGATTTGAGTCACTGTTGCCTTTCTATCAGCTCGAACCAGTCTGCCCATTCTCCTCTGACCTCTGGCATCAACAAGGCATTTCCGCCCACAGAACTGCCGCTCACTGGATTTTTTTTCTTTTTCGGACCATTCTCTGTAAACCCTAGAGATGGTTGTGCGTGAAAATCCCAGTAGATCAGCAGTTTCTGAAATACTCAGACCAGCCCTTCTGGCACCAACAACCATGCCACGTTCAAAGGCACTCAAATCACCTTTCTTCCCCATACTGATGCTCGGTTTGAACTGCAGGAGATTGTCTTGACCATGTCTACATGCCTAAATGCACTGAGTTGCCGCCATGTGATTGGCTGATTAGAAATTAAGTGTTAACAAGAAGTTGGACAGGTGTACCTAATAAAGTGGCCGGTGAGTGTAGATAACAGTCTATTCCTCCTGGCTTACTGAAAATAGACGTCTGATTAATTAAGATAAAATGATGTGTCATCACAGTTAGGTTATAAAAAAAATAGTCCAAGCTCTGAACCTCTAATGGAGCACTGTGCAATCCATCATCCAGAAATATAAGGAGTATAGCACAACTGCAAATCTACCAAGACATGGCCGTCACCTAACCTGACATCCCAAGCAAAGGGAGCACTAACTAGAGAAGCAGCCAAGAGGCCCATGGTCACTGTGAAGGAGGTGCAGAGATCCACAACTCCGAGGATAGAATCAGTTCACAGGACAAGTATTAGTCGTATACACCACAAATCTGGCTTTTATGGAAGAGCGGCAAGAAGTAAGACATTTTTGAATGCCATAAAAACTCCTGTTTGCAGTTCACAAAGAGCCATGTAGGGGGCACTGCGAGCATGTGGGAGAAGGGGCTCTGGTCAGACGAGACCAAAGGAAAACTTTTTGGACTAAATGTAAAATGCTATGTGTGGCAGAAAACTAACACTACACATCATCGTTAAAACACCATCCCTGCCATCACGCATGGTGGTGGCAGCATCCTGCTGTGAAAGGCTTTTCTTCAGTAGGGGCAGGGAAACTGGTCAGAGTTGATAGATAGAGATAAATACAGGACAATCCTTGGTGAAAACCTGTCAGAGGCTGCAAAAGGCTTGAGGCTGGGGCGCCGGTTCACCTTTCAGCAAGACAATGACCCTAAACATCCTTCCAGCGCTTCAATGGGATGGTTTAGAGCAAAGTATAGAGATACCCATGTTATACCAGCTGTGCATATATAATTATATACATGAGATACCCAGGCTATACCGGCTGTACATATATCATTATATACAGGAGATACCCAGGTTATTCCAGCTGAACATATATAATTATATACACGAGATACCCAGGTTATACCAGCTGCACATATATCATTATATACAGGAGATGCCCATGTTATACCAGCCGTACAGATATCATTATATACAGGAGATACCCAGGTTATATCAGCTGTACATATTACATACAGGAAATGGCCAGGTTATAGCAGCTGTACATGTATTATTATATACAGGAGATACCCAGGTTATACCAGCTGTGCATATTACATACAAGAGATGCTCAGGTTATAGCAGTCGTACATATATCATTATACACAGGAGATACCCAGGTTATACCATACCCCTATATATCAGCAGATGCTTATGTTCTACCATATAGTTTGAAACCAGGAGGAGCCCCTGGGTATTTTCAGTCTTGGCTCTATGTGGTGGGAGATAAGTTACCTGTTGTCCATCTGCATGTGGATTTTATCTCTTTTCCCAGATGATTTCTCTTCCTTTAGATCTGGGTCACTTCGTCCCCAGAGTCTTCTGTCCTAGAAACTTTTACAGAGAAGTTGATATAGTAAAGTTTGCAGAGAAGCACACAAACATTTTACTGCTCGCATCTTAATGTCAACCATTGTGATTCCAGTCTTGTGACGCGGTTAAATATTAATCAGCGTTAGACACCGCTGCTGGCAATCTGTACTTTTCTTACTCCCAACAAAACAGGAAAAAAAAAAGTATCAATGTCAAAGAAAAGGAAAACTTCAACGTGCGAGAATAGTAACTCCTGATCCCGGCTGTCAGGACGCATCCTTCTCTGCGCAAATCATGGGATATAATCACCATTATTTATTCATACGAGGACGACTCTGCAGAACTCAGGAACCGACGAAAAGCACAAAAGTGCAGCTGAAAGAGCATTCTCCCCGTAAAGGAGCTTTCCAAGCTTGTGAAAAAAGTGAGAAAAGGAGGAAGAATGATATGTAGGAAGCATCGCTCACCTGATGAGTCCCCTGCGATTCCACAGCGATCACTCCTGCGGTCCTTGCTGGTGTCTGTGTACTTGGCTGTTGCAGTGAAGTGCGGTGTCTGATATGAGACTGGTAAGGCCACTGATTGGCTGCAGCGGTCATGTGCGATATGCGCTACGTTCTCTGTGAGCTAAGTGCACGGAAACTAGCGAAGAGCACTGGAGACAGTGCTGGAAGGGCAGGGAACTCAACAGGTCTTTGAAGACAAGGCATCACATTGCCCCTTCCTTGTCTTCTTTTTACCACTTTAATGATCACTTTAAGGTAAGTTAACAAATGATCAGGTGTAGGAATATTCCCATATTGCCAGGGTATGTCATCACTTAATGATCACTTGGGTCCGAACTCTGGACACCCACTTATCTCAAGAAGGAAGGGGACACAAATCTAATTTTATCCCAATGTCTGGACAAAGATGGAAACACTTTCCCATGGTAATGACAACTAGGGAATGAAGCAGAGATGAATAGTTACCTTAACCTACTGTGTGAGAAGAAAACCAAAGCAACAATCCCATAATCTGTATTTGGACCTCGTCCATGTGTAACCATAGCACATATACAGTGAGACTAATATGCGCTGTTATTCACTATAACACCAGGACAACTGACATCGGGCTCACCATTGTATTCCTATGCTATCCTATTATTTTCTTAGTTTTTTTTTAGGATGACTCCCTTTTATTTGCAGGTACAAGCTGACATTGCTTACTTGCATTTTTCAGCAAAAAACACAGACCATAAACAGCTGACAACATAGGAAAGGGATCTCATTGCTAAAAGCTATCAGTCAAGAGAAAGTACAAAAAAAAATTCCAAAGCATTATATTTAACATGGAGGATTGCGAAGATGAAGACCTCCTTCAAATTTTGATAAAAAGACAAGAAAAAAATTGTTCCGAGAGGCTTGTAAGAGGCCGACAGCAACATTAAAGGAGCTGCAGAAATTTGTGGCAAGTCTTGGTTGTATACTGCATGTGACAACAATCTCTGGGGTCTAAGGGGTATCGTTTCTCCTTATGGAGAGTGACATACCATCTCTGGCTTGTCAAGGTAAGGAGGCTTATTTGCCGTACAATGCTCCTCTGGGAAATTAAATATGCAAATTGCCTCTTCTGAGAAAAAGAGGACTTAACTCTATAGCGCCACCTGTTGGAAGAACGATCCTACAAGTCACAATCAACCCTCTAACGAGTCGTGCAATATGACTTAGAATAAAAGCCAAATCATATAAGCCTCCTTACCTTGACAAGCTAGAGATGGTATGTCACTCTCCATAAGGAGAAACGATACCCCTTAGACCCCAGTCCAGAGCCTCTCACCTAGCCAAATCAGTTCTCATGCTTCGCACTGACGAGGGCCAACAGCCCGAAACACCGTGTCTGCGAATTGAGATACTGATTTGGCTTTTTTCCTAAGTCATATTGCACGACTCGTTAGAGGGTTGATTGTGACTTGTAGGATCGCTACTTCCAACAGGTGGCGCTATAGAGTTAAGTCCTCTTTTTCTCAGAAGAGGCAATTTGCATACAACAATCTCTGTTATTCTTTATATGTCTGGCCTGTGGGGTCAGGAGAGAAGACAGAAGCCATTTTGTTCAAAGAAAAACATCTACCGTAAGCCCCAATATGTTTTACTGTTATGTTTTACCAAAACCTACATCTAAGTCTGCCAAAATTGTGAGGGAAAACATGTTATATGTGAAGAGACCAAGGTGGAACTTTTTGGCCAAAAGCGGCAAAGCAAATACTGCTGAAGAATATAGGAGCACAATACTCTCAGAGAGGCATGGTGGAGAGAGTTTTGTGCTTTGGGGCTGTTTTAGAGGAACTGGAAATGGGTCTTTAGTCAAGGAGGGGGGAATTAACAACAATTCCAAATATCAGTCAATTTTGCAACGAGACCCTCAGGCCTGTGTAAAAAAGCTGAAGATGAATTGAACCTTTCAGCACAACAACGATCCTAAACATAGCTCCAAACAAGCAAAAAAATGGCTTCTCCAGCAGATGAAAGTTCTGGAATAGGCCATCCCGAGTCTGAATCCAAGTGACAATCTGTGGTGTCCTGAAAAGGGCACAGCACACAGGAGATGTCCCCACAATCTGACAGATGTAGAGCCACTGCAAGGAAGATCGGGCAAAGATCGCCAATTCTAGATGGGATGCGCTGATAGACTCCAAGCCAAAAATTCTGAATGTTGTTAGAATTTCATTTGGACCTCATCATTAGTGTAACAGTGCTACTCACTTGGGAGCGGGATGAGGAATCAGATGAACGATTTCTAGTGAAAGTTCAGCTGGTTTATTTCACTCCTCATAAACCGCATCACAGGAAAACTTAAATACAGCCCTTGTCTGGCACAAAGTGAAACATAAAGCATAAAGTCCATACACTAGTGCTGGTTAGCCCACTTGGGTTAGAGTCCAGCTAATTAGTCCTTTAGCAAAGGCGCTCAATCCAGGAGATCTGCACACAGTCATGTGTGAGACAAATACCGGTAGTTCCCATTTTGCAATGTGAATCACACCCAAGGGTGAAGATATGGTGAGCAGCTATCTCTCCCACCTCATCAGCTGCTCACAATAAATACGGCCATGTCATGGCCGGTTAACCCATCGTAGTACTGTGTACTGGAGCATTACTCCAAGTTTATATGACAGAGGACAACCACCTCTGTGATACATACAGTATCTAGCATCCACTATGTGTTCGTCAGTCACCTTACCGGGTGTGCAGATTTATGCAACCACATTATTTTAGTTTACACATTATGGGCAACATTAAAGGCAGAGAATGTTCTGAAATTCTTCTTCACAGTACAGGGATAATACACACAGTGATGGCACAGTACAGGGATAATACACACAGTGATGTCACAGTACAGGGATAATACACACAGTGATATCACAGTACAGAGATAATACACACAGTGATGTCACAGTACAGGGATAATACATAGTTATAGCACAGAACAGGGATAATACACAGTGATGTCACAGTACAGGGATAATACACACAGTGATGTCACAGTACAGACATAATACACACAGTGATGTGACAGTACAGGGATAATACACACAGTGATGTCACAGTACTGGGATAATACACACAGTGATGTCTACAGGGATAATACACACAGTGATGTCACAGTACAGACATAATATACACAGTGATGTCACAGTACAGGAATAATACACACAGTGATGTCACAGTACTGGGATAATACACACAGTGATGTCACAGTACAGACATAATACACACAGTGATGTCACAGTACAGGGATAATACACACAGTGATGTCACAGTATAGGGATAATGCACACAGTGATGTCACAGTATAGGGATAATACACACAGTGATGTCACAGTACGGACATAATATACACAGTGATGTCACAGTACAGGGATAATACACACAGTGATGTCACAGTACAGGGATAATACACACAGTGATGTCACAGTACAGACATAATACACACAGTGATGTCACAGTATAGGGATAATGCACACAGTGATGTCACAGTATAGGGATAATACACACAGTGATGTCACAGTACAGACATAATATACACAGTGATGTCACAGTATAGGGATAATGCACACAGCGATGTCACAGTACAGGAATAATACACACAGTGATGTCACAGTACAGACATAATATACACAGTGATGTCACAGTACAGGGATAATACAGTGATGTTAACGTACAAGAATAGTACCCCGATCAGAACGCTACAGGAATGTGATGCATATAGATTGGATTTTTTCTGCCTGATTCTGATTTCTCAGTTTCCCTCAGACATAAGTGGCATCGGGTTGTGCTCCTCTGGTGCTAAAATGGGGGTGAGATGCTGAGGATTCTATGGAATAAGTGTGTCCTCTGTACAGTGACATGAATCAATAATCGATTAAGAATAATTCCTTATATCTTTAGAAATCCCGGATCAGATCCAGTATGCGCCTGTGTATAATGCTCCCCACTAACACAAAGTCACAAGTAGCTTCCGCTTATTTAGAGGGATATTAAACCTGTTATATTTAATAATTGATTTTTACATTCACAGTTCAGAAGTAAAAGATAACGTTCGATTTAATTTTATTTTTTGTAAAATTGTAAGAAAAAAAGAATCTTATTCTTCTTAGAAATTCCTGTTCAGTTCAATGCTGCCCCCTGCTGCTCAGAGTAGTAACTGCAGCCCACAATAAAACTTCAATCTCTTGCCTTTCATAATCTTCTGAGGTTTATCTGAGAAAACCGTTCTCTGCCTGCAAATATCAGATCCTGAAAAAAGGGGCAGAAGAGCCTCTTATAGACCAACTTAAGTGCTGCAGCCCACCCCTGGGGGTAGAGGATGGCAGCCGGGAAGAGAGGGCAGCGATGCAGTGATCCCATCAATAGAACATCAGGGGTTCTAGTTCTGAGCTTATCTCCCCTTCAGGCAGTTTCTGGGGATGTTTTGCAGGTTGTATAGATTGATGTCAGCGAGGGCGCACATCTGGGGTGTCGTTACAGTTTCTAAGCACGCAATAAACCTGCCAACTCTGTAGGATGTGTGCATTTAGGAGAGGAATCAAAATTTATAACACAGTGAGACAAAGTAAAAATGAAGCTTCAAGAAGAAAAACTAAATTCTGTGTATATATATATATATATATATATATATATATATATATATATATATATATATATATATATATATATATATATATATTACTAGAAAAAGAAAACAAAAAGCAGCAAAAAATCCTTCCAGGTATATACCAAACCTCATGCTATTGTCCAGAAAAATGAAGGCAGCACTCCAGTAGAAAAAATAAAAGTGGTTTATTGGCCCATGCTTGAGAAAGGTCCACATCCTGGACTGAAACGTCACACATGGGGCAATAAACCACTTTTATTTTTTCTATTGGAGTGCTGCCTTCATTTTTCTGGACAATATATATATTACTAATACTATATATCTTGGGGGGGATGCTTGAAATGTTGCTAAATTTTTGTGCAGATCTTCATCTCCTTGAAAAGTGCCCACAATATCAATCCCAATTTGGCTGGGGCACATTTCTGTCACTGGCCCATGGCAATTGAAATAAGCCCCAAATTTATTAAATCGGTGCACATTTCTTAATGTATTTGACGCATCTTATGCCGACACTCCGTACAAAACACGTCTTACTGAATCGGGAACCATAAAGTTCGATGAATTTGGCGCAAAAGCAAAAATGCATCTTTACCTCTTTTTCCTTATTTGCGCCTCTTTTGTGTAAAATATTGCCCAGCTCTATCAAAAAGCTTTAAAACGCAGTGCGGAGCAAACCTAAGAGAGGAATCAAACCTCAATGTAATAATGGTGCTGAAGACTTATTGATTTTGGTGCAAAAATGAAAAATGCTTAATAAAACCAAACTTACTCCAAAACAAAAAGATGCAAAAAGGATGTTGAATTGAGGCCATTGTTCTGTTGGACATCTGCAGAAGTTTCAATTCTCATGTACCTACTGGTGAAGTGATAAATGCTGGATTGATGGGGGTTTGTTGGAGTTTGGTGAAGACATAGAATTTTAGTCACATGGTCTGTATTCTCTCCATTTAAACCCCTCCATCCTTCAATGGCGGTCCCAGAATTTGGACCACATCATTATAGCATTTATCCTGCAGAAAGGTGATACATTCTTCTATCTAGAATACCCCTTTATTTCCTATAAACCACCATTGTTTTCCCTTTGTATGGGGCTGCTGTATATAATGAATGCACTTGTGGGATGGCGGGGAGGGCGAGTATCGGGGGGACGGAGATCAATGAACTGCAATGGTAGTGTTTGTAGAAGATCTCTTGTTCTGACGGATGGAGTCTTGGGAGATTACCCGCCTTCTCCCGTCAGTCATATTCAATCCTGTTGTTCTCACTCTCCTTGTAGTGGTCTTCCATCACATCCAGGCTTATGGGCAATGACCGCCATAATATTCTGCTGCATTACAAGCCATTAATTAGCAGGTACCGCTGCCCTATATTACATTTTTACAGCCCGGCTAGTGCAGTGAAAACCCTTTTATGGGCTGCGTAGTAAAATATTAATGGACTGTACATGACAGGGCAGCTTCCTTCCTCTGTTTAAATTGGACGATGTTTAATCACAGTCGTCGTCCATTGCAGAATGGTTAGTGCCGGACTGATTGCCTGCGTGTAAAAGGTCCGAGCAGGGGTCTGGGAGACCCACTAGATTTGTAGGTGTGTGGAGTAAGATATGGAGAATATCAAGCATTTTTCTTGTTCTTATCTTACAATTTGTGGAGATTGATATAACCTGAAGTGAATGGAGGCAATCAGTGTAAGGTGACTGCCATCTAGTGGAGGGATGGGGCCATGACATAGATGGGTTTACACTTGATGTAAAGGGTAACGTTTCTCCTTATGGAGAGTGACATACCAGCTGGCTTGTCAAGGTAAGGAGGCTTATTCGCTGTGCAATGTTCCTCTGGGAAATTAAATATTCAAATTGCCTCTTCTGAGAAAAAGAGGACTTAACTCTATAGCGCCACCTGTTGGACGTAGCGATCCTACAAGTCACAATCAACCCTTTAACGAGTCGTGCAATATGACTTAGGATAAAAGCCAAATCAGTATGTCAATTCGCAGACACAGTGTTTCGGGCTGTTGGCCCTCATCAGTGCGAAGCATGAGAACGGATTTGGCTAGGTGAGAGGCTCTGGACTGGGGTCTAAGGGGTAACGTTTCTCCTTATGGAGAGTGACATACCAGCTGGCTTGACTGGGGGCCAAGACTGTAGATTTGACTGCATATACAGTGGCTTTTCTCCCCCTTGGCATTTTTCATGTTTTGCTATCTCACAACCTGGAATTTCACAGTTTTTTTAGGGTTTGCATCAGTTCATGTAAAGAACATGCCGACAACTGTGCACATTTGTTTTCTTGTTACTGTGAAGCAAACAAGAAATGGGACAAAATAACGGAAAACTTCAGTGTACTTAAGAATTCACCCCCCTAAGGTCAGTACTTTGTAGAACCTCCTTTTGCGGCAATTACGCTGCAAGTCGCTTCGGGTGAGTCTCTATGAGCTTTCCACATCTTGCCACTGGGATTTTCCCCATTCCTAAAGGCAAAACTGCTCCAGCTCCTTCACCTTAGATGTTTCCTCTGGGTGGGGGCACAATGATGGCATCATACTGTGTGAGGGCACAATGAGGGCATGATACTGTGTGGGGGCAGAATGAGGACATCATACTGTGTGTGGGGGCACAATGAGGACATCATACTGTGTGAGGGCACAATGATGGCATCATACTGTGTGTGGGGGCACAATGAGGGCATTATACTGTGTGTGGGGGCACAATCAGGACATCATACTGCGTGTGGGGCACAATGAGGGCATCATACTGTGTGTGGGGCACAATTAGGACATCATACTGTGTGTGGGGGCACAATGAGGGCATCATACTGTCGTGGGGGCACAATCAGGACATCATACTGTGTGTGGAGGCACAATCAGGACATCATACTGCGTGTGAGGCACAATGAGGACATCATACTGTGTGTGGGGGCACAATGAGGGCATCATACTGTGTGAGGGCACAATGATGGCATCATACTGTGTGTGGAGGCACAATCAGGACATCATACTGCGTGTGGGGCACAATGAGGACATCATACTGTGTGACGGCACAATGTTGGCATCATATTGTGTGTGGGGGCACAATCGGGACATCATACTGCGTGTGGGGCACAATGAGGACATCATACTGTATGAGGGTACAATGAGGGCATCATTCTATGTGTGGAGGCACAGTGGGGCATAATACTGTGTGTGGGGGCACAATGAGGGCATGATACTGTGTGTGGAGGCACAATTAGGGAATCATTCTATGTGTGGGCACAATTAGGGCAACATTCTGTGTGTGAGGAGCACAATGAGGGCATGATACTGTGTGTGGAGGCACAATGAGGGCATGATACTGAGGAAAATTAGGGCATCATTTTATGTGTGGGGGCACAATGAGGGCATGATACTGTGTGTGGAGGCACAATGAGAGCATCATACTATGTGTGGGTGCACAAGTAGGGCATCATTCTGTGTGTGGGGGCACAATGAGGGCATCATACTGTGTGTGGGGGCACAATGAGGGAATCATACTGTGTGGGGGGCACAATTAGGGCATCATTCTATGTGTGGGGGCACAATGAGGGCATGATACTGTGTGTGGGGGAACAAGGAGGGCATCATACTGTGTGTGGGGGCACAATGAGGGCATCATTCTATGGGTGGGGGCACAATGAGGGCATGCTACTGTGTGTGAGGGCACAATGAGGACATGATACTGTGTCTGGGGGCACAATGAGGGGATCATACTGTGTGTGGGGGCACAATTAGGACATCATTCTATGTGTGGGGGCACAATGAGAGCATCATACTGTGTGTGGGGGCATAATACTGTGTATGGGGGCATAATGAGGGCATGATACTGTGTGTGGGCACAATGGGGCATAATACTGTGTGTGGGGGCACAATGGATGCATCCTTCTGTGTTGGGAGGTAGTTACTGTGAGGGGTATTATGTGCAGTTTGTGTTCTCCACAATACCTGTGTCTTATTTTTTGTCTTTAAATCTGGGAGTTATGTGGCCACACCAGTCGTACATTTGCCAT
Organism: Ranitomeya variabilis; assembly: GCF_051348905.1. NCBI lineage: Eukaryota > Metazoa > Chordata > Amphibia > Anura > Dendrobatidae > Ranitomeya > Ranitomeya variabilis. The sequence goes on from NC_135233.1 coordinate 614,852,109, forward strand.
TCTGCACGTTAGGCCGGGATCACACATACGCGAGATATGGCCGAGTCTCGCAGGTGAAAACCCAGCTCTGGCGCCGGCACTCTGCAGCTCCATGTATTGCTGTGCGGCTGCACGCTTTGCTCCGGAGTGTCGTCGCCAGAGCTGGGTTTTCACCTGCGAGACTCGGCCATATCTTGCGTATGTGTGATCCCGGCCTAACGCTCAGGATCGCCCTGTATACATTTATGGTGCGTGGTCCTAAAGCTTCTAAAGGAAAAATACCCTAACCTAGTCCTGTTTTCACAGCGGAGGGTTTGTAACAATGTATCGGTGTATGAGAGCTATGGGCCTGATGTGTGTTGTTGCCTACACTCAGGCATTGGAAATTGGGCACGCCATGGATGAGTTTGTAGACTCTCTGCGTAAATGTGTCATTCAATGACAGGCAACAGGATTTTTGAAGAGTAGTGAAAATCTGAGACATAAAGTCTATGAGAGTTGTAGAAGGGTTTTACAATGAAGTATGATGGATAAGCCTTCAATTGGTGATTTTTTAGGACAGGTGAGAAGTTTGGGGGGTTGATGTGGGATCCCACCCCGGCAGCGGCGTCACTCCAGGTCATCAGACTAATGAGGGAACGTTTGGTATCTGGCGGCAGATCCGGCGCGGAGTTTGTGAAGTTGTTGCCTGCCATCGCTGCCAGAAGAAAGAGACTTTGTATCGCAGATCAAACGCGCTCCATTGTAAGCATTTGCATGTGTCACTTGTTACAGGAGCGAGGTGAGATGGCAGGCGAGGATACACTGCTCGCTGTCTAATTTTAAACTGCGCCGAATGCCTGGAAAGATGAAGGGGAATTTACGATATGTGCAGATTGTTTAATCTGCAGAACATGAGGTTTTTCTCTAGTCGAGAGACTTCCTGAGAGCAGACACCTGAAAGAGAAGCGCCACTTCAGAGGTTCAAACACAGGGAATCCTTAAAGGGACTCGAAGCATCGATATATGACTCTCAGCGTGGAACAATCTCTCATTCACGGGGACTTTAATTAATAGGGTTGTCCACTACAGAACAATCCACAAAATAAAAATAACGGCACCCCTTCCTCCTGTTCGAGAGCCTCTATCGTTCTCTCCGCTGTGTCGCATGGCGATCACATGACGTATGCAATGTCATGTACTACTGCAGCCAATCAATGGCAACTGATCAGCTACAGCCTTCTCTATTCCATCAGATTGGAGCCATTAAGAAGTGGTTGTTCAGTAGTGAACAATTCCTTTAAGATATCAGCTTTGCCATCAATAGCCAGGCGTTGAGGGTTTGTATCATTATAGCAACGAATCAACACCTTGAAATGTGCTGGAGAAAGATGTTCTCAATCCCATAAATGGCGAGAAGAACAAACAAGTCAATCTTGGAACAAATCAAGACAGACATGTCACTGGAAGCAAGGAGCGCCAAGCTACGACTTGTGGACACATCATACGAAGCGAGCAATCACTGGAGAAGGACATCATGGTCAGAAGAATTAGAAGGAACAAGCCAAAGAGGAAGAATATAAGGAACAAGCCGAAGAGGAAAAACAGAAGGATCAAGCCGAAGAGGAAGAATAGAAGGAACAAGACGAAGAGGAAGAATAGAAGTACAAGCCAAAGAGGAAGAATAGAAGTACAAGCCAAAGAGGAAGAATAGAAGTACAAGCCAAAGAGGAAGAACAGAAGGAACAAGCCGGAGAGGAAAAACAGAAGGATCAAGCCAAAGAGGAAGAATAAGAGGAACAAGCCGAAGAAGAATAGAAGGAACAAGCCGAAGAGGAAGAATAGAAGGAACAAACCGAAGAGGAAGAATAGAAGGAGCAAACCGAAGAGGAAGAATAAAAGGAACAAGACGAAGAGGAAGAATAGAAGGAACAAGACGAAGAGGAAGAATAGAAGGAACAAGACGAAGAGGAAGAAGAGAAAGAACAAGCCAAAGAGGAAGAACAGAAGGAACAAGCCGAAGCGGAAGAACAGAAGGAACAAGCCAAAGAGGAAGAAGACAAGGAACAAGCCAAAGAGGAAGAAGAGAAGGAACAAGACGAAGAGGAAGAATAGAAGGAACAAGCCGAAGAGGGAGAATAGAAGGATCAAGCCGAAGAGGAAGAACAGAGGGAACAAGCCGAAGAGGAAGAACAGAAGGAACAAGACGAAGAGGAAGAATAGAAGGAACAAGACGAAGAGGAAGAATAGAAGGAACAAGACGAAGAGGGAGAATAGAAGGAACAAGAGGAAGAGCAAGAATAGAAGAACAAGCCAAAGAGGAAGAACAGAAGGAACAAGCCGAAGCGGATGAACAGAAGGAAAAAGCCAAAGAAGAATAGAAGGAACAAGACGAAGAGGAAGAATAGAAGGAACAAGCCAAAGAGGAAGAATAGAAGGAACAAGCCGAAGAGGAACAACAGAAGGAACAAGCCGAAGAGGAAGAACAGAAGGAACAAGCCGAAGAGGAAGAACAGAAGGAACAAGCCGAAGAGGAAGAATAGAAGGAACAAGCCGAAGAAGAATAGCAGGAACAAGACGAAGAGGAGGAATAGAAGGAACAAACCGAAGAGGAAGAATAGAAGGAACAAGACGAAGAGGAAGAATAGAAGGAACAAGACGAAGCGGGAGAATAGAAAGAACAAGACGAAGAGCAAGAACAGAAGGAACAAGCCGAAGCGGAAGAACAGAAGGAACAAGCCGAAGAGGAAGAACAGAAGGAACAAGCCGAAGAGGAAGAACAGAAGGAACAAGCCGAAGAGGAAGAAGAGAAAGAACAAGCCGAAGGGGAAGAAGAGAAGTAACAAGCCGAAGTGGAAGAACAGAAGGAACAAGCCGAAGAGGAAGAACAGAAGGAACAAGCCGAAGCGGAAGAACAGAAGGAACAAGCCAAAGAGGAAGAAGAGAAGGAACAAGCCGAAGAGGAAGAAGAGAAGGAACAAGCCAAAGAGGAAGAAGAGAAGGAACAAGCCGAAGAGGAAGAAGAGAAGGAACAAGCCGAAGAGGAAGAACAGAAGGAACAAGCCGAAGAGGAAGAAGAGAAAGAACAAGCCGAAGAGGAAGAAGAGAAGTAACAAGCCGAAGTGGAAGAACAGAAGGAACAAGCCGAAGAGGAAGAACAGAAGGAACAAGCCGAAGCGGAAGAACAGAAGGAACAAGCCAAAGAGGAAGAGAAGGAACAAGCCGAAGAAGAAGAAGAGAAGGAACATGCCGAACAGAAAGAAGAGAAGGAACAAGCCGAAGAGGAAGAACAGAAGTAATAAGCCGAAGAGGAAGAATAGAAGAACAAGACGAAGAATAGAAGAACAAGACAGAGAGGAAGAATAGAAAGAACAAGACCAAGAGGAAGAATAGAAGGAACAAGACGAAGATTAAGAATAGAAGAACAAGACCAAGAGGAAGAATAGAAGAACAAGACGAAGAGGAAGAATAGAAGAACAAGACGAAGAGGAAGAATAGGAGGAACAAGCTGAAGAGGAAGAATAGAAGAACACGATGAAGAGGAAGAATAGAAGAACAAGATGAAAAGGAAGACCAGCAACCCAATGGCTTGATACAATCCCGATATCAGCGAAGAAGACCTTGGTGGACTTCTCTAGGCTTGCCCAAGATCGATCTTCCTACAGAGAGTTCATCCAACAAATCGCCATGGCTCGAGATTGAGCTGAAGGCCGATAATAATCACCATATAATGGAAAGTAATAACTTTTTTTGGTTTTGTTGTAATTTTGTTACTACTTTGAGGATCTCCATTTGTCAGTGAATGAATGCAACAAAATAGCATCGTTTGCCTGATGGTGAGTAATTACCCTACAAATTGTCTGATTCCTCCAAAGAAACTTCAACGTCGAGAACGTGGAGTTTCCATTTTAAGAAACTTTTTGCCTTTTCCCCATGTGTCCTTCACCTTTGGTCACTGTTCAGACATAACCTTCCCCGTTGTCATCTGTGGAGCCCTGATAGCAGGAATCAATTACATAGGATGGAGATAGGGAGACTCATCTCGGGTTATGTAAAATGTGACTGTTCCCCGGTGATAAGAGTGTGGCCTCTGCTCATAGAGAAAACGGAAAATCCTCACCGATTGCATGCAAATATAAAATGGCACAGGTCCCCGATATCAGATCTTCCATTGTCTCATCTCCATAGTGAATAAATCCCTTATCACCTCTGAGCTTGATTACAGATCTGATTCCCCGAAAATACAATTACCCCGGCAGACGACTCCAGGAATTGTGAGAGCAGACACATGACTTGACCTTGAGCAAAGAGAAGCAGCAGCTGCAGTGAAATGGGGTTTATGATGTCAAAACCTCTCCCCTGTGTCCTCACACGTCAATGCTTTTCTCCTTCTGCCGCTCTTTTTCCAGCATCTCTCCTCCCCATGCAGCTCTCCATCTCCTGCAGCAGCTCATTCTCCTGCAACTCTCCTCCTGTAATTCTCCTCCTCCTGCAGCTTTCCTCCTGTAGCAGTACTTTCTCCTGCAGCTCTCCTCCCCCTGCAATTTTCATTTTCTTATCAGTTCTTCCCCTCTTGCAGCTTTCCTCCTCCAGCTACCCCAATGACAATTCTTCTCTTCCTACATCTCTCCTCTCTCTGTATATTTCCTACTGCTGCAGGTTCCTCCAATGCAGCTCTTCTTCTCCTGCAGCTTCCCCCTCGGCAGCTCTTTTCTCCAGAATCTCTCCTCCTCCTGCAGCTTCCCCCTAGGCAGCTCTTCTTCTCTAGTATCTCTCCTCCTCCTGCAGCTTCCCCCTAGGCAGCCCTTCTTCTCTAGTATCTCTCCTCTTCCTGCAGCTTCCCCCCAGGCAGCCCTTCTTCTCCAGCATCTCTCCTCCTCCTGCAGCTTCCCCCTAGGTGGCCCTTCTTCTCTAGTATCTCTCCTCCTCCTGCAGCTTCCCACTAGGCAGCTCTTTTCTCCAGCATCTCTCCTCCTTCCGCAGCTTTCCCCTAGGCAGCCCTTCTTCTCTAGTATCTCTCCTCCTCCTGCAGCTTCCCCCTAGGCAGCCCTTTGTCTCCAGCAACTCTCCTCCTCCTGCAGCTTCCCCCCTAGGCAGCCCTTCTTCTCCAGCATCTGTCCTCCCCCTGCAGCTCTCATCTCACCGGAGCAGCTCTCTTCTCCCGACTCTTCTTCTTGAAGGGGCAGGGTGTAATGGTTAGTATCGCTTTTAAAAAGAAATAGAGCAGGGAAAGAAGTGAGTGTTCATGTATCAAAGTGTGTATATATTCTAGTGAAGGTGTGTGCACATGCCTGTGTGTCACAGTGTGTTCCTGTGTGTGTAAATAATGTATCACAGTGTGTCAGTGTGTGTGTGTGTGTGTGTGTGTGTGTGTGTGTGTGTGTGTGTGTGTGTGTGTGTGTGTGTGTGTGTGTGTGTGTGTGTGTGTGTGTGTGTGTGTATTTTCAAGCTCACCGAATATCTGCACTACATAAATCTGTATGTAAAAATGCAGAATACTCCTAAGGCCGGCGTCACACTCAGCGTAGGGAAATACGGTCCGTATTTTACGGCCGTAATACGCAGTAATTTTCACAAAACACTGTTCCGTATTCAATGCGAGGATGCGATTTTTACGGACAAATGTATCCGTATGGCTTCCGTACGGCGATTTTTTTGCGCAGGCTTGCAAAATGGACAAATCATGGATCCATCGGCTAAAATATTCCTAAAAACATATATACAGTATATATATACATATATATATATATATATATATGTCAGTGAGACACACACACATACAGTATATATATATATATATATATATATTTAATTCAGCGCAAGATAGCATAAAAGCCGGTAATTCAATTGCCGGCTTTTGCTATCTCCTTCACAAACCCGACAGCATATGAGACATGGTTTGCATACAGTAAACCATCTCATATCCCTTTTTTTCTTACATATTCCTCTTTAGTAGTGTAACAAGTGTCTGTGTGTAAAATTTTGAAGCTCTAGCTATTAAAGGGTTAAATCCCGGAAAAAATTGGCGTGGGCTCCCACGCAATTTTCTCTGCCAGAGTGGGAAAGCCAGTGACTGATGGCAGATATTAATAGCCTAGGGAGGTACCATGGTTATAGGACCCCCCCTGGCTAAAAACATCTGCCCCCAGCCACCCCAGAAAAGGCACATCTGGAAGATGCGCCTATTCTGGCACTTAGCCTCTCTCTTCCCACTCCCGTGTAGTGGTGGGATATGGGGTAATGAAGGGTTAATGTCACCTTGCTATTGTAAGGCGACATTAAGCCAGGATAATAATGGAGAGGCGTCAATTATGACACCTATCCATTATTAATCCAATAGTATGAAATGGTTAATAAAACACACACACACACACACACATTATTAAAAAGTATTTTAATGAAATAGAGATACAGGGTGTTTTAATATTTTATTATACTCTCAATCCACCTGAAGACCCTTGTCACCTGAAATAAATTTAAACAAAACAAATAACAATATGCCATACCTTCCGTCGATCAGTCTTGTCCCACGCTGTAAATCCATCTGAAGGGGTTAAATCATTTTACACCCATGAGCTCTGCTAATGCAGCTGTGCTCCTGGCTGTAAAATTTGGTGAAAGAATGGAATGCAGGGGAATGTCCTGTAGTTACCTCGAGTCGCGGTGATGCGCCCTCTGCTGGATGAACTCATATGAACTCGAGCCTGGGAACTTTTCAGAAAAGTTCCCACGGTCGAGTTCATATGAGTTCCTCCAGCAGAGCGCGCATCACCGCTACATGGGAGTGGGAAGAGAGAGGCTAAGTGCCAGAATAGGCGCATCTTCCAGATGTGCCTTTTCTGGGGTGGCTGGGGGCAGATGTTTTTAGCCAGGGGGGGTCCTATAACCATGGTACCTCCCTAGGCTATTAATATCTGCCCTCAGTCACTGGCTTTCCCACTCTGGCGGAGAAAATTGCGCGGGAGCCCACGCCAATTTCTTCCGGGATTTAACCCTTTAATTTAATAGAGCTTCAAAATTGTTACATTACTAAAGAGGAATATGTAAGAAAAAAAGGGATATGAGATAGTTTACTGTATGTCGGGTTTGTGAAGGAGAGAGCAAAAGCCGGCAATTGAATTACCGGCTTTTAAGCTATCTTGCGCTGAATTATATAGTGTCTCACTGATATATATTGTAGGGATTCACTCGCTCAGGTGCATAGGAGGAAACAGGAGGCACATTCTCTTCAGCGTTCATGTAGGTTTATTCACTCCATAAACCATTTAAGTCAGCAAAATGAAGGTAAACAGTCTTACATCAGACGGATAAGTCCTCAGTGTCCATAGTAGAGCTCCGCTCTCCCTCAGACCTGTAGGCATACAGGCTGTGCCATGTCCAGCACGTAGGCTCTCCAGCCTAAATATGGTCTCTGTGTGCTTCCAGGACGTCTGTCCCCACTTGGAACCGTCCAACACACAGGCCACTCTGCAGTGTCCAGCCAAGACACATGGAAGTGTGTCCACTCTGACAGACTTCCAAACACTCACACCATACCTCCCAACCGTCCCGATTTCAGCGTGACAGTCCCGCTTTGGCACCGGGGTCCCGCTGTCCCGCTTCGGGCATTTAAAATCCCGAATTTGCGGCCGCCGGTGAAGCCCCGCCCACTTCCGGGACGTAGAGAGAGCCCGATTAGTACCCGCTGTTCGTTCCGTTCCCTGGGACTGCGTTGTAGCCACGCCCCCTTGAGTTGCCTCACCGCCCGCCTCCGGCTTCCTCCTCAACTATAGACGTAGGCGGACTCTAAGGACAGAGCGGCAGCACCCGGACTGGTTTCTGGCACGGGGGCAGAGTTGTGAGACACTCCGTGTCTGTGTGACCGCGGGAGCAGCGAGCGGATCTCCAGACTGTAAGTGAATGTATGTGTCTCTCCCCCTCTCCATGCAGCGCTGCCCTGCTGCGGTTACAGCAGAGACTCTGACAGCATAGGAGGACTGACAAACTAAACTTTGTCTCCCCATGGTGTGCGCACCCCGCTCCCACTCTCCCCCTGGTACCCATCCATCGGATTCTCCACCAACCTGGTGCAGCACCCCTTACATTCTATGGGGGCTGCCACCTGCCTGCGTTACATTCTATGGGGGCTGCCACCTGCCTGCGTTACATTCTATGGGGGCTGCCACCTGCCTGCGTTACATTCTATGGGGGCTGCCACCTGCCTGCGTTACATTCTATGGGGGCTGTGCAGCATTATATTCTATGGGGCTGTGCTGTATTACATTCTATGGGGACTGAGCTGTAATGCTGGATACAGCAGTCAGCGGCGCAGCTGGATGACACCATTCAGCGCCGTGGGAGTGGAAGCTGCCGGCTGCTGCGAGGGAGCGCGGTGAAAGGTGTTTGTGTGTACTGATGGAGAAGGCAATGATGGGGGTGGGGTAACCATGTGTGGCCATTATACTGCACCCAGCATTGTGTGGGGCCATTATACTGTACCCAGCATTGTGTGGCCATTATACTATACCCAGCATCGTGTGGGGCCATTATACTGTACAAAGCATCATGTGGCGCCATTATACTGTATGGACCATCACGTGGGGCAAGTATACTGTACGCAGCATCATGTGGGGCCATTATACAGTATGGAGCATAATGTGGCCAATGGCCATTGTACAGTATGGAGCGTCGTGTGTGGCCATATTTTTTTGTTCATAATTATTGTTAACGAAACATTGTGATCAGAAGTGCTAAATGGGTGTGGTTGGGGCGTGGCTAGTTGTGAAATGGGTGTGGCCTAAAATTTGCCGCGGCGCGCTACGCGCGCCGCTGACTTTGTCCCTCTTTCCCTTCCCCTAAACTTGGGAGATATGCTCACACACATGTCCCAAACACACCTTCATTATGTAGCCTGAAACCACACCCAGGTACCTGTCACATGATTAGACATGTGGTTGTGACCTCACCACAGGTCCTGCAACAAACATAGACAGGCATGGTTATGCCCCTTACCCAGGGTGAGGTATATGGGTAGCCAGATCCTCCCATCTCTCATAGCTACCCGTAACCCGGACCCAAATATACTAAGCAACTCCTTATTGCTTTGTGTGCAAGCAGAAAACACTCCGGGTTACATCACAGCGACAAGCCTTCTCTGTGATACATACCTCCCGTCGATTAGACACCCTTTAGCCATGCTACAATATATATATATATATATATATATACCTATTCTATGTGTACACATTTATTCTACCTATTCTATTCTGTCAGTGTGATTTTACTGTACACCGCACTGAATTGCCGGCTTTTCTAGAGAACACCGCTGCGTTTTTCTCGCAAGTCACACGCATGGTCCGTGTGTAATCCGTAATTTTCTCGCCCCCATAGACTTTCATTGGCGGATTTTTTGCGCAATAAGCTGACAAACGCAGCATGCTGCGATTTTCTACGGCCGTACAAGACCGTATAATACAGATCAGTAAAATACGGCAGATAGGAGCAGGGCCATAGAGAATCATGGTACCGTATGCAATCCGTATTTTCTGCGCCTCTCATACATCCATAAAACACACCAGTGTGCCGCCGCCCTAACACGTGTAGTACAGTAGCATCATAGCTGCATTCTCCTCAATAACCTCTGCACCATGTGGAACTGTACTGTACTCCCTGTATGTACATAGAAGAGCTTTTAGTGCAGTTGTAGCGCCCCCACTGCCGCAGGGCCAAGGGGTACCCGGTACCGGGCCTCTGAGTCTCTGCTCTGGGGTTGTCACGGTGGCTAGGCCCCGGTCCATGACCCTGCCGAGGGGCGTACAGTGATAGATATGATGGATGGTGGTAGTGGTGAGGCTGTAGTGGTGCGGTGCAGTAAATAACGAGGACACCAGGTTGCAGTCTCTTTACCTCTTTACTGAAGATCTCTGGGTCCTCAGTCCAGAATCTGGAAGACCAGGCTGCGCAAGTCCGGCCGGTCCAATGGCACCTCCAGCGTTCTCTTAGCAGGTGGAAATCTGTGCCTTCCTTCTAGCGCTATGTGTTGCGGTCCTTCCCTGCTGTGCTTACAGAAAGTCCCCACAACTGTTGTGTCTGTTTCTTAAGTTCCCTCACAACTCGATTAGATGATGTTCTGCTAATCCTCCGTCCCTCCCTGGTGTTCTGGTTGGGACGGCACCCGTTTGACGGGTAGGCTCGGAGCTCTTCCGGGACCCTAGAGTCGCCCCTCTCCACAAGTTGCCCCCCAAGACTGCATAGGTGATTTAAGTTAGACAGCCCGCCTTAGACTGACTGTCCTGCCGCTGTTTGGAGTATTGCTTGAAGCTGAATGTTATGATACTCCCTCGGCGTTCCGGCCACCGGTAGTGCGCCTCAGTAGGATGTTGCTTCGGTCTTACAGCACGACTCCTACTGGTATTTCTCCTTTTGCGTGATCTCGTTTCTCACTCAGCACAATCTATCTCGCTTCTAATCCTTCCTTGGGCACCGCCGCTATCCTGAGCAGGCACGGTCCCGTTACGTTCGTTCAAGTTGCCAAGCCTCTGTCAGGATCTCACCCCTGACAGAGACCCTACTGTATCTTCCCCCACAACACCCTCTGCCACAAGGTGTTGCCTGGTTCCAACCCAGTCAGCTTTCTGATCTAACTTCCTGCCTGACCCCCAGTTTACCCACAATGGTGGGGAGTGGCCTAGTGAATAGAACCCTTAGCTCCCCCCGGAGGCCCGGCTGTGAAATGTATTGGTGTCTGTGATAACTGATCAGATGAACTCCTTCAGTGCCACTGAACGTACCATAGCTCCCCACAGTGGCGGAGCCACAGTACTGCAACGACCAGGACTCTGGGGCGCTGCACAATGACTTGTGCACACTGTAACGGCATTACTTATTTTCAGGTCACAGACACTTTTTGTGTAAATGGTCATCATGGCCATGACCCTTTCCCTTCTGTACAAAAATCCTGTGAGTGTCCCTGGTTCATATTAGCAGATTACTGCAGACCATTAAATTAGCAGATTACTGCAATTTAACCCCTTCCTGACATCGGACGTACTATCCCGTCGAGGTGGGGTGGGCCCGTATGACCACCGACGGGATAGTACGTCATCACCGATCAGCGGCGCTCACGGGGGGAGCGCGGCCGATCGCGGCCGGGTGTCAGCTGCATATCGCAGCTGACATCCGGCACTATGTGCCAGGAGCGGTCACGGACCGCCCCCGGCACATTAACCCCCGGCACACCGCGATCAAACATGATCGCGGTGTGCCAGCGGTATAGGGAAGCATTGCGCAGGGAGGGGGCTCCCTGCGTGCTTCCCTGAGACCCCCGGAGCAACGCGATGTGATCGCGTTGCTCCGAGGGTCTCCTACCTCCCTCCTCGCCGCAGGTCCCGGATCCAAGATGGCCGCGGCATCCGGGTCCTGCAGGGAGGGAGGTGGCTTACCGAGTGCCTGCTCAGAGCAGGCGCTGGTAAGCCTGCAGCCCTGCACAGCAGATCGGTGATCTGACAGAGTGCTGTGCACACTGTCAGATCAACGATCTGTAATGTCCCCCCCTGGGACAAAGTAAAAAAGTTAAAAAAAAATTCTCCACGTGTGTAAAAAAAAAAAAAAAAAAAATCCTAAATAAAGAAAAAAAAAAATATTTATTATTCCCATAAATACATTTCTTTAGCTAAATTTAAAAAAAAAACAATAAAAGTACACATATTTAGTATCGCCGCGTCCGTAACGACCCAACCTATAAAACTGCCCCACTAGTTAACCCCTTCAGTAAACACCGTAAGAAAAAAAAAAAAACGAGGCAAAAAACAACGCTTTATTATCATACCGCCGAACAAAAAGTGGAATAACACGCGATCAAAAAGACTGATATAAATAACCATGGTACCGCTGAAAACGTCATCTTGTCCCACAAAAAACGAGCCACCATACAGCATCATCAGCAAAAAAATAAAAAAGTTATAGTCCTGAGAATAAAGCGATACCAAAATAATTATTTTTTCTATAAAATAGTTTTTATCGTATAAAAGCGCCAAAACATAAAAAAATTATATAAATGAGATATTGCTGTAATCGTACTGACCCGACGAATAAAACTGCTTTATCAATTTTACCAAACGCGGAACGGTATAAACGCCTCCCCCAAAAGAAATTCATGAATAGCTGGTTTTTGATCACTCTGCCTCACAAAAATCGGAATAAAAAGCGATCAAAAAATGTCACGTGTCCGAAAATGTTACCAATAAAAACATCAACTCGTCCCGCAAAAAACAAGATCTCATATGACTGTGGACTCAAATATGGAAAAATTATAGCTCTCAAAATGTTGTAACGCAAAAAATATTTTTTGCAATGAAAAGCATCTTTCAGTGTGTGACGGCTGCCAATCATAAAAATCCGCTAAAAAACCCACTATAAAAGTAATTCAAACCCCCCTTCATCACCCCCTTAGTTAGGGAAAAAAAAAAAAAAAAAAAAAAATGTATTTATTTCCATTTTCCCATTAGGGTTAGGGCTAGGGTTAGGGTTAGGGCTAGGGTTAGGGCTAGGGTTAGGGTTGGGGCTAGGGTTAGGGCTAGGGTTAGGGCTAGGGTTGGGGCTAGGGTTAGGGTTAGGGCTAGGGTTGGGGCTAGGGTTAGGGCTAGGGTTGGGGCTAGGGTTAGGGCTAGGGTTAGGGCTAGGGTTAGGGCTAGTGTTACGGCTAGTGTTACGGCTAGTGTTAGGGCTAGTGATAGGGCTAGCGTTATTGCTAGGGTTAGGGCTAGGGTTAGGGTTGGGGCTAGGGTTGGGGCTACAGTTAGGGTTGGGGCTAAAGATAGGGTTAGGGTTTGGATTACATTTACGGTTGGGAATAGGGTTGGGTGTGTCTGGGTTAGAGGTGTGGTTAGGGTTACTGTTGGGATTAGGGTAAGGGGTGTGTTTGGATTAGGGTTTCAGTTATAATTGGGGGGTTTCCACTGTTTAGGCACATCAGGGGCTCTCCAAACGGGACATGGCATCTGATCTCAATTCCAGCCAATTCTGCGTTGAAAAAGGAAAACAGTGCTCCTTCCCTTCAGAGCTCTCCCGTGTGCCCAAACAGGGGTTTACCCCAACATATGGGGTATCAGCGTACTCAGGATAAATTGGACATTATCTTTTGGGGTCCAATTTCTCCTGCTACCCTTGGGAAAATACAAAACTGGGGGAAAAAAATCATTTTTGTGAAAAAAAAAGAATTTTTATTTTTACGGCTCTGCATTATAAACTTCTGTGAAGCACTTGTTGGGTCAAAGTGCTCACCACACATCTAGATAAGTTCCTTAGGGGGTCTACTTTCCAAAATGGTGTCACTTGTGGGGGGTTTCAATGTTTAAGCACATCGGGGGCTCTCCAAATGCAACATGGCGTCCCATCTCAATTCCAGTCAATTTTGCATTGAAAAGTCAAATGGCGCTCCTTTCCTTCCGAGCTCTGCCATGCGCCCAAACAGTGGTTTACCCCCACATATGGGGTATCAGCGTACTCAGGACAAATTGTACAACAACTTTTGGGGTCTATTTTCTCCTGTTACCCTTGGTAAAATAAAACGAATTGGAGCTGAAATAAATTTTGTGTGAAAAAAAGTTAAATGTTCATTTTTATTTAAACATTCCAAAAATTCCTGTGAAACACCTGAAGGGTTAATAAACTTCTTGAATGTGGTTTTGAGCACCTTGAGGGGTGCAGTTTTTAGAATGGTGTCATACTTGGGTATTTTCTATCATATAGACCCCTCAAAATGACTTCAAATGAGATGTGGTCCCTAAAAAAAAATGGTGTTGTAAAAATGAGAAATTGCTGGTCAACTTTTAACCCTTATAACTCCGTCACAAAAAAAAAATTTGGTTCCAAAATTGTGCTGATGTAAAGTAGGCATGTGGGAAATGTTACTTATTAAGTATTTTGCATGACATATGTCTGTGATTTAAAGGCATAAAAATTCAAAGTTGGAAAATTGCGAAATTTTCTAAATTTTCACCAAATATTCGTTTTTTTCACAAATAAACACAAGTTATATCGAAGAAATTTTACCACTATCATGAAGTACAATATGTCACGAGAAAACAATGTCAGAATCGCCAAGATCCGTTGAATCGTTCCAGAGTTATAACCTCATAAAGGGACAGTGGTCAGAATTGTAAAAATTGGCCCAGTCATTAACGTGCAAACCACCCTTGGGGGTGAAGGGGTTAAAGATTGCAGGGGTCACAAATCAGAGAAGTCCAATAACACAAACAAACCATCACAAAAGAAAGAAAAAGCCTGTTACCACTCATGGCAAATTTCCAATATTATTTTTTTTAGCGAGTAAAGTTGGGATGACCGATGCAAGAAACATATGTTATAATATTAATATTTTATTTCGGTAATAAAGCCTCTATTCTCTATAGTCACAGCAGAGGCTGCCTCTGTAAGTTTCTCATAAACCATGGTAGATAGCAAAACACCTTCAGCTTTGTAGCTGCCTGATAACACAGGTCAACAAAAAAAAAATTTTTTTCTGGTGTCCAAAATATTTTAATGAATTTAGGGTATTTTTGGGGTGCTGGTTCTGAATATGTCATCAGTTTTGCCAGATTGGCTCAAGTTTTTGAGATTTTTGGTATCTTATTTATAGCACTTGTTGGTAAATGCGACGCATCATCTCATTAATTTCTTTGGATTAGTACTTGAACTGAGCAGTTCTCAATATAGTTTTGTGTTAATTAGTGTTCTAAAAGTTTGTTCATAGCTTGATTTTTGCACTAACTTTATGTTGTTGTCTGTTTTCCAGTGAAAAGCATGAACTCATCAAGAAGAAGTTGTCTTAACGATCCAGACTCATTCTGTTACATTTGTGGTGAATACACACTGCCAAAACATAGAAGAAACATAACAGACTTCGTAAAAAAAGTGTATTTTGCCTATTTTGGGGTTATGCTTGGGGACCAAGACAAGTTTTGGGCACCACACATAGTGTGCAAAGCATGTATCGAATTATTACGAAAATGGAGCAAAGGACAAAGAAAAAGCTTCAAATTTGGTGTTCCAATGGTGTGGAGAGAGCCAAAAAATCATCATGATGACTGTTATTTATGGTAAACACAGGTACAGGCACATCTTCACAATGAGGGACAGGCCTTCTTGCAGATTCCATGTTACTCCCATTTTCGCTTCTTATGCTTATTGAATCCTTGCACTTGCACTGCACAGAAATAACAGTCATCATGATGATTTTTTGGCTCTCTCCACACCATTGGAACACCAAATTTGAAGCTTTTTCTTTGTCCTTTGCTCCATTTTCGTAATAATTCGATACATGCTTTGCACACTATGTGTGGTGCCCAAAACTTGTCTTGGTCCCCAAGCATAACCCCAAAATAGGCAAAATACACTTTTTTTACGAAGTCTGTTATGTTTCTTCTATGTTTTGGCAGTGTGTATTCACCACAAATGTAACAGAATGAGTCTGGATCGTTAAGACAACTTCTTCTTGATGAGTTCATGCTTTTCACTGGAAAACAGACAACAACATAAAGTTAGTGCAAAAATCAAGCTATGAACAAACTTTTAGAACACTAATTAACACAAAACTATATTGAGAACTGCTCAGTTCAAGTACTAATCCAAAGAAATTAATGAGATGATGCGTCGCATTTACCAACAAGTGCTATAAATAAGATACCAAAAATCTCAAAAACTTGAGCCAATCTGGCAAAACTGATGACATATTCAGAATCAGCACCCCAAAAATACCCTAAATTCGATGAAATATCTTTGGCACCAAAAATGCTGTTGACCAGTGATGGCCTCGTCAGTGGAAACGACCCCCATATTACCAGCTCAGGACCCTGCAGCAGATTTAAGCAGAGCCGACAGCGCATGAGATCTCCAGCATCGACCCGAGAGCTTTCATTGACAAGTGCGGAAATTAAAACAGAAAAACATATTGATGGCATAGGAGCTCCGTATTCCTGCCAGATGATGATTGACAGATGGAGCAGTGGCGACTGTTGGAAAAAGCAGGAGCATAAGGCTATGTGCACACGATATGGATTTTGCTGCGGGTCCGCAGCAGTTTCCCATGAGTTTACAGTACAATGTAAACCTATGGGAAACCGAAAACGCTGTGCCTATGCTGCAGAAAAAAATGCGTGGAAACGCAGCGGTTGGACCATTCTACGTGTGCACATACCCTTAAAAGAAGCTGGTAATCTATATATATAATTGTCTAAGGGGTACTTCCGTCTTTCTGTCGGCAACTTCCGTCACGGTTATTCATTCGCTGATTGGTCTCGCCAGCTGCCTGTCATGGCTGTCGCGACCAATCAGCGACGGGCACAGTCCGATTAGTCCCTCCCTACTCCCCTGCAGTCACTGCCCGGCGCGCGCTCCATACTCCCCGCAGTCACGGCTCACACAGGGTTAATGCCAGCGGTAACGGACCGCGTTATGCCGCGGGTAACTCACTCCGTTACCGCCGCTATTAACTCTGTGTGACCAAGTTTTTACTATTGAGGCTGCCTATGCAGCCTCAATAGTAAAAACATCTAGTGTTAAAAAACAAACAAACAAAAAAAAACCCAAATCATTATATACTCACTTTCCGCCGCCTGTCCGACGCTCCAGTGACCGCTCCATGCAAGCGGCAGGTTCCGGTGCTAAGGTTGGTGTGCGACAAGGACCTGCCATGACATCACGGTTATGTGACTGCGACATCATCACAGGCCCTGCACGCCTGCGCGAGAAGGACCTGCCGTGACGTCACAATCATGTGACCGCGACGTCATCACACCCTCGGACCGGAAGCTGCCGCCTGCACTGAACACAGGCGACAGAACTACAAGGGGCCCCTCGGAAGGTGAGTAGAGGTTTATTTTTTATTTTTTAACCTGTGACATATGTGGCTGGGCAATATACTACGTGGCTGGGCAATATACTACGTGGCTCTGTGCTATATACTACATGACTCTGTGCTATATACTACGTCACTGGGCAATATACTACGTGGCTCTGTGCTGTATACTACGTCACTGGGCAATATACTACGTCGCTGGGCAATATACTACGTGGCTGGGCAATATACTACGTGGCTGGGCAATATACTACGTCACTGGGCAATATACTAGGTCGCTGGGCAATATACTACGTCGCTGGGCAATATACTACGTCGCTGGGCAATATACTACGTGGCTGGGCAATATACTACGTGGCTGGACAATATACTACGTCACTGGGCAATATACTACGTCGCTGGGCAGTATACTACTTCGCTGGGCAATATACTACGTGGCTGGGCAATATACTACGTGGCTGGGCAATATACTACGTCACTGGGCAATATACTACGTCACTGGGAAATATACTACGTGGCTCTGTGCTGTATACTACGTCGCTGTGCAATATACTACGTGGCTCTGTGCTGTATACTACGTCACTGGGCAATATACTACGTCGCTGTGCAATATACTACGTAACTGGGCAATATACTATGTGGCTCTGTGCTGTATACTACGTCACTGGGCAATATACTACGTGGCTCTGTGCTGTATACTACGTCACTGGGCAATATACTAGGTCACTGGGCAATATACTACGTCACTGGGCAATATACTACGTCACTGGGCAATATACTACGTCACTGGGCAATATACTACGTGGACATGCATATTCTAGAATACCCAATGAGTTAGAATCGGGCCACCATCTAGTGGTTGTATAAATCTATATACAGTGCGCTCCCCATAGTGGTGGCAGTATAAATCTGTATGTAGTGAGCTCACTCTAGTGGTGGCTGTATAAATCTGTATGTAGTAAGCTCCCACCTAGTGGTGGCAGTATAAATCTGTAGCTAGTGAGCTCCCCCTAGTGGTGGCTGTATAAATCTGTATGTAGTGAGCTCCCCCTAGTGGCAGTATAAATCTGTAAGCAGTGAACTCTTATTATAAAAATACAAAACTTACAATCAATAAATAGCAAAAATCAAAACCCCAGCAAAAGCAACTATCCGAGTCCAACATTACCCCCCCAGTCCAAAGCAAAGTCCGAGTCCAGCATAACTGCCCCCAGTCAAAGCAACCCCGCAAAAGAAAACAAACTGCCTTCTTCTTTTTCAGAGAAGCTTCCTCCATCTTTCTTTCTTATGCTGTTTTCTGTCTTTCACTCGTCTTTTCAATTTTTGATTCATCCAGATCTCCTCCTCCCCAGGTTACCTCTCCCAAGGAGAGAAGAAACATTTTATTAATAAACGCGCACATACACACTTCATGCCAAACCTGACAAAGAAAACTCTGGTCCATCGCCCAAAAAGAAGAGAGGCCCTCGCTGCACCCAGCCTGTCATACTCCAGAGAGCGCACCTTCACCAGGCCACCCAGAATGTTCCTAACAACCTCATCCTGGGGGAGGATTTTCTGCTGAGTTGACACTAAGCACCGTGCGTTCCACGTGTAAAACCTGACGACTAAACTGACTAGAAATAAAGTGCCCCGATCTCGGCCACCCAGGGATCCGAATGCCCCATACACCCACTCCGCATAGGAAAGGTGTGCCAGCCGAGGCCAGCCTATAGAAGCACCCACCCTGTTGTAGACCCCTGTATTAAAAGGACACTGAAGGAGGAAGTGATCCATGCTTTCCAGCGTGTCGCAACACCCCTCACGGGGACAACCCCGATCATCGGAGTTCCTGCACTTCAGGTTGTCCCTTACATACAGTTTCCCATGGAAGCAGCGCCAAGCGAAGTCCCAAAACTTCAAGGAGACCCGTGTAGAATTCAATAACCTCAGCCCACCCTCCAGATCCCGACTTGGGCAATCTTTGAGCACCAAAGGCTTCTGGAAATGGGTCAACAGGACCCTCCTGTCAAGGAATTTCCTCGACATGGTCCTGATCTCCCACATTCCCAGACCCCACCGGCGGATCACCTTCAGAACTGGGGTAGCGTAAGCCGGGAGATGCCCGTGCGGTGTGCGCAGGTCCTTCACTTGCCCTCCTGTCTCCCATTCCTGGAAGAAGGGTCGAAGCCATCCCCTGCAGAATATCCACGGAGGAGCCCTCTCTGACCAGAGGTTGGCGATGTTAGTCTTGACAAAAGTGTTTATTAGAAACACCACTGGGTTGACCATACCCAACTGTCCTAGTCTCCTTGTGCGATATGTGACCTCCCGCTTGACTAGGTTCAGCCTATTTCCCCATAGCATCTGGAAAAACAGGCTGTAGACCCGTGTCCAGAGCAGCTCTGGCAACATGCAGACACTGCCCAGGTATATTAACAAGGGTAGCAAAAAACCCTTAACCAGGCTAACCCTTTCCCTCTGGGTCAAAGACCAACCCTTCCATTGGTCCACCTTCTGGGCAGCGATCTTAAGTCTGCCCTCCCAATTTTGCTGGGGGTAGTCCCCAGGGCCAAATTCGATGCCTAGGATTTTTGCCGATGCCTGGGGCTCTAGAAGAGTGTCCGGGAGACCAAAACTAGGGTCTCCCCCTCCCAGCCAGAGATTCTCACACTTTTCCTGATTAATTCTGGACCCAGAAGCCTCCGAGTAGCGATCAACCAACCTCAGACATGACCCACTCCGCCCCCTCACCCGAGGACACGAAAAGAGAGACGTCTACGTCGGCATACGCTACCACCCTCAGAGTGGCTTCCGGGGCTACCTGGTCCATCCTGACTCCCGCCAACGGCCCACGCTCAATCCTCCTTAAAAGGGATCTATCGTGAACACGTATAACAGTGGGCTCAATGGCCCCAGACCCAACCTCAAAAGGGCGGCCAGACCAACCATTCACGAGCGGGAAAGTCTCTGCCCCCGCGTACAAGATCTTTAGCCAATTTACAAACCCCCCAGGCAGACCGTACCTCAGAAGGACGGACCAGAGGTAATCGTGGTTAACCCGATCAAAAGCCTTCGCCTGGTCTAAAGACAGCAACTTCCCCTTCCAGTGACCTGCCCTGCCCTGCTCCACTGCCTCTTGGACACCGAACACAGCACTAAACGTACTGCGGCCTGGAACAGAGCAGTGCTGGGCCCCCGAAAGGAGCCGGGGTGCAAACTTCACCAGCCGTTTGAACAGCACCTTTGCCAGAACCTTCCGGTCCGTATTGAGAAGCGCCATGGGACGCCAATTCTCAATACGGGACGAGTCCTTACCCTTTGACAGGATAATCAGGGCCGACTGCCTCATTAACTGGGAAAGAGCGCCCGAGACACTCATTAAACACCTCAGTCAAGAGGGGGACCAAGGAGTCCCTAAAGGTCTTATAAAACTCGGATGTTAAGCCATCCGGACCTGGTGATTTCTTAGGCTGAAGCCCATCAATGGCCAGTCGCACTTCCTCTTCCCTGATTGGTTCTGTCAAAACGTAAAGCGAGGGGTCATCCCCTGGCTCAGGGATGGCCTCGGCCAGGAAAGCCGACATCACGTTCAGATCCAGATCCCTCTTTCCCAAGAGGTGTGAGTAGAAAGATCTGATCACCTCCAGGATCCCTGATTTGGATCTGTTCAGGGAACCCGTATCATCGACCAAACCTGTCACCACCTTACAACTCACTGACATCTTACAGTTTCTATAAGGGTCGGGCGAGCGGTACCTCCCGAAATCCCTCTCAAAAACCAAAAATGTGTGCCTATTGTACTGACACCTCTTAAGTAAAGACTTCACTCTGGAGATCTCCTCACGGTCACCTCCAGCCGAGATGAGATGTTTGAGTTTCCTCCTCAGTTCCTGATACAGGCGGTACCTGCTCAGGCTCCTGAGGCTCGAGAGCTGGCAGAAGAAACTCGCAACCCGATCCTTGAACATCTCCCACCACTCTGACTTATCGCTAAAGAGATCCAAAAGCGGTACCTGGCTCTGAAGAAAGTCCTCAAAGGATTGTCTTATCTCTGCTTCTTCCAAGAGGGACGAATTCAGCTTCCATAGTCCCTTCCCATCCGAGGTGTTTCTGAAACATTCACAGAAAAATAAATCAGACAGTGATCGGAGAACTCCACCTCAACAACGGACACTGCTGAAGAGATGGCTTCCTCCTTTAAAAAAAACCTGTCTATCCTAGACCTACAATTACCTCTATGAAAGGTGAAACCACAGTGACCTGGGGTGTGCCGGATGTGGACATCCACCAGGCGAGCGTCACTAGCTATGCTATTAAGAATATTACTATCATAAGCCTGCCGGTCAATGGAGCCTCCCCTATCACGAAGCCTTGTGACAGTGTTAAAGTCACCTCCAAAGACCACCTGCCGACTCGTAAAAAGATAGGGCTTAAGGTACCTTCACACTGAACAACTTAACAACGATAACGATAGCGATCCGTGACGTTGCAGCGTCCTGGATAGCAATATCGTTGTGTTTGACACGCAGCAGCGATCAGGATCCTGCTGGGAGATCGTTGGTCGGAGCTAGAAGGCCAGCACCTTATTTCGTCGCTGGACCACCCGCTGACATCGCTGGATCGGTGTGTGTGACGCGGATTCTGCGATGTCTTCACTGGTAACCAGGGTAAACATCGGGTTACTAAGCGCAGGGCCGCGCTTAGTAACCCGATATTTACCCTGGTTACCATTGTAAATGTAAAAAAAAAACAAACACTACATACTCACATTCCGGTGTCTTTCGCGTCCCCCGGCGTCCGCTTCCCTGCACTGTGTCAGCGCCGGCCGGCCGTAAAGCAGAGCACAGCGGTGACGTCACCGCTCTGCTTTACGGCCGGCGCTTACACAGTGCAGGGAAGCGGACGCCGGGGGACGCAACAGACACCGGAATTTAAGTATGTAGTGTTTGTTTTTTTTACATTTACACTGGTAACCAGGGTAAACATCGGGTTACTAAGCGCGGCCCTGCGCTTAGTAACCCGATGTTTACCCTGGTTACCCGGGGACTTCGGCATCGTTGATCGCTGGAGAGCTGTCTGTGTGACAGCTCTCCAGCGACTACACAACGACGAAACAGCGAAGCTGCAGCGATCGGCATCGTTGTCTATATCGCTGCAGCATCGCTTAATGTGACGGTACCTTTAATCTTCAGGAAGAGACATTTACGGTCCCACTTTGACTGCAGACCATAGATGTTAATGAGCCGAAGCTCCTGTCCCCTCATGAAGACGTCTAAGACCAGGCACCTCCCCATTTCTACCTTGATAACGCTCCGGCATTCAACCGATGCAGTCTTAAAAAGTACTGCCACCCCGCTACACGGCTCGGCCGCAAGAGACCAGTACGAAGACCTGCACCTCCACTTGCTCTCCGCCTTGCGTATGGCCCCCATATCCGTAAGCCTGGTCTCCTGCAAAAATAATACTAATAATAATAATCTTTATTTATATAGCGCCAACATATTCCACAGCGCTTTACAGTTTAAAAAACAAAATTTCAGCCTCAAACCGGGTGAGAAAATCAAAGGCCGTAAATCTAGCCGCATCAGACTTTATACTAGCGACATTAATGGTCGCTAGAGTCAACGAGGTGGGTGCCACCATCATGAGTGATCGAGTTAGATGGCCTTTTTCTTCCCCCCACCCATTTTCCTAGCCCGCTCATCTCCGGACGATGAAGCCCCCCCTCTTCTTTTCAGAGAGACAGAGGTATCCCTCCCTCCCACCTCTTTCTCATCTCCGGACCCAGGGTCGTCCCCACCTCCCGAGGAAGACACACCCCCTGGAGAAGGGACTCCCCAGCCTCCCAAAGGCCCTTCCGATGTTATCTCCGGAACCTCACCCCGACTCCCGTCTCAGCAGGGTCGTCAAGGGCTTGGAACCTGTTGGAGAGGGGGATCAGAGGGGAGTCGGTGGGACCTTCCTTAGGCACCTTGGTTAGGGAAGAGGATTTTCCACCTTTTTTCTTTTTTTTTTACTTTTGGCACTCTTGGTACCCTTGTCACCCATTTCTTTTGGCTGTTCCCCTCCATCCTCATCAAAACTTTCATATTGAGAGGCATCCGAGAGATCAGCCACTTCCTCATTCTCCATCCGTCTGATCTCCTCATTCACCGCTTCCTCCCCCGGGGCCTCAGTGACATAGGCCGTCGCCTCGGAGGAGGGGGCAGCAATTACCCCAGTTTCCCGAGGCTCCTCCTGCCCCCTTCCCTCCTGACGCCTTGCCTGCCTCCACTGGTAAGAGGGGCCCCTAGCCCTGCCATTCCTCATCGGCCCCTCAGCTCCTCCCCTGCTGCCACCTCCAACCCCTGCAGAAGTTGCACCGCCAGGAACTTCCTCGCGGCTCCCCTCCGCCCGGCTGGCCATGGCATTAGAGAAGGAATGAGGGCAGCGGCTGAAAGGGTGACCTAGATCACCATACAGGTGACATCGAATGACACCACAGGATGCGGCACCTTGCAGCCCGCGCTGAAGTGGCGAGAATCACCGCACCTGTGGCATACCTTCGGCTGCCCCTGGTAGAAGACCAGAATCTGATCCCTTCCCAGGAAAGCCGAGGAAGGGATGTGGGTGACAGTGCCACCTGAACGCTTCAACTTTACCATGAAGGTCCAGCCTCCTGACCAGATACCAAAATCGTCCCGGTTCTTCTTAGGGACCTCCACAACCTCGCCGTACCGGCTCAACCAGGTCATTATGTCAACGCCAGAAAGACTCATTACATGTTAAAACGGTCACTTTCTTCGGCCCACTTTGGCGAGAAATTGCTTCTACGGCGAACCCTCGCCAGCCGGGCTCCTCTTTTACCAGCTCATAATTCGACCAAAAGAGCTCCAAGCCCTCTGGCCGAACAAAGCTGATATCAAAGGTGGAGGTCCCAAAAGGATGTATCAGAGCAAAGATGTCAATAGCTCTGAAGTCCATCTTCATGAGGAGCTTCACCACATTTGTCCTGGATGGACACGCCTCATGGCCCCTCCAGCGAAGACGAACCACATTTCTCCTGGAGACCCCCTGCCTGGCTGTCGGGAGGGACCACACGGTCTCCCCCCCCCCTTTTCTCTTGGAAGGCAGCTAGACCAAACTTATCTAGCCAGTAGGACAATGCCACCTCTCTTCCCTCTACATTGATAGTCCGCTCCCTTTTTGAGGGCCTCCAGGAAACGGCGGCGAAAAGCTTAATTCCCTGGGTCCGGAGGTGAGGAAGACCCCTGTGGAACCCCAGCGGCAGCAGCCGCATAACTAATGGCTGCTGCAGGTAAGGGGGATGATGGACCAGCCCCTATATTCCCTGAACCCTCAACCTCACAGTCAACCATCTCCACCTCACTTACCTCAGCCTCACCATTTTCACTAGTAGAAATCCCAGCACTGGCACCATTCACACCAACCATACCTCCAGCAGAAACCACCCCTGACCCGTCACCATTATCACAGACACTATTCACACCACTTCCATTCTTATTTACATTTTTGTTTGCATTTTTTTTTGCTTTCTGCTGGGGTTGTTGCTACTTGCAGTGCAGCTGCCCTTTTAAGAGCAATACTGCAGGGTTTAATTACCACACCCTGCTTTTCAGCAGAGCATGTGCTGGCAGCTGCAGACTGTTGCTCCAGCCTCTCCTGCAGACCATCTCCACGCTCCTGTGTGCACTTCACCACCGGGTCCCCCACAGATACAGGTGACACACTTGCAGAGGACCCCGGCGGTGCGACCCCCTCCGGTGAGGGTGCGATCCGGGTCGGCATTACCGCAGCCATTACAGCTGCACCCGAGATGATAACTGGTGCCGGGGTCCCGGACTTTGACCCAGCATCGGATCTGCATGTGGGGGACCCCGACACCACAGCACATGCCGCCGATGATGCGGCCCCGGCTGACAGCGCACCGCCAACACTGCGGGGAGCGGTGACCACCGGCAAGGTACCCACAGCCTCCACCCCCCGAGCGTCAGCTCGTGCAGCAGGCACCAGGCTGTCCCCCGTTTCCACAGAGGATCGGGCCTGGACACCTCCACAGATTTTATTACCGCCTGCCACAGGGCCACACTCCAGACCATGCACACTGTCCGGCTCTGCAGCCGCATGTCCAGCGCCATATGACTTGTACTCTCCCCTCTCCCTCGCACCGGACCCACTGCAGGTCCCGGGCCGGGGTGGGTAGCGGGCTCCACACAGCGGGACTGGGGGGTCCCAGGAAGGGGGACAAACACCAACCTCTCCTCCAATGTTTTCTTCCTTTCTTTCCTTTTCCCCCTCCTGGTTGCCTCATCCCCGCAGACTTCATCCCCAAACTTCAGGTGGGCATAATTTACGGGGGACTCTAGCTGACGGATCTGCTGCAAGACGAGGCAACCCCCACTACTGCTGTTATTGCTGCTGCTATCATCAGCATCACCCCCATCATCCTCTGAAATACTATTGTCTGATGGGAGTGGGACCTGCACTGGATCTATCCCGCTGTGTGTGTGGTCTGGAGATCACTTACCAAGCCACCAGGTGGGTACGGTGCCTCCTCCATCTCCTCATGGTCCACCTCCTCCACCTGGGTCGGACGCCGAGACCCCTCTGGCTCCTTTGCAGCAGCCATGTTGTGGAATCGGTCCTCATTTTCCAGCTTTTCCCGGAAGGGCCCGCTGTTGTTTAATATAGCCGCACTCCGGGCTTCCATGCCCTCAATGCAGATCCCCGGGCTGGATATCCTGGCTGTTAGGGCAGACTTCTCTGTGTGGGAGGCTCTGTCTGCAGCTTGCCTCACCTCTTTCTGCTCCTCCCAGAGCCTCCTCAGGGTCTTCCCAGCCTCCTCATCCTCGCTGAGGTACGCATGGACACGGGAGCCATAGCTGGTAACCGGCTCCCGTGCGGCCCTAGTGCCCCAATCCTTCGGCACCGCTGCCGCTGCACCTCTGCGAGTACTCCGCTCACCTCCGGGAGGAGACACCGCAGTGGCCCTCGCCTCAGCCTTAGGGGCTTTGCAGCCCTCCTCGGCCTTCCTGGGCTCCTCAATGTTTTGGGCTTTGCCGGATCTGGTGACCCTCTTTGCCGGCCGCAATGAGCTCCCACCCCTCGCCGGCTTAGACCGAGGGGTGAGAGACAGGGACTCAGCCCCACAGTCCATCCACTACACCCCTCTCTTTCCTGGGTCAGAGAGGGGGGGTGAATTCCTGGGTGAAAAAAAAACTGGTGACTCTCCTGGAGCAAACAAAACAGCACCTTCCTCCACAGACTACAGGCTCCTAGTGGTGGCAGTAGAAATCTGTAGCTAGTGAGCTCCCCCTAGTGGTGACTGTATAAATTTGTAGAGAGCTCCCCCTAGTGGTGTCAGTATAAATCTGTAGTGAGCTCCCCTAGCGGTGGCAGTATAAATCTGTATGTAGTGAGCTCCCTCTAGTGGTGGCTGTATAAATCTGTAAACAGTAAGTTCCCTCTAGTGGCTGTCTAGATATGTATGTAGTTAGCTCCCCTAGTGGTGACTGTATAGATCTGTATGTAGTAAGCTTTCCCTAGAGGTGGCTGTGCAAATCTGTATGTAGTGAGCTCCCCCTAGTGGTGGCTGTATAAATCTGTAAGCAGTGAGTTCCCTCTAGTCGTGGCTGTCTAGATATGTATGTAGTGAGCTCACCGTAGTGATGAATGTATAGATCTGTATGTACTCTGTATTTAGTAAGCTTTCCCTAGTGGTGGCAGTATAAATCTGTAAGTAGTGAACTCTTATTATAAAAAAACAAAACTTACAATCAATAAATAGCAAAAATCAAAACCCCAGCAAAAGCAACTGTCCGAGTCCAACATTACCCCCCAGTCCAAAGCAAAGTCCGAGTCCAGCATAACTGCCCCCAGTCAAAGCAACCCCGCAAAACCAAAAAGAAAACAAACTGCCTTCTTCTTTCTCAGAGAAGCTTCCTCCATCTTTCTTTCTTAGGCTACGTTCACATTTGCGTTGTTGGGCGCAGCGTCGGCGACGCAACCAACAACGCATGTACACAACGCAGCGTTTTGCGATGCATCCGTTGTCATAAGATCCTACAGATCGGGACTTTCGGCGCAGGAAAAACGCTACAAGTAGCATCCCCTGCGCCCTGTCTTGTGCGTCTATATGACGCATGCGTCGTAAAACGCAGTATAACGTATACCGGCGCATGTCCATGCGCCCCCCATGTTAAAGATAGGGGCGCATGACGCATGCGTCGGTATGAGTCGACGACGCTGCGCCCAACAACGCAAACGTAGCCTTATGCTGTTTTCTGTCCTTAACTCGTCTTTTCACTTTTTGATTCCTCCAGATCTCCTCCTCCCCAGGTTACCTCACCCAAGGAGAGAAGAAATATTTTATTAATACACGCGCACATACTTCATACCAAACCTGACAAAGAAAACTCTGGTCCATCGCCCAAAAATAAACATTATAGCCACCTGGCTTAAACAAATCTTTCTAAATCACACAAAAATTTTTTTTTTTTTTATTTATTTTATATGTATATTTTTATTTTATTTATTTATTTTATTTTTTTGTACACAGTAAACACAACTATAAACAACCTACCACCAAACCCCTCCCACCACAAAAAAACCCCACACAATACAAAAATAAGCTCACCGAGTAACTCATAACCTCTTGCTTACAAGACAGGTGCATTAACCCTGAAAGCCACAGGATCATCACCTTACATTACAATACAATGCTACATAACTCTATATTACAACACTTACCCAGAGCCAGGATTGGTGCCTGTAAGCCCTATATCAATAATTCACTTCTGCAAAACAAAAATCTGATAGTGAAAAGCCCCAGCCCACCACCGGGAAACCGGAGATGACAGGCTTCTACCCTAGCAATCCTTACTCTACCAGCCGTCCCTACCTGTCTAGACATCTGCCCCTATTTATCTACCTACCTTTCCCTGTCTCTCCCTGCCTGACCCTCCTACCCTACCTATCTCACCTCGTGCCTGCCTGTCCCTGGGCTGTCCCTATCCTGTCCCTAACTATCTCCCTGTCCCTACTGAAGCTATCTACCTGTCCCTATCATTTACCTGCGTATCTAAGCCCTAGGTACATTAAATGAGAACCCTCTCTAGAGAAGAGAGGCCCTCGCTGCACCCAGCCTGTCATACACCAGAGAGCGCACCTTCACCAGGCCACCCAGAATGTTCCTAACAACCTCGTCCCGGGGGAGGATTTTCTGCTGAGTTGACACTAAGCACCGTGCGTTCCACGTGTAAAACCTGACGACTAAACTGACTAGAAATAAAGTGCCCCGATCTTGGCCACCCAGGGATCCGAATGCCCCATACACCCACTCCGCATAGGAAAGGTGTGCCAGCCAAGGCCAGCCTATGGAAACACCCACCCTGTTGTAGACCCCTGTATTAAAAGGACACTGAAAGAGGAAGTGCTCCATGCTTTCCAGCGTGTCGCAACACCCCTCATGGGGACAACCCCGATCATCGGAGTTCCTGCACTTCAGGTTGTCCCTTACATACAGTTTCCCATGGAAGCAGCGCCAAGCCAAGTCCCAAAACTTCAAGGGGACCCGTGTAGAATTCAATAACCTCAGCCCACCCTCCAGATCCCGACTTGGGCAATCTTTGAGCACCAGAGGCTTCTGGAAATGGGTCAACAGGACCCTCCTGTCAAGGAATTTCCTCGACATGGTCCTGATCTCCCACATTCCCAGACCCCACCGGCGGATCACCTTCAGAACCGGGGTAGAGTAAGCCGGGAGATGCCCATGCGGTGTGCGCAGGTCCTTCACTTGCCCTCCTGTCTCCCATTCCTGGAAGAATGGTCGAAGCCATCCCCTGCAGAATACCCACGGAGGAGCCCTCTCTGACCAGAGGTTGGCGATGTTAGTCTTGACAAAAGTGTTTATTAGAAACACCACTGGGTTGACCATACCCAACCGTCCTAGTCTCCTTGTGCGATATGTGACCTCCCGCTTGACTAGGTTCAGCCTATTTCCCCATAACATCTGGAAAAACATGCTGTAGACCCGTGTCCAGAGCGGCTCTGGCAACATGCAGACACTGCCCAGGTATATTAACAAGGGTAGCAAAAAACCCTTAACCAGGCTAACCCTTTCCCTCTGGGTCAAAGACCAACCCTTCCATTGGTCCACCTTCTGGGCAGCGATCTTAAGTCTGCCCTCCCAATTTTGCTGGGGGTAGTCCCCAGGGCCAAACTCGATGCCTAGGATTTTTGCCGATGCCTGGGGCTCTGGAAGAGTGTCCGGGATACCAAAACTAGGGTCTCCCCCTCCCAGCCAGAGACTCTCACACTTTTCATGATTAATTCTGGACCCAGAAGCCTCCGAGTAGCGATCAACCTCAGACATGACCCACTCCGCCTCCTCACCCGAGGACACGAAAAGGGAGACGTCATCGGCATACGCTACCACCCTCAGAGTGGCTTCCGGGGCCACCTGGTCCATCCTGACTCCCACCAACAGCCCACGCTCAATCCTCCTTAAAAGGGGATCTATCGCGAACACGTATAACAGCGGGCTCAATGGACAGCCCTGGCGGACCCCAGACCCAACCTCAAAAGGGCAGCTAGACCAACCATTCACGAGTGGGAAAGTCTCTGCCCCCGCGTACAAGATCTTTAGCCAATTTACAAACCCCCCAGGCAGACCGTACCTCAGAAGGACGGACCAGTGGTAATCGTGGTTAACCCGATCAAAAGCCTTCGCCTGGTCTAAAGACAGCAAGTACCCCTTCCAGTGACCTGCCCTGCCCTGCTCCACAGCCTCTCGGACACCGAGCACAGCAATAAATGTACTGCGGCCTGGAACAGAGCAGTGCTGCGCCCCCGAAAGGAGCCGGGGTGCAAACTTCACCAGCCGTTTGAACAGCACCTTTGCCAGAACCTTCCGGTCCGTATTAAGAAGCTCTATGGGACGCCAATTCTCAATACGGGACGACTGCCTAATTGACTGGGAAAGAGCGCCCGAGACACTCATTAAACACCTCAGTCAAGAGGGGGACCAAGGAGTCCCTAAAGGTCTTATAAAACTCGGATGTTAAGCCATCCGGACCTGGCGATTTCTTAGGCCGAAGCCCATCAATGGCCAGTCGCACTTCCTCCTCCCTGATTGGTTCTGTCAAAACGTGAAGCGAGGGGTCATCCCCTGGCTCAGGGATGGCCTCGGCCAGGAAAGCCGACATCACGTTCCGATCCAGATCCCTCTTCCCCAAGAGGTGTGAGTAGAAAGATCTGATCACCTCCAGGATCCCTGATTTGGATCTGTTCAGGGAACCCGTATCGTCGACCAAACCTGTCACCACCTTACAACTCACTGACATCTTACAGTTTCTGTAGGGGTCAGGCGAGCGGTACCTCCCGAAATCCCTCTCAAAAACCAAAGATGTGTGCCTATCGTACTGACACCTCTTAAGTAAAGACTTCACTCTGGAGATCTCTTCACGGTCACCTCCAGCCGAGACGAGATGTTCGAGTTTCCTCCTCAGTTCCTGATACAGGCGGTACCTGCTCAGGTTCCTGAGGCTCGAGAGCTGGCGAAAAACTCACAACCCGATCCTTGAACATCTCCCACCACTCTGGCTTATCGCTACAGAGATCCAAAAGCGGTACCTGGCTCTGAAGAAAGTCCTCAAAGGATTGTCTTATCTCTGCTTCTTCCAAGAGGGACGAATTCAGCTTCCATAGTCCCCTGTCATGATTCCCCAATGGCATGGGAACATCAGAAACACAAAATAACAGACTAGCCCTCGGGTGATGGAAACTCAAGCTGACCGTGACCTAAATCTACCACACAACTAACAGTAGCCAGGAAGCATTCCTACGGCTGCCTAGATGCCATGCGCCAGCCGGAGAACTAACTACGCCTGGAAGAGGAAGGAACAGACCTGGCTTACCTCTAGTGAAATTCCCCAAAGATGATAGTAGCCCCCACATATATTAACGGTGAGTTCAGAGGAAAAGACATACACAGTATGAAGGTAGATTTAGCAAAGCGAGGTCCACTTACTAGATAGAGGAAGGATACAAAAGAGGACTTCACGGTCAGCTGAAAAACCCTTTCAAAAACCCATCCTGAAATTACTTTAAGACTCCTGTGTCAACTCATGACACAGGAGTGGCAATTTCAGTCCACAAGAGCTTCCAGTAACAGGAAATGACAAACTGTAAACTGGACAAAAAATACAAAACAAAAAGGACAAGAGTCCACTTAGCTGATCAGCAGACTGGTAGCAGGAACATGCAACTGAAAGACTCAGGTTACAATGATGACCGGCAAGGAAGTGACTGGAGAGCAAGGCTAAATAGGGAACTCCCAAAACTGATGGAAGCAGGTGAGCTGAGGCAGAAAAGAACACACAAGTCTCCAGTACCACCAGCCACCACTAGGGGAGCCCAAAAAGCGGATCACAACAGTCCCCTTCCCATCCGAGGGGTTTCTGAAACATTCACAGAAAAAGAAATCAGACAGTGATCGGAGAACTCCACCGCAACAACGGACACTGCTGAAGAGATGGCTTCCTCCTTTAAAAAAAACCTGTCTATCCTAGACCTACAATTACCTCTATGAAAGGTGAAACCACAGTGACCTGGGGTGTGCCAGATGTGGACATCCACCAGGCGAGGGTCACTAGCTATGCTATTAAGAATATTACTATCATAAGCCAGCCGGTCAATGGAGCCTCCCCTATCACGAAGCCTTGTGACAGTGTTAGGCCATGTGCACACGTTCAGGATTTTTAGCGTTTTTTTCGCGTTTTTTCGCTATAAAAACGTGATAAAAACGCGAAAAAAACGCTAACATATGCCTCCTATTATTTACAAGGTATTCCGCATTTTTTGTGCAAATGTTGCGATTTTTTCCGCGAAAAAATCGCATAGCGGAAAAAAAAGCAACACGTTCATTAAAAATGCGGAATTGCAGGGATTCCGCACACCTAGGAGTCCATTGATCTGCTTACTTCCCGCACGGGGCTGTGCACACCATGCGGGAAGTAAGCAGATTATGTGCGGTTGGTACCCAGGGTGGAGGAGAGGAGACTCTCCTCCACGGACTGGGCACCATATAAGTGGTCAAAAAATAAGAAATAAAATAAAAAATAGTCCTATACTCACCCTCGATGTCCCGCGCAGTGTTCCCGCCTCACCGCTGCACGCTGCCGTTCGGTTCCTGTAGCTGATGTGCGGTGAAGGACCTGCCGATGACGTCACTGTCCTGTGATTGGTCGTGAGCGGTCATGTGACCGCTCACGTGACCGTGACGTCACGGAAGGCCCTGTGCGCACAGACCAGCTATAGGAAGACGAACGGACGCCGCTGATGAGATGTCTGGGTGAGTATAAGCATTTTTTTATTTTTTTTATTATTTTTAAACATTCTATCTTTTACTATAGATGCTGCATAAGCTGCATCTATAGTAAAAAGTTGGTCACACTTGTCAAACAGTATGTTTGACAAGTGTGACCAACTTGTCAGTTTTCCAAGCGATGCTACAGATCGCTTGGAAAACTTTAGCATTCTGCAAGCTAATTACGCTTGCAGAATGCTAAAAAAACGCGAAAAAAAAACGGAAAAAAACCGCAAAAAAAAAAATGCGGATTTCTTGCAGAAAATTTCCGGTTTTCTTCAGGAAATTTCTGCAAGAAATCCGCAACGTGTGCACATGGCCTTAAAGTCACCTCCAAAGACCACCTGCCGACTTGTAAAAAGATAGGGCTTAAGGCCCCGTCTCACATAGCGAGATCGCTAGCGAGATCGCTGCTGAGTCACAAGTTTTGTGACGCAACAGCGACCTCCATAGCGATCTCGCTATGTGTGACACGTACCAGCGATCAGGCCCCTGCTGCGAGATCGCTGGTCGTGTCGGAATGGCCTGGACCTTTTTTTGGTCGTTGAGGCCCCGCTGACATTGCTGAATCGGTGTGTGTGACACCGATCCAGCGATGTCTTCACTGGTAACCAGGGTAAACATCGGGTTACTAAGCGCAGGGCCGCGCTTAGTAACCCGATGTTTACCCTGGTTACCAGCGTAAATGTAAAAAAAAACAAACAGTACATACTCGCCTTCTGATGTCCGTCAGGTCCCTTGCCGTCTGCTTCCTGCTCTGACTGACTGCCGGCCGTACAGTGAGAAGTGAGAGCACAGCAGTGACGTCACCGCTGCGCTCTGCTCTCACTGTACGGCCGGATCTCAGTCAGAGCAGGAAGCAGACGGCAAGGGACCTGGACACCGAAAGGCGAGTATGTAGTGTTTGTTTTTTTTGGTAACCAGGGTAAACATCGGGTTACTAAGCGCGGCCCTGCGCTTAGTAACCCGATGTTTACCCTGGTTACCCGGGTGCTGCAGGGGGACTTCGGCATCGTTGATGACAGTTTCAACGATGCCGAAGTCGTTCCCCTGATCGTTGGTCGCTGGAGAGAGCGGTCTGTGTGACAGCTCCCCAGCGACCACACAGCGACTTACCAACGATCACGGCCAGGTCATATCGCTGCTCGTGATCGTTGGTAAATCGCTTAGTGAGACGGGGCCTTTAGTCTTCAGGAAGAGACATTTACGGTCCCACTTTGACTGCGGACCATAGATGTTAATGAGCCGAAGCTCCTGTCCCCTCATGAAGACGTCTAAGACCAGGCACCTCCCCATTTCTACCTTGATAACTCTCCGGCATTCAACCGATGCAGTCTTAAAAAGGACAGCCACCCCGCTACACGGCTCGGCCGCAAGAGACCAGTACGAAGACCTGCACCTCCACTCGCTCTCCGCCTTGCGTATGGCCCCCATATCCGTAAGCCTGGTCTCCTGCAAAAACAAAATTTCAGCCTCAAATCAGGTGAGAAAATCAAAGGCTGCAAATCTAGCCGCATAAGACTTTATACTAGCGACATTAATGGTCGCTAGAGTCAACGGGGTGGGTGCCGCCATCATGAGTGATCGAGTTAGATGGCCTTTTTCTTCCCCCCACCCATTTTCCTAGCCCGCTCATATCCGGACGATGAAGCCCCCCTCTTCTTTTCAGAGAGACACAGGTATCCATCCCTCCCAACTCTTTCTCATCTCCGGACCCAGGGTCGTCCCCACCTCCCGAGGAAGACACACCCCCTGGAGAAGGGACTCCCCCGCCTCCCAAAGGCCCTCCCGATGTTACCTCCGGAATCTCACCCCCGACTCCCGTCTCAGCAGGATCGTCAAGGGCTTGGAACCGGTTGGAGAGGGGGATCAGAGGGGAGTCGGTGGGACCTTCCTTAGGCACCTTGGTCAGGGAAGAAGATGTTCCACCTTTTTTCTTCTTTTTTTTTTTTTACTTTTGGCACTCTTGGTACCCTTGTCACCCATTTATTTTGGCTGTTCCCCTCCATCCTCATCAAAACTTTCATATTGAGAGGCATCTGAGAGATCAGCCACTTCCTCATTCTCCTTCCATCTGATCTCCTCATTCACCGCTTCCTTCCCCGGGGCCTCAGTGACATGGGTCGTCGCCTCGGAGGAGGGGGCAGCCATTACCCCAGTTTCCCGAGGCTCCTCCTGCCCCCTGCCCTCCTGACGCCTTGCCTGCCTCCGCTGGTAAGAGGGGCCCCTAGCCCTGCCATTCCTCATCGGCCCCTCAGCCCCTCCCCCGCTGCCACCTCCAACCCCTGCAGAAGTTGTACCACCAGGAACTTCCTCGCGGCTCCCCTCCGCCCGGCCGGCCATGGCATTAGAGAAGGAACGAGGGCAGCGGCTGAACGGGTAACCTAGATCACCACACAGGTGACATCGAATGACACCACAGGATGAGGCGAGGTGACCCACCTCGCCACACAAGGCACATTTCTGCACCTAGCAGCCCGCGCTGAAGTGGCGAGGATCACCGCACCTGTGGCATACCTTCGGCTGCCCCTGGTAGAAGACCAGAATCCGATCCCTTCCCAGGAAAGCCGAGGAAGGGATGTGGGTGACAGTGCCACCTGAACGCTTCAACTTTACCATGAAGGTCCAGCCTCCTGACCAGATACCAAAATCGTCCCGGTTCTTCTTAGGGACCTCCACAACCTTGCCGTACCGGCTCAAGCAGGTCATTATGTCAACGCCAGAAAGACTCATTACATGTTAAAACGGTCACTTTCTTCGGCCCACTTTGGCGAGAAATTGCTTCCACGGCGAACCCTCGCCAGCCGGGCTCCTCTTTTACCAGCTCATAATTCGACCAAAAGAGCTCCAAGCCCTCTGGCCGAAAGCTATCCAAAGCTGATATCAAAGGTGGAGGTCCCAAAAGGATGTATCAGAGCAAAGATGTCAATAGCCCTGAAGTCCATCTTCATGAGGAGCTTCACCACATTTGTCCTGGATGGACATGCCTCATGGCCCCTCCAGCGAAGACGAACCACATTTCTCCTGGAGACCCCCTGCCCGGCTGTCGGGAGGGACCACACAGTCTCCCCCCCCCCTTTTTTCTTGGAAGGCAGCTAGACCAAACTTATCTAGCCAGTAGGACAACGCCACCTCTCTTCCCTCTACATTGATCGTCCGCTCCCCTTTTTTGAGGGCCTCCAGGAAACGGCGGCGAAAAGCTTCATTCCCTGGGTCCGGAGATGAGGAAGACCCCTGTGGAACCCCAGCGGCAGCAGCCGCATAACTAATGGCTGCTGCAGGTAAGGGGGATGATGGACCAGCCCCTATATTCCCTGAACCCTCAACCTCACAGTCAACCATCTCCACCTCACTTACCTCAGCCTCACCATTTTCACTAGTAGAAATCCCAGCACTGGCACCATTCACACCAACCATACCTCCAGCAGAAACCACCCCTGACCGGTCACCATTATCACAGACACTATTCACACCACTTGCACCACTTCCATTCTTATTTACATTTTTGTTTGCATTTATTTTATTTTTTTACTGCTTTCTGCTGAGGTTGTTGCTATTTGCAGTGCAGCTGCCCCTTTAAGAGCAATACTGCAGGGTTTAATTACCACACCCTGCTTTTCAGCAGAGCATGTGCTGGCAGCTGCAGACTGTTGCTCCAGCCTCTCCTGCAGACCATCT
Source organism: Ranitomeya variabilis (assembly GCF_051348905.1). Classification (NCBI taxonomy): domain Eukaryota; kingdom Metazoa; phylum Chordata; class Amphibia; order Anura; family Dendrobatidae; genus Ranitomeya; species Ranitomeya variabilis. The sequence goes on from NC_135233.1 coordinate 614,887,928, forward strand.
CCACGCTCCTGTGTGCACTTCACCGCCGGGTCCCCCACAGATACAGGTGACACACATGCAGAGGACCCCGGCGGTGCGAACCCCTCCGGTGAGGGTGCGATCCGGGCCGGCATTACCGCAGCCATTACAGTTGCACCTGAGATGATAACGGGTGCCGGGGTCCCGGACTTTGACCCAGCATCGGATCTGCATGTGGGGGACCCTGACCCCACAGCACACGCCGCCGATGATGCGGCCCCGGCTGACAGCGCACCGCCAACACTGCGGGGAGCGGTGACCACCGGCAAGGTACCCACAGCCTCCACCACCTGAGCGTTAGCGAGTGCAGCAGGCGCCAGGCCGTCCCCCATTTCCACGGAGGATCGGGCCTGGACACCTCCACAGATTTTATTACCGCCCGCCACAGGGCCACACTCCAGACCATGCACACTGTCCGGCTCTGCAGCCGCATGCCCACTCTCGCCCCCTCTGCTACCGCCAGCAGAGACAGCGACCTACGCCATATGACTTGTACTCTCCCCGCTCCCTCGCACCGGACCCACTGCAGGTCCCGGGCCGGGGTGGGTAGCGGGCTCCACACAGCGGGACCAGGGGGTCCCAGGAAGGGGGACAAACACCAACCTCTCCTCCAATGTTATCTCCCTATTTTTCCTTTTCTTTTTCCCCCTCCTGGTTGCCTCGTCCCTGCAGACCTCATCCCCAAACTTCAGGTGGGCATAATTTACTGGGGACTCTAGGTGACGGATCTGCTGCAAGACGAGGCAACCCCCACTACTGCTGTTATCGCTGCTGCTATCATCCTCATCCTCTGAAATACTATTGTCTGATGGGAGTGGGACCTGCACTGGATCTATCCCGCTGTGTGTGGCCTGGAGATCACTTACCAAGCCCCCAGGTGGGTACGGTGCCTCCTCCATCTCCTCATGGTCCACCTCCTCCACCTGGGTCGGACGCCGAGACCCCTCTGGCTCCTTTGCAGCAGCCATGTTGTGAAATCAGTCCTCATTTTCCAGCTTTTCCCGGAAAGGCCCGCTGTTGTTTAATATAGCCGCTCTCCGGGCTTCCATGCCCTCAATGTAGATCCCCAGGCTGGATATCCTGGCTGTTAGGGCAGACTTCTCTGTGCGGGAGGCTCTGTCTGCAGCTTGCCTCACCTCCTTCAGCTGCTCCCGGAGCTTCCTCAGGGTCTTCCCAGCCTCCTCATCCTCGCTGAGGTACGCATGGACGCGGGAGCCATAGCTGGTAACCGGCTCCCATGCAGCCCTAGTGCCCCAATCCTTCGGCACCGCCGCCGCTGCACCTCTGCGAGTACTCCGCTCACCTCCGGGAGGAGACACCGCAGTGGCCCTCACCTCAGCCTTAGGGGCTTTGCAGCCCTCCTGGGTCTTCCTGGGCTCCTCCATGTTTTGGGCCTTGCCGGATCTGGTGACCCTCTTTGCCGGTAGCAATGAGCTCCCACCCCTCGCCGGCTTAGACCAAGGGGTGGGAGACGGGGACTCAGCCCCACAGTCCATCCATTACACCCCTCTCTTTCCTGGGTCAGAGAGGGGGAGAATTCCTGGGTGAAAAAAAACTGGTGACTCTCCTGGAGCAAACAAACCATCACACCTTCCTCCACAGACTACAGGCTCCTAGTGGTGGCTGTAGAAATCTGTATGTAGTAAGCTTTCCCTAGTGGTGGCTGTATAAACCTGTATGTAGTAAGCTCCCCCCTAATGGTGGCTGTATAATCTGTATATAGTGAGCTCCCCCTAGTGGTGGCTGCATTTACTTCAGAATTTTGGATGTATTTGTCCCCATAGTTGCTCCTTTGTGGAACTTTTCTGCCTCATTTTTTTGACAACGATCATTTGACAAGATGGGAGAAAGATAATTTGATTGATTTCAGCCTGAAGTGTGAACCATAATGGCGTGGAGTGGGGGCAGCGCTACTGCTCATGCTGCACGTTTTCTCCGCTTGTGCACATGACGCCGTTGATTTTCATCGGTTTAGTGCAGGTCCTGAGCCCGCCATTTTTCTCTTACCTTTCATGGTCACAGCTGCAGCTCCTGAGACTTCTGCAAGATCCACTTTAGCAGTAAGTGATTACAGCTCGGCGTCAGTGACGTGACGAGCGAAGGTTCTGCAAATGTCCATGATCAGTCCCCGGCTCAAGAGACTCTTCATGTGATGCTGATTGCCGCTGACGCACCGCGACTCCTCATCACACAGTTATAAATTATGTGGGACTCATCAGGGAGGGATTCGGCCTAGATTCACACGGACATTTTTAAGCAGTTTTTTTTTGTCTCTTGAAGAGTTTTTAATAGTTTTGTAAGAATTTATTTTTCATGAAGAGTTTATTTTTGTAGTTTTCTGATTGGACAGTGTCTAAATTGGAGCTTTTTCCATCGGGATCCGTTCCGAAGAAATGACAGACAGTTTTTTATTCCACTATTTATTTTATTTTTAAAAATTATTATTATTTAATTGTATTTTGTATTATTATTAAAAAATATTTTTTTACTTTTATTTCCACTATGTATTTATTTTTTAATCATTATTATTTTATTATATTTTGTATTATTATTATTATTGCTATTTTGTTTTTATTTCCACTATTTATTTTATTTTTTTTTATTATTTTATTATATTTTGTATTATTCTTAATTATTATCATTGTTATTTTATTTTTATTTCCACTTTTTATTTTATTTAAAAAAAAATTATAATTTGATTATATTTTGTATTATTCTTATTAATTATTGTTATTTTATTTTTATTTCCACTATGTTTTATTTTTTCAGAAAAAAAAAATATTAAAAAAAAAACTCCACATATGCTCAACTAAGTGAATTTCATACAGAAATAAATAAGGATGAGTTTTCCAAGTGTTTTTGATGAGGATTTGGCTTTTTTGTGTGTGTTTTTGTTTAATCTGCACCAAAACCCTCCTCAAAAACTGCTTTAAAAATTTATGGAAAACTCCTCCTGTAGTTTTTCTCTGGGAAATCCACTTTGCTGTTCACACGTCCAATCTTTCGAGTGTTTTTTTTTTCCTAAAGGAATCAAGTCACTTTTTTCAAGCGGATCCTGAAGGAAATTTCTAGAAAACAGGCAGTGTCCAATCAAAAGGCAGCATAGAACGCCTCAGAAAAAAAAAATCTACACATTCTTTTTGCAGAGTTTTCGCAGCAGAAACTGAGCAGAACCTCCAAGTTTTGGAGGATTTTTTTTTAGATTTTTTGAGGAGGATTTGGAGAGTTTCTGCTCTAAAAACTCCTCAAAAAGCTCTGTGGGTTTTTCATTCATTCATTTATTTCGTGCACACACAAGTGTGACCCCGACCTAAGGCCTCTTTCACGCTAGCGTCGTGCACTGCACGTCGCTATGCGTCGTTTGGTTGAAAAAATGCATCCTGCAAAAGTGCTTGCAGGATGCGTTTTTTCACCATTGATTTGCATTAGCGTCGCATTGCGACGCTTTGCCACACGTCGCAACCGTCGTGCGACGGTTGCGCCGTGTTGTGGCGGACCGTCGGCTGCAAAAAACGTTACATGTAACGTTTTTTGCTGCCGACGGACCGCCATTTCCGACCGCGCATGCGTGGCCGGAACTCCGCCCCCACCTCCCCGCACCTCACAATGGGGCAGCGGATGCGTGGAAAAACAGCATCCGCTGCCCCCGTTGTGCGGCGCATTCACTGCTAGCGTCGGTACGTCTAGTGTGAAAGTAGCCTAAGAGTCCCAAAGGCCCCACCTGCGGTCATCGTTCGGACTTTATTATAACTCTCATCATTCTCCTCAGCTTACGCCAATCGCGGGCAGAGCGTTGGAAAATGATGAGAGCTGTCCTCAGCACCCGGCGCCGGGGAACAGCGCTTACTGTGGCGCTTCTTCCCCGGCGGCCGTCCGTGTGGTACTACCTCCCAACCGTCCCGGATCCCGCGGGACTGTCCTGATTTTGACAGTCAGCCCCGCGATCCCGGGAGGGACATTAGTTGTCCCGCACTACGTGCCTTGGGCGGGGACAATGCAGGGGGCGGCACCTGAGTAAAGTTTGTGGCTGTTTTTTTTTTTTTTTTATATAAAAGCTGGGTCACCTCCCGACCGACCCCGCCCCCCCCCCCCCCGGCCCCCTGTGCGGCGCTGCCACGCTGAGTGAGAGAGCCAGCAGCAATCAAGATGAAAGGTCAGCGACTCAGCATACCGGCCTGTGTGTGCACGGAGCTCCAGCTTCTCCTGCTCTTATCTGGTATCCCGGCAGAGAAGGAGAGACGGGGGAGGTGCCGGGACAGTGCAGAGCTGTGAGCAGGAGAAACTGAAGAGCTGCACATGGGCATCAGCCGCCCCTGCATCACAGAGGAGATTGTGTGTGTGTGATGCTGCATGTGTGTCATGTGTGTATGAGGTATCTGGTGTGTGTGATGGCTGCGTGTGTGTGTGATGGCTGCATTTGTGTGTGATGGCTGCGTGTGTGTGTGATGGCTGCGTGTGTGTGTGTGATGGCTGCATGTGTGTGTGTGATGGCTGCGTGTGTGTGTGATGGCTGCGTGTGTGTGATGGCTACGTGTGTGTGTGTGATGGCTGCGTGTATGTGTGTGATGGCTGTGTGTGTGTGTGATGGCTGCGTGTGTGTGTGTGATGGCTGCGTGTGTGTGTGTGATGGCTGCGTGTGTGCGTGTGATGGCTGCGTGTGTGTGTGATGGCTGCTTGTGTGATGCATTTGTGTCAAAGCTGCATGTGTTTGTGAGCTGCGTTTGTGATGCTGCGTGTGTGAGCTGTGAGCTGTGTGTGAGCTGTGTGTGTGCTGCGTGTGTGTGAGCTGTGTGTGCGTGTGTGAGCTGTGTGCGTGTGTGCTGTGTGCGTGTGTGTGAGCTGTGTGCGTGTGTGTGTGAGCTGTGTGCTGTGTGCGTGTGTGTGAGCTGTGTGCGTGTGTGTCATTATGCAGCGGGGCTGTGCGTGTGTGTCATTATGCAGCGGGGCTGTGCGTGTGTGTCATTATGCAGCGGGGCTGTGCGTGTGTGTCATTATGCAGCGGGGCTGTGCGTGTGTGTCATTATGCAGCGGGGCTGTGCGTGTGTGTCATTATGCAGCGGGGCTGTGCGTGTGTGTCATTATACAGCGGGGCTGTGCGTGTGTGTCATTATACAGCGGGTGTTATGATCTGGTGACCTTGGAGCCGCATGAAACTTTCTCTGGAGTCGGTGGAACCTGTACTGACCGCAAATCCTGAACTAACACCGCAACTAGAAGTAGCCGTGGGGTGTGCCTAACATACCCTAGACACCTCGACACAGCCGGAGGACTAAATACCCCTATAGATGGAAATAGGAATGCTACCTTGCCTCAGAGCAGACCCCCAAAGGATAGGCAGCCCCCCACGAATAATGACTGTGAGTAGGAGAAGAATAGACACAAGCAGGTAGAAAACAGGATTTAGCAAAAGAGGCCACTCTAGCTAAATAGGAAAGGATAGGACAGATTACTAGGCGGTCAGTATTAAAACCCTTCCAAAAATATCCACAGCAGATAATACAAAAAGTTCCACAATCTAACTAACGACATGGAATGTATATCTGCCACTCCAGAGAATCCAACAAGACTGAGAAAATACTGACACAATCTAAGCTGGACAAGAAAACACAAAGAATAGCACTGAGTTGTGAAGCACATAGCATGTGTGCCACAGGAAAAAAAAACCAGACACTTATCTTTGCTGATTTGGCAGAAAGGCAGGAGGAACCAAGCAGAGGTCCAACACCTCCCAACAACAATTGACAACTGGCAAGGACTAATGAATCCTGCATGCCTAAATACCCCAGTCAGAACTGCAATCAGCAGATACACCTGACCAGGACTGCAACTCAGGGGCAACTGCATTACCACCTACAACCACCGGAGGGAGCCCAAAAGCAGAATTCACAACAAGCGGGGCTGTGCGTGTGTGTCATTATACAGCGGGGCTGTGCGTGTGTGTCATTATACAGCGGGGCTGTGAGTGTGTGTCATTATACAGTGGGGCTGTTACCGCTCCTGTCACTGCGTGCCGCCGCCGCTCCTCCTCCAGGTTCCAGCGCACCAGCTTCTCTTCCGGTGCAATGTCCCATCCTCCTGCCGCTGCGCGTCCCCGCCGCTCCTCTTCCAGGTCACAGTGCGCTCGTCCTCAGATTTTCTCTTCCCTTCGGTATCTTGCTCTGTTAGGGGCATCCGGTGTTTGCGCAGGCGCTCTGGAATCATCAAAGGACGCATGCGTTCCTCTGCTATTCCTTCTCCCCCGGAGCTCTCCAGTGACAGCCAATCCGGGTAAGACTTCTCCTATAAGAGGCTGACCTTCCTGCTTTGCGATGCCTGATTGTCATATAGCCTCCGCTTGTGCATCTGGCCAGTTCGCTCTACCTGTGCTCTGTCTTTTGTGTACTGCGTAGTCCGAGCCTATTGTCCTTGTCCTGCCTGCTTCGCCCCTGTGTTTGTTGCTTTTTTTCCGTTAGCCCGCCGTACTTATTTAGTTCTTCTTTATTTCTTTTTCCCTGCAGCCTTCACCTGTCTCGGCTCCCCAGCCTCTCCGGTCTGACGTCCGTCTTCCTGGTCCTGAGGTTCGGTCCTGCCTTCCAGATTTTCCTTTTTTGTTCTCCACCCTCCTTCGGCATTTTCCCCTCTGTTCTTGTTTCCTCTCTCTCTAGAGCCGCCCCTCTTGGTACGGCTACTGCGGTTTTGGCTCCTCTGGGCTTGCCCCTGACGGTCCCTGTATAGGGGTCGTGTCCATAAGGTCAGCTCGCCCAGGGGTAGGTCTTTTCCGCGGTCCAGAGGGTCCACTCTCTTCCCTACACGTTCGCGCTACAGTAAAGGAAAATCGGGAAGGCAAGACCGAACCTCAGGACCAGGAAGACGGACGTCAGACCAGAGAGGCTGGGGAGCCGAGACAGGTGAAGGCTGCAGGGAAAAAGAAATAAAGAAGAACAAAATAAGTACGGCGGGGTAACTGAAAAAAAGCAACAAACACAGGGGCGAAGCAGGCAGGACAAGGACAATAGGCTCAGACTACGCAGTACACAAAAGACAGAGAGCACAGGTAGAGCGAACTGGCCAGATGCACAAGCGGAGGCTATATGACAATCAGGCATCGCAAAGCAGGAAGGTCAGCCTCTTATAGGAGAAGTCTTACCCGGATTGGCTGTCACTGGAGAGCTCCGGGGAAGAAGGAATAGCAGAGGAACGCATGCGTCCTTTGATGATTCCAGAGCGCCTGCGCAAACACCGGATGCCCCTAACAGAGCAAGATACCGGAAGTGAAGAGACGATCTGAGGACGAGCGCACTGTGACCTGGAAGAGGAGCGGCGGGGACGCGCAGCGGCAGGAGGATGGGACATTGCACCAGAAGAGAAGCTGGTGCGCTGGAACCTGGAGGAGGAGCGGCGGCGGCACGCAGTGACAGGAGCGGTAACAGGGGCTGTGCGTGTGTGCCTGTCATTATACAGTGGGGCTGTGCGTGTGTGCCTGTCATTATACAGTGGGGCTGTGCGTGTGTGTGTCATTATACAGTGGGGCTGTGCGTGTGTGTAATTATGCAGTGGGGCTGTGCGTTTGTGCCTGTCATTATACAGTGGGGCTGTGCGTGTGTGTAATTATGCAGTGGGGCTGTGCGTGTGTGCCTGTCATTATACAGTGGGGCTGTGCGTGTGTGCCTGTCATTATACAGTGGGGCTGTGCGTGTGTGTAATTATGCAGTGGGGCTGTGCGTGTGTGCCTGTCATTATACAGTGGGGCTGTGCGTGTGTGCCTGTCATTATACAGTGGGGCTGTGCATGTGTGTGTGTTTCATTGGTGCATCTCACATTGCTCGCAGAGCTGTGGTTATATGGCGGGTGTCTGGCTGCAAGTTTGTGATTTGCATACATGCAGTCACATGCTGACTAGACTTGCATGGCGAATGCAACTGTATTGAACAAGGCCCAAAACAGTCTAGTCGAAATGTGGCTGGGAATATATATATTGCATGCTTGTGGTCACAAGACCACCTGTTGTCGGCACCAGAGAATCTTCACAGCGCACAGTGCGCACGATATGAGGATTCACACATAGTGACTGTAGACATGTAGCATAAGATCCGACAACCCCTTTAAGGATGAGCCGCTACTCATGGGCCACTGCTGTGCGCTTGCCCCCCAGGCCAAAATTTGCCAGTCAGCCCCTGGACGGGGGACAGGGTAGGGGGGATGAAGGAGGACGGTAAGCCGCGCCATTCAAGATGGGAGCGTGGGGGGAGCATGGGGGGGGGGGGGTGGAGAGATGAGCCATGCATACAGGAGGGGGAAATATGAGCCATGCATACAGGAGGGGGAAATATGAACCATGCATACAGGAGGGGGGGGGGGGGAATATGAGCCATGCATACAGGGGGGGGAAATATGAGCCATGCATACAGGAGGGGGGGGGGATATGAGCCATGCATACGGGGGGGGGGGGGAATATGAGCCATGCATACAGGAGAGGGAAATATGAGCCATGCATACAGGAGGGGGGGGGGATATGAGCCATGCATACGGGGGGGGGGGGGAATATGAGCCATGCATACGGGGGGGGGGGGGGGAATATGAGCCATACATACAGGAGGGGGGGAATATGAGCCATGCATAGGGGGGGATATGAGCTATGCATGGGGGGGAATATGAGCCATGCATACAGGGGGGAATATGAGCCATGCATACAGGAGGGGGGTCATTATACAGTATTAAGCATCATGTGGGATCATTATACAGTATGGAGCATCATTTGCAGCCAGTATACAGTATGGAGCATCATGTGCAGTCATTATACAGTATAGAGCATCATGTGCAGTCATTATACAGTATGGAGCATCATGTGTGGTCATTATACAGTATGGAGCATCATGTGCGGTCATTATACAGTATGGAGCATCATGTGCGGTCATTATACAGTATGGGGCATCATGTGCGGTCATTATACAGTATGGGGCATCATGTGCGGCCATTATACAGTATAGAGCATCATGTGCGGTCATTATACAGTATGGAGCACTGTGTGGCCATTATACAGTATGGAGCATCATGTGCAGTCATTATACAGTATGGAGCATCATGTGTGGCCATTATACAGTATGGGGCATCATGTGCGGTCATTATACAGTATGGAGCATCATGTGCAGTCATTATACAGTATGGAGCATCATGTGCAGCCAATATACAGTATGGAGCATCATGTGCAGTCATTATACAGTATGGAGCATCATGTGTGGCCATTATACAGTATGGAGCATCATGTGCAGTCATTATACAGTATGGAGCATCATGTGCGGCCATTATACAGTATGGAGCATCATGTGCGGTCATTATACAGTATGGGGCATCATGTGCGGTCATTATACAGTATGGAGCATCATGTGCAGCCAATATACAGTATGGAGCATCATGTGCAGTCATTATACAGTATGGAGCATCATGTGTGGTCATTATACAGTATGGAGCATCATGTGTGGCCATTATACAGTATGGTGCATCATGTGCGGTCATTATACAGTATGGAGCATCATGTGCGGCCATTATACAGTATGGAGCATCATGTGCGGTCATTATACAGTATGGGGCATCATGTGCGGTCATTATACAGTATGGAGCATCATGTGCAGCCAATATACAGTATGGAGCATCATGTGCAGTCATTATACAGTATGGAGCATCATGTGTGGTCATTATACAGTATGGAGCATCATGTGTGGCCATTATACAGTATGGTGCATCATGTGCGGTCATTATACAGTATGGAGCATCATGTGCGGCCATTATACAGTATGGAGCATCATGTGCGGTCATTATACAGTATGGGGCATCATGTGCGGTCATTATACAGTATGGAGCATCATGTGCAGCCAATATACAGTATGGAGCATCATGTGCAGTCATTATACAGTATGGAGCATCATGTGTGGTCATTATACAGTATGGAGCATCATGTGTGGCCATTATACAGTATGGTGCATCATGTGCGGTCATTATACAGTATGGAGCATCATGTGCAGCCAATATACAGTATGGAGCATCATGTGCAGTCATTATACAGTATGGAGCATCATGTGGGGTCATTATACAATATGGAGCATCATGTGCAGCCAATATACAGTATGGAGCATCATGTGCAGTCATTATACAGTATGGAGCATCATGTGCGGCCATTATACAGTATGGAGCATCATGTGCGGTCATTATACAGTATGGGGCATCATGTGCGGTCATTATACAGTATGGAGCATCATGTGCAGCCAATATACAGTATGGAGCATCATGTGCGGCCATTATACAGTATGGAGCATCATGTGTGGTCATTATACAGTATGGAGCATCATGTGCAGTCATTATACAGTATGGAGCATCATGTGTGGTCATTATACAGTATGGAGCATCATGTGTGGTCATTATACAGTATGGAGCATCATGTGCAGTCATTATACAGTATGGAGCATCATGTGCGGCCATTATACAGTATGGAGCATCATGTGTGGTCATTATACAGTATGGAGCATCATGTGTGGTCATTATACAGTATGGAGCATCATGTGCGGTCATTATACAGTATGGAGCATCATGTGTGGCCATTATACAGTATGGTGCATCATGTGCGGTCATTATACAGTATGGAGCATCATGTGCGGTCATTGTACAGTATGGAGCATCATGTGCGGCCATTATACAGTATGGAGCATCATGTGCGGCCATTATACAGTATGGAGCGTCATGTGTGGTCATCGTACAGTATGGAGCATCATGTGCGGCCATTATACAGTATGGAGCATCATGTGTGGCCATTATACAGTATGGGGCACTGTGTGGCCATATTTTTTTGATTATAATTATTGTATATGAAACAGTGTGATCAGCAGTGCTAAATGGGTGTGGTTGGGACGTGGATATGGGTGTGACTAATTATGAATGGGTGTGGTCAGAGGCGTGGCCTAAAATTTGCCTTGAGAGATATGTACTAATGCGGCACACCGCACGCATGCCACAAGTATTACATTCACAACACACAGGTACCTCCGGTACCGGAAATAAACAGATGTGTCAAACTGGCCTTAGACATCACTGCCAACGTTGACCAAAGGGTTAAGCGTCCCAAAATCCCCTCATAATGATAGGCAGGGCATCATTTTACCTCAGGAAACCCTTTTCTCAGTCAATACACTAGTCAGGAGGCCATGCTGGGAACTGGAGTCCCCCAAAAGCTGCTATAGTTGGTTAGTGTACTGTTCACACTTACTGCGATCTTTGTGCTATATAATTCCAGTCACGGGCGCAGGTCCTTGATGTGGCGGATTTTACCTCACTGGCTGCAGTTCCCATATTGACCGCTAGGTTATCAGCGCACTATGCTTCATCCTGCGAGATCTGAGGTTGTTTGGTGCTCTCTGCTCGCCGTACTTGTAGTCTGGAACTTACCCTTTGCCCGTAGTTGTCTCCTGACACCGCGGAACCGTGGATCATGGCGAACGGCGGCTCCATCCAGATCCCCCGACGTCTGCCGCTGCTGCTCAACAGGGACGGAGTGCTGCTGCCGGGCTCCAGCATGCGGTGCAGCGTGGACACTCCCGGGAATATCGAGCTGGTGCGGAGCCGCCTACTGCGCGGAACCTCCCTGAAGAGCACGATCATCGGGGTCATCCCCAACACCAGGGACCCGGCCACCGACAGCGAGCAGCTGCCTGCCCTGCACAGGTGGGGATCGTCCGGGCATGGGGTGGCCACAAATCTGCAGTGCTAGGTTGTCAGAAGCTATACAAGCAGGGGGGTTGTCAGGAGCTATACAAGCAGGGGGGTTGTCAGGAGCTATACAAGGAGGGGGGTTGTCAGGAGCTATAAAAGGAGGGGGTTGTCAGGAGCTATGCAAGGAGGGGGTTGTCAGGAGCTATGCAAGGAGGGGGTTGTCAGGAGCTATAAAAGGAGGGAGGTTGTCAGGAGCTACAGTTATATGAAAAAGTTTGGGCACCCCTATTAATCTTAAGCTTAATGTTTTATAAAAATTGGGTTTTTTGCAACAGCTATTTCAGTTTCATATCTATATATATATAATTGTCTAAGGGTAACTTCCGTCTGTCCTTCTGTCACCGTTATTCGTTCGCTGATTGGTCTCGGCAGCTGCCTGTCATGGCTGCCGCGACCAATCAGCGACGCGCACAGTCCAGAAAAAAATGGCCGCTCCTTACTCCCCGCACTCACTGCCCGGCGCCCGCATACACCGCTCACACAGGGTCAATGCCGGCGGTAACGGACCGCGTTATGCCGCGGGTAACGCACTCCGTTACCGCTGCTATTAACCCTGTGTGTCCCCAACTTTGTACTATTGACGCTGCCTATGCGGCATCAATAGTACAAAATGTAATGTTAAAAATAATAAAAAAAAAAAAACCTGTTATACTCACCCTCCGCCGCCTTTCTCGCTCCTCGCCACGCTCCCCGGACCGCTCCATTACAACCGTCAGCTTGCGGTGAGGTCCCGTCCCAGGGCTGGTGTGCGGCAAGGACCTGCCATGACGTCTTCATAGGTCCTGCTCCCACCAGCCCTGGCACTTGCAATGGAACTCGGCTTCAGGAAAATGGCCGCCGCGATCTCGATCTGCGCACGCGCGGCATCCCGCGGCCATTTTCCTGAAGCCGAGCACTACCATCTGCACAGGATCCCAGGAAGAGGAGAGGCGGGCGGGACGCGGAGGAGCAGCGACAAGAATGGTGAGTATGATACACTACAAGGGGCCCTCGGATCGTTAGGTGAGTATGTTTATTTTTTATTTTTTGGACCTGTCACATACGTGCCTCGGTAATATACTACGTCACTGGGCAATATCCTACGTGGCTCTGCTGTATACTACGTGGCTGGGCAATATACTACGTGGCTGGGCAATATACTACGTGGCTGGGCAATATACTACGTGGCTGGGCAATATACTACGTGGCTGGGCAATATACTACGTGGCTGGGCAATATACTACGTGGCTGGGCAATATACTACGTGGCTGGGCAATATACTACGTGGCTGGGCAATATACTACGTGGCTGGGCAATATACTACGTGGCTGGGCAATATACTACGTGGCTGGGCAATATACTACGTGGCTGGGCAATATACTACGTGGCTGGGCAATATACTACGTGGCTGGACAATATACTACAAGGCTGGGCAATATACTACAAAGCTGTGCTGTATACTACGTGACTGGGCAATATACTATGTAGCTGGGCAATATACTATGTAGCTGGGCAATATACACTCACCGGCCACTTTATTAGGTACACCATGCTAGTAACGGGTTGGACCCCCTTTTGCCTTCAGAACTGCCTCAATTCTTCGTGGCATAGATTCAACAAGGTGCTGGAAGCATTCCTCAGAGATTTTGGTCCATATTGACATGATGGCATCACACAGTTGCCGCAGATTTGTCGGCTGCACATCCCAAAGATGCTCCATACAAGGCAGGATGGATCCATGCTTTCATGTTGTTTACACCAAATTCTGACCCTACCATCCGAATGTCGCAGCAGAAATCGAGACTCATCAGACCAAGCAACGTTTTTCCAATCTTCTACTGTCCAATTTCGATGAGCTTGTACAAATTGTAGCCTCAGTTTCCTGTTCTTAGCTGAAAGGAGTGGTACCCGGTGTGGTCTTCTGCTGCTGTAGCCCATCTGCCTCAAAGTTCGACGCACTGTGCGTTCAGAGATGCTCTTAGGCCTACCTTGGTTGTAACGGGTGGCGATTTGAGTCACTGTTGCCTTTCTATCAGCTCGAACCAGTCTGCCCATTCTCCTCTGACCTCTGGCATCAACAAGGCATTTCCGCCCACAGAACTGCCGCTCACTGGATTTTTTTTCTTTTTCGGACCATTCTCTGTAAACCCTAGAGATGGTTGTGCGTGAAAATCCCAGTAGATCAGCAGTTTCTGAAATACTCAGACCAGCCCTTCTGGCACCAACAACCATGCCACGTTCAAAGGCACTCAAATCACCTTTCTTCCCCATACTGATGCTCGGTTTGAACTGCAGGAGATTGTCTTGACCATGTCTACATGCCTAAATGCACTGAGTTGCCGCCATGTGATTGGCTGATTAGAAATTAAGTGTTAACAAGAAGTTGGACAGGTGTACCTAATAAAGTGGCCAGTGAGTGTACTATGTAGCTGGGCAATATACTATGTAGCTGGGCAATATACTATGTAGCTGGGCAATATACTATGTAGCTGGGCAATATACTATGTAGCTGGGCAATATACTATGTAGCTGGGCAATATACTATGTAGCTGGGCAATATACTATGTAGCTGGGCAATATACTATGTAGCTGGGCAATATACTACGTAGCTGGGCAATATACTACGTAGCTGGGCAATATACTACGTAGCTGGGCAATATACTACGTAGCTGGGCAATATACTACGTAGCTGGGCAATATACTACGTAGCTGGGCAATATACTACGTAGCTGGGCGATATACTACGTGGACATGCATATTCTAGAATACCCGATGCGTTAGAATCGGGCCACCATCTAGTATCTAATAACTGTTGGACACAGTAATGTTTCTGCCTTGAAATGAGGTTTATTGTACTAACAGAAAATGTGCAATCTGCATTCAAACAAAATTTGACAGGTGCATAAGTATGGGCACCGTTATCATTTTCTTGTTTTAAATACTCCTACCTACTTTTTACTGACTTACTAAAGCACTTTTTTTGGTTTTGTAACCTAATTGAGCTTTGAACTTCATAGCCAGGTGTATGCAATCATGAGAAAAGCTACTTAAAGTGGTCACTTGCAAGTTGTTCTCCTGTTTGAATCTCCTCTGAAGAGTGGCATCGTGGGCTCCTCAAAACAGCTGTCAAATGATCTGAAAACAAAGATTATTCAACATAGTTGTTCAGGGGAAGGTTTAAGAGATTTAACCTGTCAATTTCCACTGTGAGGAACATAGTAAGGAAATGGAAGAACACAGGTACAGTTCTTGTTAAGGCCAGAAGTGGCAGGCCAAGAAAAACATTAGAAAGGCAGAGAAGAAGAATGGTGAGATCAGTCAAGGACAATCCTCAGACCACCTCCAGAGAGCTGCAGCATCAACTTGCTGCAGATGGTGTCACTGTGCATCGGTCAACTATACAACGCACTTTGCACAAGGAGAAGCTGTATGGAAGAGTGATGCGAAAGAAGCCGTTTCTGCAAGCACGCCACAAACAGAGTCGGCCGAGGTATGCAAAAGCACATTTGGAGAAGCCAATTTCTTTTTGGAAGAAGGTCCTGTGGACTGATGAAACCAAGATTGAGTTGTTTGGTCATACAAAAAGGCATTATGCATGGCGGCAAAAAAACACAGCATGCCAAGAAAAACACTTGCTACCCACAGTAAAATTTGGTGGAGGTTCCATCATGCTTTGGGGCTGTGTGGCCAATGCCGGCACCGGGAATCTTGTTAACCCCTTCATGACCCAGCCTATTTTGACCTTAATGACCTGGCCATTTTTTGCAATTCTGACCAGTGTCCCTTTATGAGGTAATAACTCAGGAACGCTTCAACGGATCCTAGCGATTCTGAGATTGTTTTTTCGTGACATATTGGGCTTCATGATAGTGGTAAATTTAGGTCGATAATTTCTGAGTTTATTTGTGAAAAAAACGGAAATTTGGCGAAAATTTTGAAAATTTCGCAATTTTCACATTTTGAATTTTTATTCTGTTAAACCAGAGAGTTATGTGACACAAAATAGTTAATAAATAACATTTCCCACATGTCTACTTTACATCAGCACAATTTTGGAAACACATTTTTTTTTGCTAGGAAGTTATAAGGGTTAAAATTTGACCAGTGATTTCTCATTTTTACAACAAAATTTACAAAACCATTTTTTTTAGGGACCACCTCACATTTGAAGTCAGTTTGAGGGTTCTATATGGCTGAAAATACCCAAAAGTGACACCATTCTAAAAACTGCACCCCTCAAGGTGCTCAACCACATTCAAGAAGTTTATTAACCCTTCAGGTGTTTCACAGCAGCAGAAGCAACATGGAAGGAAAAAATTAACATTTAACTTTTTAGTCACAAAAATGATCTTTTAGCAACAATTTTTTTATTTTCCCAAGGGTAAAAGGAGAAACTGGACCACGAACTTTGTTGTCCAATTTGTCCTGAGTACGCTGATACCTCATATGTGGGGGTAAACCACTGTTTGGGCGCACGGCAGGGCTCGGAAGGGAAGGAGCGCCATTTGACGTTTTGAATGAAAAATTGGCTCCAATCTTTAGCGGACACCATGTCGCGTTTGGAGATCCCCTGTGTGCCTAAACATTGGAGCTCCCCCACAAATGATCCCATTTTGGAAACTAGACCCCCCAAGGAACTTATCTAGAAGCATAGTGAGCACTTTAAACCCTCAGGTGCTTCACAAATTGATCCGTAAAAATTAAAAAATACTTTTTTTTCACACAAAATTTATTTTAGCCTCAATTTTTTCATTTTCACATGGGCAACAGGATAAAATGGATCCTAAAATTTGTTGGGCAATTTCTCCTGAGTACGCCGATACCTCATATGTGGGGGTAAACCACTGTTTGGGTGCATGGCAAGGCTCGGAAGGGAAGGCGTGCCATTTGACTTTTTGAATGGAAAATTAGCTCCAATCGTTAGCGGACACCATGTCGTGTTTGGAGAGCCCCTGTGTGCTTAAACATTGGAGCTCCCCTACAAGTGACCCCATTTTGGAAACTAGACCCCCCAAGGAACTTATCTAGATGCATAGTGAGCACTTAAAACCCCAGGTGCTTCACAGAAGTTTATAACGCAGAGCCATGAAAATAAAAAATTATTTTTCTTTCCTGAAAAATGATTTTTAGCCCGGAATTTTTTATTTTCCCAAGGGTAATAGGAGAAATTGGACCCCAAACGTTGTTGTCCAGTTTGTCCTGAGTACGATGATACCCCATATGTGGGGGTAAACCACTGTTTGGGCGCACGGCAGGGCTCGGAAGGGAAGGCACGCCATTTGGCTTTTTGAATGGAAAATTAGCTCCAATCATTAGCGGACACTATGTCGCATTTGGAGAACCCCTGTGTGCCTAAACATTGAAGCTCCCCCACAAATGACCCCATTTTGGAAACTAGATCTCCCAAGGAACTAATCTAGATGTGTGGTGAGCACTTTGAACCCCCAAGTGCTTCACAGAAGTTTATAACGCAGAGCCATGAAAATAAAAATTTTTTTTTCTTTTCTCAAAAATGATTTTTTAGCCCACAATTTTTTAATTTCCCAAGGGTAACAGGAGAAATTGGACCCCAAAAGTTGTTGTACAGTTTCTCCTGAGTACGCTGATACCCCATATGTGGGGTTAAACCACTGTTTTGGCACACGTCGGGGTTCGGAAGGGAAGTAGTGACGTTTTGAAATGCAGACTTTGATGGAATGCTCTGCGGGCGTCACGTTGCGTTTGCAGAGCCCCTGATGTGCCTAAACAGTAGGAACTCCCCACAAGTGACCCCACTTTGGAAACTAGACCCCCAAGGGAACTTATCTAGATGTGTGGTGAGCACTTTGAACCCCCAAGTGCTTCACAGAAGTTTATAACGCAGAGCCGTGAAAATAATAAATGTGTTTTCTTTCCTCAAAAATATTTTTTTAGCCCAGAATTTTTTAATTTTCCCAAGGGTAACAGGAGAAATTTGACCCCAAAAGTTGTTGTCCAGTTTCTCCTGAGTACGCTGATACCCCATATGTGGGGGTAAACCACTGTTTGGGCGCACGTCGGGGCTTGGAAGGGAGGGAGCAGCATTTGACTTTTTGAATGCAAGATTGGCTGGAATCAATGGTGGCGCCATGTTGCGCTTGGAGACCCCTGATGTGCCCAACGCAGAGCCGTGAAAATAAAAAATCATTTTTTTTCCTCAAAAAAGATGTTTTAGCAAGCAATTTTTTATTTTCACAAGGGTAACAGGAGAAATTGGACCCCAATAGTTGTTGCCCAGTTTGTCCTGAGTACGCTGGTACCCCATATGTGGGGGTAAACCACTGTTTGGGCGCACATCGGGGCTTGGAAGGGAGGGAGCAGCATTTGACTTTTTGAATACAAGATTGACTGGAATCAATGGTGGCGCCATGTTGCGCTTGGAGACCCCTGATGTGCCTAAACAGTGGAAACCCCTCAATTCTAACTTCAACACTAACCCCAACACACCCCTAACCCTAATCCCAACTGTAGCCATAACCCTAACCACAACCCTAACCCCAACACACCCGTAACCCTAATCCCAACCCTAACCCTAATCCCAACCCTAACCACAACTGTAACCCCAACACACCCCTAACCCTATCCGTAACCCTAACCACAAGCCTAATCTTAACCCTATTTCCAACCCTAGCCCTAATTCCAACCCTAACTCTAATTCCAACCCTAACCCTAAGGCTATGTGCCCACGTTGCGGATTCGTGTGAGATTTTTCCGCACCATTTTTGAAAAATCCGCAGGTAAAAGGCACTGCGTTTTACCTGCGGATTTCCAGTGTTTTTTTGTGCGGATTTCACCTGAGGATTCCTATTGAGCAACAGGTGTAAAACGCTGCAGAATCCGCACAAAATTGAAATGCTGCGGAAAATACAACACAGCGTTTCCGCACGGTATTTTCCGCACCATGGGCACAGCGGATTTGGTTTTCCATAGGTGTACATGGTACTGTAAACCTGATGGAAAACTGCTACGAATTCGCAGCGGCCAATCCATTGCGGATCCGCGGCCAATCCGCTGCGGATCCGCGACCAATCCGCTGCGGATCCGCAGCCAAATCCCCACTGTGTGCACATGCCCTAACCCTACCCCTAACCCTAACCCTACCCCTAGTTCTAACCCTAGTTCTAACCCTAACCCTAGTGGAAAAAGAAAAAAAAATATTTTCTTTTTTTTTATTATTGTCCCTACCTATGGGGGTGATAAAGGGGGGGGTCATTTACTATTTTTTTTATTTTGATCACTGTGATAGGTTATATCTGTTATGGTTCTCAATGGCAAGAGAACATAGCCCAGCAAACATAAGAACTAGCTCTTGGAAGGATGGAAACTAAACTGACCATGAACTAAACCTGCCGCACAACTAACAGTAGCCGGGTAGCGTAGCCTGCGTTTTATCCCTAGACGCCCAGCGCCAGCCGGAGGACTAACTAATCCTGGCAGAGGAAAATATAGTCCTGGCTCACCTCTAGAGAAATTTCCCCGAAAGGCAGACAGAGGCCCCCACATATATTGGCGGTGATTTTAGATGAAAATGACAAACGTAGTATGAAAATAGGTTTAGCAAAATTGAGGTCCGCTTACTAGATAGCAGGAAGACAGAAAGGGCACTTTCATGGTCAGCTGAAAACCCTATGAAAACACCATCCTGAAATTACTTTAAGACTCTAGTATTAACTCATAACATCAGAGTGGCAATTTCAGATCACAAGAGCTTTCCAGACACAGAAACGAAACTACAGCTGTGAACTGGAACAAAATGCAAAAACAAACGAGGACAGAAGTCCAACTTAGCTGGGAGTTGTCTAGCAGCAGGAACATGCACAGAAAGGCTTCTGATTACAATGTTGACCGGCATGGAAGTGACAGAGGAGCAAGGCTAAATAGCGACTCCCACATCCTGATGGAAACAGGTGAACAGAGGGGATGAAGCACACCAGTTCAATTCCACCAGTGGCCACCGGGGGAGCCCAAAATCCAATTTCACAACATATATCGCAGTGATCAAAATATACCTGGGACGAATCTGCCGGCCGGCAGATTCGGCGGGCGCACTGCGCATGCGCCCGCCATTTTGGAAGATGGCAGCGCCCATGGAGAAGACGGACGGACGCCCGGAGGCTCGGTAAGTATGAGGGGGGGGTGATCTGAGCACGGGGGGGGGGGGGGGGCATCGGAGCACGGGGGGAGCGGACAGGACGACCTAGGGGGGCGGACCACATAACGGAGGACTGGGGAGGAGATCGGTGGGTGTGGGGGGGGGACAGATTAGGTTTTCCAGCAATGGCCGATGATATTGCAGCATCGGCCATGGCTGGATTGTAATATTTCACCAGTTTTCATAATGAAATATTACAAATCGCTCTGATTGGCTGTTTCACTTTCAACAGCCAATCAGAGCGATCGTAGCCACGGGGGGGGTGAAGCCACCCCCCCCTGGGCTGAAGTACCACTCCCCCTGTCCCTGCAGATCGGGTGAAATTGGAGTTAACCCTTTCACCCGATCTGCAGGGACGCGATCATTCCATGACGCCACATAGGCGTCATGGGTCGGATTGGCACCAACTTTCATGAAGCCTACGTGGCGTCAAAGGTCGGGAAGGGGTTAAAGTTGAGGGACGCATGGATTCCTCTCAGTATCAGCAGATTCTTGACAATAATGTTCATGAATCAGTGACAAAGTTGAAGTTACGCAGGAGATGGATCTTTCAGCAAGACAATGATCCAAAACACCGCTCCAAATCTACTCAGGCATTCATGCAGAGGAACAATTACACTGTTCTGGAATGGCCATCCCAGTCCCCAGACCTGAATATCATTGAACATCTGTGGGATCATTTGAAGAGGGCTGTCCATGCTCGGCGACCATCAAACTTAACTGAACTGGAATTGTTTTGTAAAGAGGAATGGTCAAAAATACCTTCATCCAGGATCCAGGAACTCATTAAAAGCTACAGGAATCGACTAGAGGCTGTTATTTTTGCAAAAGGAGGATCTACTAAATATTAATGTCACTTTTCTGGTGAGGTGCCCATACTTATGCACCTGTCAAATTTTGTTTGAATGCAGATTGCACATTTTCTGTTAGTACAATAAACCTCATTTCAAGGCAGAAACATTACTGTGTCCAACAGTTATTAGATATATGAAACTGAAATAGCTGTTGCAAAAAAAACAATTTTTATAAAACATTAAGCTAAAGATTAATAGGGGTGCCCAAACTTTTTCATATAACTGTATAAAAGGAGGGAGTTGTCAGGAGCTATAAAAGGAGGGAGGTTGTCAGGAGCTATAAAAGGAGGGGGTTGTCAGGAGCTATACAAGGAGGGAGGTTGTCAGGAGCTATACAAGGAGGGGGGGGTTGTCAGCAGCTCCTCTATGTGATAATACGTTGTTCCCCCCCCCCAATCTCCTCTGTGTTGATGCGTTGTCGTCCCCCATATCTCCTCTGTGTTGATGCATTGTCGTCCCCCCATATCTCCTCTGTGTTGATGCGTTGTCGTCACCCATATCTCCTCTGTGTTGATGCATTGTCGTCACCCATATCTCCTCTGTGTTGATGCATTGTCGTCCCCCCATATCTCCTCTGTGTTGATGCGTTGTCGTCCCCCCATATCTCCTCTGTGATGATGCGTTGTCGTCCCCCCATATCTTCTTCTGTGTTGATGCATTGTCGTCCCCCCATATCTCCTCTGTGATGATGCGTTGTCGTCCCCCCCCATATCTCCTCTATGTGATGATGCGTTGCCGTCCCCCCATATCTCCTCTCCGCAGCCTTTGGACTGTTTGCAAGCTCGGAGGTGAAGGTCGGACAATCGCTGAATTCTTTGGACCTTTGTACAATAAGTTATTGCTGGAGATAACTCTCAGAGATAAGGATCCTGCCTGCTCCAATATATGTCAGGGGTCAGCGTGCTGGCGAGTTTATGCAGAATTCTGTGGGTCTATGATGGACAGGGAATACAGAGGATTAGTCAATCTTGGTAGGCAGGGAAATTCACGGGTCGGCAGGTCTGTGCTTCAGGGGGGACCCCAGGGGTCGGCAGGTCTGTGCTGCAGGGGGGAGCCCAGGGGTCGGCGCGTCTGTGCCGCGGGGGCTGTGAGGCCCAGGGGTCGGCGGGTCTGTGCCGCGGGGACTGTGAGGCCCAGGGGTCGGCGGGTCTGTGCCGCGGGGGCTGTGAGGCCCAGGGGTCGGTGGGTCTGTGCCGCGGGGGCTGTGAGGCCCAGGGGTCGGCGGGTCTGTGCCGCGGAACCAGAGGGTCTAAAGGCAGCTGTCTGTCATAAGGGGCACAAAGGAAAGGCTTTGGTTAATATCTCTGGACTGACAGGATGTTACATGTGCCAGATTACCAGGATTCTGGATTACTGGACAGTGATAACTGTATAGATGTCGGATTACCAGTATTTCTCATCCCCTCCCCAAGTATTTCCTATGTTCTTCCCCGTAGGATCGGGACCGCCGCCTTGGCCGTGCAGGTGGTTGGCAGTAACTGGCCGAAGCCGCACTACACCTTGCTGGTGACGGGTCTGTGCCGCTTCCAGGTGGCGCAGGTCCTGAAGGAGCGGCCGTACCCAGTGGCCGAGGTGGAGCAGCTGGACCGGCTGGAGGAGCTGAGCAGTAAAGCCGAGGTTCAGGAGGCGCTGGGGGAGCTGTCGGAGCAGTTCTACAAGTACGCGGTGCAGGTGGGTGACGGGGAAGGCGTGGCCACTGCTCTCATCCTCCTCACCCAGCTTTCCCAGGATCGGAGTGGATTCTGACTTTCCTGTTTTCCCCTTTTAAGCTGGTGGAGATGTTGGACGGCTCGGTGCCCGCCGTCGCCAAACTGAAGAGACTGCTGAATAATCTGCCCAAGGAGTTTCTGCCAGACGTCCTGACGTCCATCATACGGACCAGCAATGAGGAGAAGCTGCAGGTCAGGACGCCTTCTCGCATAGCTTCTGGACTATTGGATGCCGGATGAGTGGAATTGTGACCAATGTGGCTTTATTACACCAGTATAACCAGTAAAGAAGATGTGGGGCAGCTCCTCAATTCCACAACCATGTGTCCAATCTGCAACATTGTGACAAAAACCTGCTGTGCGAAGCCATCATGAAAAGTTCTGCAAATTTCTAACAATTCTGCCCACGCGTACAGCGGCCGCCATGACTGGTCCCGGGCGCCCGGATATAAGAACTTTCTCAACTTTTTTTTTTTCTGCAGATTCTTGACGCTGTTGAACTGGAAGAAAGATTTAAAGTGACGATCCCGCTCCTGCTGCGTCAGATCGAGGGGTTAAAACTGCTCCACAAAGCCCGAAACCCCAAATTAGATGATGAGAAAAGGGTGAGTAACAGGAAGAGCTGGAAGGGAGAGGGATGTGGATTGTCATCACTGATACATTGTAACAGACCCAGCTGCGAGTCAGCAGGACTTGTGTTCAAGATCAGAAGTGTTTCCATTCGCTGATGGCAAGCAGAGATACTGAAAATGGGGGATTCAATAAAAAAACAAATTATCACCCTAATTGTTTGAGGAGGAAGCAGGGAAGTAATGCCATCACCGACAGTCCCCTCCATTATCTTCAGATCATTGCGATCCGTCCCCTGAGGAAGCTCGGAGGAGGAGCGGCGAAACAGCATTCACTGGAGAGCACAGATGACGATGACGAGGATTCCGATGACAACATCTTGTTGGAGAAGAAGATAA
The DNA here is from genome assembly GCF_051348905.1 of Ranitomeya variabilis. Classification (NCBI taxonomy): domain Eukaryota; kingdom Metazoa; phylum Chordata; class Amphibia; order Anura; family Dendrobatidae; genus Ranitomeya; species Ranitomeya variabilis. The sequence continues at coordinate 614,911,362 of NC_135233.1, forward strand.
AGTTATGCAGCATGCCGGAGCCGGCCCTGAAGGTGTGCATGAAGGAGATGAAGAGGTGAGGATTAGAGACCCTCATATAATGTCACCCCTCCCCCATCACTGACTGTGTATTATATACATTATTATCATCCACCAGGCTGAAAAAAATGCCGCAATCCATGCCGGAGTATGCGCTAACCAGAAACTATCTGGAGCTAATGTCTGAACTGCCCTGGAGCAAAAGTAGCACAGGTGAGAGCCATCATATCTGACCGCCACAATCTACAGGAATATAACTACTATAATACTGCTCCTATGTACAAGAATATAACTACTATAATACTAAGGAAAAGCAGAAGTCCAGCGTGGGTGATGTCCATAAAAAATACCTTTTATTCCATTTTCGTTAAAAGCACATAAATCCAAAGTCCATCTTCATATCCATAGACACAAAAACTTATTTGAGTCCTATATGGCAGCCCTCTTTCATTTTATTTTTATCACAATGAGTAAGGCGGCAAGACCGTTGAAACGCGTTTGATTTTAATGCACTGTAAGCCTGTGACTGTCACTGGTATGAATCACCCGTTTTTGTGTCTATGGATATGAAGATGGACTTTGGATTTATGTGCTTTTAACGAAAATGGAATAAAAGGTATTTTTTATGGACATCACCCACGCTGGACTTCTGCTTTTCCTTCATATTACTTGCAGCACTGCATGATCCGTGCGCTGGGACTGAGAGGAGGTGAGCTGACCTTCGTTGCTTTTTCTTTACTATAATACTACTCCTATGTAAAAGAATATAACTACTCTAATACTGCCCCTATGTAAAAGAATATAACTACTATAATACTGCCCCTATGTACAAGAATATAACTACTATAATACTGTCCCCTATGTACAAGAATATAACTACTATCATACCCAAAACGACTTTTTGAAACCTTAAACTAACTCCCTCCTGAAACCTAAAATACAGGCCCCCATCACCAACCTCAGCGGTGAGGATATGGCCACTTATTTCTTAGAAAAAATCAACCACATCCATCAGGATATCTCAGCCCAATCTCCTCAGTGCCTGGATCCCCTTCCCTGCCGCACCTCAAGCTCATTAGACATCTTTGAGCCTGTTTCAGAAGACGTCTCCAAGCTCCTCGCTTCTGCTCGGCCTACAACCTGCAACAGTGACCCCATTCCTTCACATATCCTGCAGTCTCTCTCACCAGTGGTCACCACTCACCTGACTAAAATATTTAACCTCTCTCTTTCTTCAGGTATCTTTCCCTCCTCATTTAAACATGCCATCATAACCCCTTTACTTAAAAAGCCATCCCTGGACCAGAACTGCACTGCTAACTACAGACCTGTCTCTAACCTTTCCTTCATCTCGAAACTCCTGGAACGCTTGGTCCACTCCCGTCTAATCCGCTATCTCTCAGATAACTCTCTTCTTGACCCCTTACAATCTGGTTTCCACTCTTTACACTCCACTGAAACTGCCCTCACTAAAGTCTCTAATAATCTAATAACCGCTAAATCCAAAGGTCATTGCTCTCTGCTGATTTTCCTGGATCTCTCTGCCGCATTTGACCCTGTGGATCACCAGCTCCTTCTCACGATGCTTCGCTCCAGAGGCCTCAAGGACACAGCCCTCTCCTGGTTCTTCTCCTACCTCTCTGACCGCTCCTTCACTGTATCTTTTGCTGGCTCCTTGTCCTCTCCTCGTCCCCTTACTGTTGGGGTTCCGCAAGGCTCAGTCCTAGGCCCCCTCCTCTTCTCTCTTTACACGGCCCCTATTGGACAAACAATCAGCAGATTTGGGTTCCAGTATCATCTCTATGCTGATGACACCCAATTATACACTTCTTCCCCCGACATCACCCCTACCCTAATTCAAAATACCAAGGATTGTCTGTCTGCTGTCTCTAACATCATGTCCTCCCTCTACCTGAATCTAAATCTCTCCAAAACGGAACTTCTTGTGTTTCTCCCTTCTACTAACCTCACTCTACCCAACATCGAAATTACCGTGGAGGGGTCCACCATAACTCCCAAGCAGCATGCCCGCTGTCTTGGGGTCATACTCGACTCCGAACTTTCCTTTACTCCCTATATCCGATCACTCACTCGCTCTTGTCACCTGCATCTTAAAAACATCACCAGAATCCGACTTTTTCTCACCGTTGAAACTGCTAAGACTCTTCCTGTCGCTCTTATTCATTCCCGTCTGGACTACTGCAACTCTCTTCTGATCGGTCTCCCTCTTACCAAACTTTCTCCTCTCCAATCCATCTTGAATGCTGCAGCCAGGGTCATATTTCTGTCTAGCCGCTTCACTGATGCCTCCATCTTGTGCCAGTCATTACACTGGCTACCCATTCGCTACAGGGTCCAGTATAAACTCATCTCTCTCACCCACAAAGCTCTCCACAGTTCTGCACCACCTTATATCTCCTCTCTCATCTGTCTATCGCCCTACACGTGCCCTCCGTTCTACAAACGACCTAAGACTAACATCCCCCGTATTCTGAACCTCGCACCTCCGTCTCCAAGACTTCTCTCCTGCTGCGCCAGCTCTCTGGAATGCACTTCCCCAGACAATCAGACTGATACCTAGCCCCAACCTATTCAAGCGCGCTTTAAAAACCCATCTTTTCAAACAAGCCTACCACATCAACTACTCAGTAAACTAACTTTGCCCTGTTCCCTCCTTCCAAATAATACTCTGAATCTGCACCCTACTATTCATCTGTCCCCACACCCTCCATACACACGATTAACTGCACTTGACTATTGCACTTAAACACACGGGCTGATGACCGGATCATGCAGCTTTGTATGAAAATCCCTATTTATTATAATTGCCAGACCTGAAATAACAAGCACTTTTCACCTATTGTGTTCCCCATTTCCTTGTAGATTGTAAGCTTGCGAGCAGGGACCTCACTCCTAATGTCACAGTTTAAATTGTCTTATTGAATTTATTGTCTGTACATGTCCCCACTTAATTGTAAAGTGCTGCGGAATATGTTGGCGCTATATAAATAAAAATTATTATTATTAAAAAATTATTATTAATACTGCTCCTATGTACAAGAATATAACTACTATAATACTGCCCCTATGTACAAGAATATAGCTACTATAATACTGCCCCTATGTACAAGAATAGAACTACTATAATACTGCTCCTATGTACAAGAATAGAACTACTATAATACTGCTCCTATGTATAAGAATAGAACTACTATAATACTGCCCATATGTACAAGAATAGAACTACTATAATACTGCCCCTATATACCAGAATATAACTACTATAATACTGCCCCCTATGTACAAGAATATAAATACTATAATACTGCCCCTATGTACAGTTATATAACTGCTATAATGCCACCTATTTGTGGATTTTCTCCTCGTCTTCTGTATTGCCGGCTGTTAGTTTGGGTGTGTGTTGTGATCAGTGAGTATAGCGCCCCCGTGTGTTTGGCAGCTGCTGTGTTGTGGTGTCACGGGTCTGGGTAGTGTTGTTTCTTCCCACGCTCGCTGTCAGATGACGGTTCTTGCTCTCGGCACTATGTGCAGTGATATTCGTCATTCTTTCATGTTCGGGGTTAATCGTCCTCTGCTCCTCGCTGTTGTTATAGTCCTTTCCCGTGTAACCGCCGACTTCGCAGACTTTCTGCGCTTGTTATCTGGTGTCAGCAGTCGGAGCAGCTGTTAGTTTAGGAATGGATCCAATGCTGGCAGCAGTGACGCACATCGCCGTCCTGCACTGATTCCGGGTACTCTTCCCATGGGAACGCTGCAGGACGCAGAGCGCGGACGCACCTTCTTCTGCCTCCGGCGCGTCTTGTTCTGCATCGGGTGTTCCCAATTAAAGGGGCAGTCGCTCTATTAACACTGATGAGATCTATCAGCTATGTGTTACTGGTGGGACCCCGCAGACGACTACTGCAGTTCACCTGGCTGGAGAAGTCCATTAAGGGAGTTTACCACAATCATTGCTCTGTCTCCATCAGCCTGATAGGCAGAGATTGAGCGGCGGTGCTGCTGCAGCAATGAGGAGTGAGGGCTTATTCTAGTGATCATGGGGGTCCCAGCAATCAGCAGCCATCGCCCAGTGAGAACTGGTGTTAGTTAGCGCTATGGTTCAAACATTTTCCCCAGCGGCTGCCCTGATGCCGCCGTTTTTTCCCCAGCGGCTGCCCTGATGCCGGCATTTTTCCCCAGCGGCTGCTCTGATGCCGGCATTTTTCCCCAGCGGCTGCTCTGATGCCGGCATTTTTCCCCAGCGGCTGCTCTGATGCCGGCATTTTTCCCCAGCGGCTGCTCTGATGCCGGCATTTTTCCCCAGCGGCTGCTCTGATGCCGGCATTTTTCCCCAGCGGCTGCTCTGATGCCGGAATTTTTCCCCAGCGGCTGCTCTGATGCCGGCATTTTTCCCCAGCGGCTGCTCTGATGCTGGCATTTTTCCCCAGCGGCTGCTCTGATGCCGGCATTTTTCCCCAGCGGCTGCTCTGATGCCGGCATTTTTCCCCCAGCGGCTGCTCTGATGCCGGCGTTTTTCTCCAGCGGCTGCCCTGGTGCCGGCGTTTTTTCCCCAGCGGCTGCCCTGATGCTGGTGTTTTTTTGTTTTTTTTCCCCAGCAGCTGCCCTGATGGTGGCTTTTTTTTTTCCCCCAGCGGCTGTCCTGATGCCAGCGTTTTTTTCCCCAGTGGCTGCTTTGGTGCCGGCGGTTTTTCTCAGCGGCTGCTCTGGTGCCTTAAAATTTTGCTCCAGACAGCTGCAGTTAAACTCTGTTGTAATAATGGGCGATAATATTTTGCAGTTTTGAAAATGAAATTTTTACTTTTTTTTGTGTGCCTTTTTGCTGCTTATTATGTGAGTCTGCAGTAACAGTGAGTCACCAGCAGGTGGCAGCAGAGCACCGACAGTGACTCATTACATAACCTGTTTACAGGCTGCAACACAAAAATCTCCCAATTTCCAGCCCCCCCTCCATCCCCTCCATTCTCTCCGGGCCAAATACTTAGTTTATTGGATATTGTTATTTTAAGGCTTTTCCTTGTCTTTTGCATTTTCTTTGACCAGGAGCCGGGCTCTGTGCGGTGCAGACGTTGCGTGCAGCATTGTGTATTGTTTAGTGTTGCCCCTGCCTCCTGCAGATTCCTGGGCTGGTTGGGACTGTAGGAGGATCACAAGTCTGGGGTCTATGTTTAGATTGGGAGGCTGGACGCAGCAGATGGACGTCGTGCACAATAGATGCAATGTTTCTGGGTTTTTCTTTTCATGTTTTCACTGAACATAAAATAGTTATCTTTGGGGCTAATGTATAAAGTATTGTCCCCTTCTCCTCATTTTGGGGATGTTTGTGCATGTTGCTTTATACATGAGCCGAGAAGATAACAGGGGGCACAAACAGACCTAAAATCAGGAGAGGGGGCCAATACTTTATACATGAGCCGATGAAGATATTGGCCCCTTCTCCTGATTTTCAGTATGATTGTGCCCCACCCCCCATTATCTTCTCGGCTCATGTATAAAGTATTGGCCCCTTCTCCTCATTTTGGGGATGTTTGTGCCCCTTTATCTTCAGGGCTCATGTATAAAGTATTGGACCCTTCTCATGATTTTAGGTATGATTGTGCCCCCCCCCCCCCCCATAGTCTTTTCGGCTCATGTATAAAGTATTGTCCCCTTTTCCTCATTTTGGGGATGTTTGTGCCCCCATTATCTTCAGGCCATGTTCACACAGTGCGTTTTTTACCGCGGAACCGCGGCGGTTTTGCCGCTGCGGTTCCGCAGCTGTTTTCCATGCAGGGTACAGTACACTGTACCCTATGGAAAACAGGACACACTGTGCACATGGTCCGGAAATTTAAAAAAAAAAGCCGTGCTGAATAGCTCCCGGAAAAAAGAAGGAGCATGTCAATTCTTCTTCCTGAACCGCAGCGGTTCTGCACCCATAGACCTCCATTGTGAGGTCAAAATCGCAGTAAAACACGCAGATCAAAAATATATCTGCGTGTTTTACTGCGGTTTGATGTGCAGAACCGCTGCTGCAGGAAGTGCGGGGAAGCCGGCGGAAGTGCGGGGCCGGAAGTGCGTGGGCGGAGAGACATGGAGGCATAGCGTCGCATGGGGATCGTGTCGGCCGTTTGATTGATTTGGTATGTGTGTGTGTGTGTGTGTGTGTGTGTGTGTGTGTGTGTGTGTGTGTGTGTGTGTGTCCCCCCATGCGACGATAGTGCCTCCATTGTGCTAAGTCGCCGTATGGGACTACTACTCCCATCCGGTATTAGGATGGGAGAGTTGTCCCTGTGTCCGGCGACTTAGCACAATAGTAAAGTTTACACCAAACACCTACACACAATACACATACATGACACACAGTACAGTACATACAACACATAACACAGAGTATATACTCACCAACAGCACACTTGTAGGCGAAGCCCTCGATCCTCCAGGAAAAAATCCAAAAATAATAAATCCAATCCATACTCCCTGTCCGCAGAATCCATAAAACGAGTGTCCCACGCCGATCGGCTGCTCTCCGGCGATACACTGCCAGGAGCGAAGCTCCTAGCAGTGTATCGCGTACTGTTCCGGAGTTCAATGACTCCGGCGTCTCGGTTAACAGCAGTACAGCTGCGTTGAACTTTCCCACGCAGCACTGCCGTTAAGCGAGAGTGCCGGGGTCAATGACCGCCGGTAAACTCGCTCGCGCATGCGCAGTGACACACCGACAGGAACTATGGCTCCTGTCAGTGTGTTGCTGCATCCGTGGAGAGCAGACATATCTCTGGATGTGTCTGTTCTCCATGGAAAATCTTCGTGGGATACGTGGATACTTAAATACGTGACACGTGTCACTTAAATACGTGGCACGTGGCACTTAAATACGTGGCACGTGGCACTTAAATACGTGGCACGTGGCACTTAAATACGTGGCACGTGGCACTTAAATACGTGGCACGTGGCACTGAAATACGTGGCACGTGGCACTTAAATACGTGATACGTGGCACTGAAATACGTGGCACGTGGCACTTAAATACGTGGCACGTGGCACTGAAATACGTGGCACTTAAATACGTGATACGTGGCACTGAAATACGTGGCACGTGGCACTTAAATACGTGGCACGTGGCACTGAAATACGTGGCACGTGGCACTGAAATACGTGGCACGTGGCACTGAAATACGTGGCACGTGGCACTGAAATACGTGGCACGTGGCACTGAAATACGTGGCACGTGGCACTGAAATACGTGGCACGTGGCACTGAAATACGTGGCACTTAGGCTATGTTCACATTTGCGTTGTGCGCCGCAGCGTCGGCGCCGCAACACACAACGCAAAGTGAAACGCAGCAAAACGCATGCACAACGCTGTGTTTTGCGCCGCATGCGTCCTTTTTTTGATTGATTTTGGACGCAGCAAAAATGCAACTTGCTGCGTCCTCTGCGCCCGGATGCGTGCGCTGCAGTGACGCATGCGGCGCAAAACGCGGAGCGCTGTCATTCAAAACACGTCCACTCATTTTGGTGTTTAGTCCCAAAATGGAGGATGGAAGAAGAAAAGGGTTGGACAAGGAAATGACATCATTTTTTTTTTTTTTTTCCCCCCACTGCAGTAAACTTTATTTCTGTCAAACACAGACAATCTGCAGACAAAACTGCATCAAAAAACGCACTAAAAAACGCACTAAAAAACGCACTAAAAAAACGCACTAAAAACGCACCAAAAACGCACCAAAAAACGCACCTGCGTTTTCTGCAGAGACCTGCAGTTTCAGTCAGGAAAAAAAAAGGATGGAAATCCTGAACGTGTGAACATAGCCTCAGGGCTCATGTATAAAGTATTGGCCCCTTCTCCTGATTTTAGGTATGATTGTGCCCCCCATAGTCTTTTCGGCTCATGTAGAAAGTATTAGCCTCTTCTCCTCATTTTGAGGATGTTTGTGCCCCCATTTTCTTTGGGGCTCATGTGCCCGTTATCTGGAGGATCTCTGGAGATCCAGTACAGCGCACCTTCCCACAGGCGCAGAGTTTCTCTGTTTTTCTCGGTCGTCCGTGTTACATCAACATTGCGATTTCAGGAAAAGAAAATAAGAGTTTTGGAGACGGCGTCAGATGGGAGTTTGGTGCGGAGCCAGCGCATTGTTCCTGCAGAGCGAGGAGGAACGTTTAGGTACAGGGGGGAGAAAAACATCGCCCCGTTCCCAGGGGAGGCCCGACATTCCTGCCGGGTGACACAGACCTAAAAATGAGACCAACTGCACGGAGAAGTCACGGGCCGGCCGGCACCCAGCTGTCCATGTAGCCGAAAGTCGCATGTGCATCAGGCGCCTCAGCGGATCCCGGCTGACCCCATTGTGGTCACTATGGTCCGCTGGGCCAGGATGGGATCTTTGAATGCCGGCACCGCATCCTGGGGTATATTATAATGGTATATAAAGTCAGACTTGTAATATTGGGGCACCGGCCCTTTAACAACTGACAAGTGCTGGGATTTTGTTACAATAGGAAATTGTATCAAGACTTTAGTTTATTACAAAGTAACGTTTCCACAGTATGGGTTATTGTACAGGGCATGCTGGGGCTTGTAGTTCTCCTGTGCACTTATATACCCCCTCTATGACTCTCTCCGTAGATCGCCTGGATATCCGCGCGGCCCGGATCCTGCTGGATAACGATCACTACGCCATGGCGAAGCTGAAGAAGAGAGTCCTGGAGTACCTGGCCGTCCGTCAGCTGAAGAACAATCTGAAGGGCCCAATCCTGTGCTTCGTGGGGCCCCCGGGGGTCGGGAAAACAAGTGTCGGAAGATCCATCGCCAAGACGCTGGGGAGAGAGTTCCACCGGATCGCGCTGGGAGGGGTCTGCGACCAGTCGGATATCCGCGGACACAGGTGGAAAACATTCGTGTTTACAGCTGAGGGTTTGTTGCAGTTGCTTCCAGTCTGGTCTCCGGATTAATCTGCGCTGACACACAGTAACAAACCTTCAGCTGTGAGAAGTCTATGGTGTTATTGCTGTAAACTGCTTGTGAACAGGGAAGTGTCAATGGCGGGGATCCATTTTATTCATGGCTGCGGCAGAGGAAAGGACCGTCAGCGAGGATTACTTTCTAGGATCCAGCCCTGGCTGCACGGAGATGACATGCATGCTCAGCCAGAGGGAGCGTGCATATGTATGGGGGGTGATGTGCGTATGTCTGTGTCATACAGCTGCTTCTGTTCGCAGGCGCACCTACGTTGGCAGCATGCCTGGGCGCATCATCAACGGGCTGAAGAGCGTTGGCGTGAATAATCCAGTCTTCCTCCTGGATGAGGTGGATAAGCTCGGAAAGAGCCTGCAGGGAGACCCGGCCGCCGCGCTGCTGGAGGTGAGCGATGCGGTGCGGCCATGTGTGCCCCCAGAGCACTGGCCGATAACAGAGAGTAATAGATTGTATTAACCTTTCTCTAATGGCTGATAACAGGGAGCGTCAAAGGATGCAGCCGGGGATAATCGCACATATCTCACCGCTGCCTCCAATCATCAGGACAATTCTGCATTTGGGTGATGGACAAGCCCGCAGTTATTGGGGGCCTCACAGTGAGCGTATGGTATATACACCTCCGATTCCAACACATGGAATGTAGGTCTTTTATAAGTTTGAGATCCGCAACTTTCAGGATATCTTCATCCCTGGAGGTCCCAGGCGGTAGATATTGTTTTTTATCACGATTCTAACTTTCTATAGAGATGAAACATGGCATGGATAGCATCATCCATCAGACCATTTTTAGTTGGAGCAGTTAGAATGGCCTTACTGTGATGTAAGTGAACGCGTTATGTTTGTCCCTTCGCTGCGACGCTGGAAATATATCTCCCATAAATATCGGATCGGTGTAAACCCCAAAATTCATCACTGACCGCTGGCTCCAAAACTTCTCAGAACAATGCTTTGATCACAGAAAGTTCTAGCCTGGAACGTGTGCTTATCGGCCCCTCAGTAAACGGATCGGAGTCTTCGTTTCTGTCTTTCGGAGCAAATCTCCTGTTGTAAATACCTCATCACTTCAGAAGGCCCCTTCATCAATAGAGGTTAAAGTGTCAGCTCTTTATCACTTTACCCACTTATAATTAATCCCATATGTTCAATGTGAGGATGATCTGTCCTCTCTCCGGAGATGATGTGATCGGGGGAGAATCTCTGGGGAGTAGTAGTCCTGATAATGCATTCTGGGGAGGAGTAGTCCAGATAATGTAATTTGGGGAGTAGTAGTCCTGATGAGCTGATTGGGGGAGAATCTTTGGGGAGTAGTAGTCCTTCTCGTGGCTTTCTTATCCCTAGAAGATGCCTGCAAATATCTACCGAGATCACAACCAGCTGTGGTCGGGAATGTACCCTGGGGCGATGGAGGACGGCGTCCGACACCCTGTGAGGTCATGCGTCATCCTGTCCGGTCACATCTGTACAGCAGTCAGGTCCAGATGTGGGGAAAATGCTTAAATAGCAACTCCCTTTGCTCTAAAACGCTGCAGGTTTTGTTTTCTTTTTACTCCTAAAAGAAATTGCTGCTATGTAATTACTATTTAAGCGATTGCCCGACATTGCACTGAGCTGTACCTCCAGCGTTCACATCAGACTCATCCACAATATATCGTGGTAAGAGGACGGCCGGGCGGACCTCCCTTTGCTCTCTGTTATTCCAGCACCTCATCACTCGCTCTCACTTTATGATCGCTCTTAAGCTCCATCGTAAAAAGCAGATTTTGTTTTACTTTCTCTTCTCCCAAAGCTGCGCGTCCTCAGCTCCACATTAACTTCATGTGTTCTTTACCAAAACCAAAGACGCTGCATAACAGTGAATGGGAGACACAACCAAATGTCTACAGCGTCCCGTACATGGTGAGCACTACAAAGCCCAGCATGTCCGCTCAGTATGTGTCCGGGTCTCCATGGCTGATAAATAATGAGTAATCACATGTCACGACATAAGAAGAAGCGCAAAGATCCGGAGGAGTCAGGAACAGAAAGCGAAAAGTGTTTATAGGAGGCAGAGATTTACTGCATGAGATAGACGTTATCTGCAAGATATGGCCATATTCCACATACCAACTGATAATAAGTGATAAAGTACAGCAGAGTAATAGGAAAGTATAGGATATAACTACTACAATACTTCTCCTATGTACAGGAATATCTAATATATAATTGCCTAGAATACTACTTCCGGCAATTTGTGCCAACTTCCGTGGCTTTGTCCGGAGATAATGTCCGGAGATAAGTGACGTCACCAGCGTCCTACACCCGCTCAGGGTGGACAAAGATATATGCCTTCGTGGTGCGCGGCACTTTTCTGATTGGTTGCCGCCTGCCGCGAGCGACCAATCAGAAATGTGCCGTACTGTCAAGAATTGTCAAGAGCTGGTGAGTGCAGCCATTTTTTGTTCTTTCTTACTATTATTTATTAATTGTATTATTCTTACATTTGAATAAATAAAGTATATATGGATTCTAGACTCCCGATTCTTTAGAATCGGGCTGCCATCTAGTAACTACTATAATACTGTTCCTATGTACAAGAATATAACTACTATAATACTGCCCCTATGTAAAAGAATATAACTACTATAATACTGCCCCCTATGTACAAGAATATAACTACTATACTACTGTCCCTATGTTCAAGAATATAACTACTATAATACTGTCCCTATGTGCAAGAATATAACTATATAACTACTATAATACTGTCCCTATGTACAAGAATATAACTACTATAATACTGTCCCTATGTACAAGAATATAACTACTATAATACTGCCCCCCTATGTACAAGAATATAACTACTATAATACTGCTCCCATGTACAAGAATATAACTACTATAATACTGTCCCTATGTGCAAGAATATAACTATATAACTACTATAATACTGTCCCTATGTACAAGAATATAACTACTATACTACTGTCCCTATGTTCAAGAATATAACTACTATAATACTGTCCCTATGTGCAAGAATATAACTATATAACTACTATAATACTGTCCCTATGTACAAGAATATAACTACTATAATACTGTCCCTATGTACAAGAATATAACTACTATACTACTGTCCCTATGTACAAGAATATAACTACTATAATACTGCCCCCCTATGTACAAGAATATAACTACTATAATACTGCCCCCCTATGTACCAGAATATAACTACTATAATACTGTCCCTATGTGCAAGAATATAACTACTATAATACTGTCCCTATGTACAAGAATATAACTACTATACTACTGTCCCTATGTTCAAGAATATAACTACTATAATACTGCTCCCCTATGTACAAGAATATAACTACTATAATACTGCCCCCTATGTACAAGAATATAACTACTATAATACTGCCCCCTATGTACAAGAATATAACTACTATAATACTGTCCCTATGTACAAGAATATAACTACTATACTACTGTCCCTATGTTCAAGAATATAACTACTATAATACTGTCCCTATGTGCAAGAATATAACTATATAACTACTATAATACTGTCCCTATGTACAAGAATATAACTACTATAATACTGTCCCTATGTACAAGAATATAACTACTATAATACTGCCCCCCTATGTACCAGAATATAACTACTATAATACTGTCCCTATGTGCAAGAATATAACTATATAACTACTATACTACTGTCCCTATGTTCAAGAATATAACTACTATAATACTGCTCCCCTATGTACAAGAATATAACTACTATAATACTGTCCCTATGTACAAGAATATAACTACTATAATACTGTCCCTATGTACAAGAATATAACTACTATAATACTGCCCCCCTATGTACAAGAATATAACTACTATAATACTGCCCCCTATGTACAAGAATATAACTACTATAATACTGCCCCCTATGTACAAGAATATAACTACTATAATACTGCCCCCTATGTACAAGAATATAACTACTATAATACTGCCCCTATGTACAATAATAACTACTATAATACTGCCCCCCTATGTACAAGAATATAACTACTATAATACTGTCCCTATGTGCAAGAATATAACTATACACTCACCGGCCACTTTATTAGGTACACCATGCTAGTAACGGGTTGGACCCCCTTTTGCCTTCAGAACTGCCTCAATTCTTCGTGGCATAGATTCAACAAGGTGCTGGAAGCATTCCTCAGAGATTTTGGTCCATATTGACATGATGGCATCACACAGTTGCCGCAGATTTGTCGGCTGCACATCCCAAAGATGCTCCATACAAGGCAGGATGGATCCATGCTTTCATGTTGTTTATGCCAAATTCTGACCCTACCATCCGAATGTCGCAGCAGAAATCGAGACTCATCAGACCAAGCAACGTTTTTCCAATCTTCTACTGTCCAATTTCGATGAGCTTGTACAAATTGTAGCCTCAGTTTCCTGTTCTTAGCTGAAAGGAGTGGTACCCGGTGTGGTCTTCTGCTGCTGTAGCCCATCTGCCTCAAAGTTCGACGCACTGTGCTTTCAGAGATGCTCTTAGGCCTACCTTGGTTGTAACGGGTGGCGATTTGAGTCACTGTTGCCTTTCTATCAGCTCGAACCAGTCTGCCCATTCTCCTCTGACCTCTGGCATCAACAAGGCATTTCCGCCCACAGAACTGCCGCTCACTGGATTTTTTTTCTTTTTCGGACCATTCTCTGTAAACCCTAGAGATGGTTGTGCGTGAAAATCCCAGTAGATCAGCAGTTTCTGAAATACTCAGACCAGCCCTTCTGGCACCAACAACCATGCCACGTTCAAAGGCACTCAAATCACCTTTCTTCCCCACACTGATGCTCGGTTTGAACTGCAGGAGATTGTCTTGACCATGTCTACATGCCTAAATGCACTGAGTTGCCGCCATGTGATTGGCTGATTAGAAATTAAGTGTTAACAAGAAGTTGGACAGGTGTACCTAATAAAGTGGGCGGTGAGTGTATAACTACTATAATACTGTCCCTATGTACAAGAATATAACTACTATAATACTGTCCCTATGTACAAGAATATAACTACTATAATACTGTCCCTATGTACAAGAATATAACTACTATAATACTGCCCCCCTATGTACAAGAATATAACTACTATAATACTGTACCTATGTACAAGAATATATATATATATATATATATATATATATATATATATATATATATATATATATATATATATATATATATATATATATATATATATAATAATTGTCTAAGGGTTTTTCTGTCTGTCCTGGAAATCCCGCGTCTCTGATTGGTCGAGGCCGCCAGGTTATATACTACGTGGGCTGTGCTATATACTACGTGGGCCTTGCAATATACTACATGGCTGTGTTATATGCTACATGGCTGTGTTATATACTACGTGGGCTGTGTTATATACTATGTGGGCTGTGCTATATGCTACGTGGGCTGTGTTATATTTCTCTGCTGTATCTGTGCATCATGAATCGTGGTATGTGTTAAAGGGGGGGGGCCCCACTGAGACTCTTTCGCCAAGAGCCCTCAAAAACCTGGAGCTGGCCCTGGCTTCACCGATTGGTCGCATCAGGCCGGCCGCGCGACCAATCAGCGACCAGCGCAGTCCGGCTGCGAATTGGCGCGGGATTTGAACCACGCTTCGCTGATTGGTCGCGGCCAGCCGGCCGAATCCTGTGTATTCATTGCATTATTCTTAAATCTTCATAAATAAACTACATTCATATTCTAGAATACCCGATGCGTTAGAATCGGGCCACCATCTAGTAACTACTATAATACTGTCCCTATGTACAAGAATATAACTACTATAATACTGCCCCTATGTACAAGAATATAACTACTATAATACTGTCCCTATGTACAGGAATATAACTACTATAATACTGCTCCTATGTACAAGAATATAACTACTATAATACTGTCCCTATGTACAAGAATATAACTACTATAATACTGCTCCTATGTACAAGAATATAACTACTATAATACTGTCCCTATGTACAAGAATATAACTACTATAATACTGCCCCTATGTACAAGAATATAACTACTATAATACTGCCCGCCTATGTACAAGAATATAACTACTATAATACTGCTCCTATGTACAAGAATAGAACTACTATAATACTGCCCCTATGTACAAGAATATAACTACTATAATACTGTCCCTATGTACAAGAATATAACTACTATAATACTGTCCCTATGTACAAGAATATAACTACTATAATACTGCTCCTATGTACAAGAATATAACTACTATAATACTGTCCCTATGTACAAGAATATAACTACTATAATACTGCCCGCCTATGTACAAGAATATAACTACTATAATACTGCTCCTATGTACAAGAATATAACTACTATAATACTGCCCCTATGTACAAGAATATAACTACTATAATACTGCCCCTATGTACGGGAATATAACTACTATAATACTGCCCCTATGTACAAGAATATAACTACTATAATACTGCCCCTATGTACAAGAATATAACTACTATAATACTGCTCCTATGTACGGGAATATAACTACTATAATACTGCCCCTATGTACAAGAATATAACTACTATAATACTGCCCCTATGTACAAGAATATAACTACTATAATACTGCTCCTATGTACAAGAATATAACTACTATAATACTGCCCCTATGTACGGGAATATAACTACTATAATACTGCCCCTATGTACGGGAATATAACTACTATAATACTGCCCCTATGTACAAGAACATTACTACTATAATACTGCCCCCTGTGGCCACACAATGTTCCTTGGTTGCTGTCCTCTTTGTGCCCTTGGATTGTGATGTCGGGTTGCTGTTGCCGTCGCTCTCGCAGGGTTTGGCAGTAGCGGATGGCGCAGTCTGGCAGTGCAGGGTCACATTTCCCATCTTGTGATCACAATCTTTTTCTCTCTCCCTAGATCTGTGAAATGTAATCCTAGACGGGGTGATCATGTGACCCGTCCATGTTGTCGGAATGTCCTCGGTTTCCTGTCCTCAAAGTCATTAAGTAAAATGCTGAATTCCTTCCTGTTTGCGGCGTTATTACACTACAGGGCCGCGTTTGTTCTAATTTTAGATGACCTTTGATAATTCTTGTAGAAAAGACGGGTGATTATAATGGTCGGGGGAGGGGAGATACTCCATTATTACACGGTTATAGAATATTATGGAGCGCTGCTCTGTGTGCGGGGAGCGCTGCTCTGTGTGCGCGGAGCGCTGCTCCGGTGCTGGTGGCTCCCATGTATTCATATGGAGCCAGAAAGACTCTTGGACTTAATCTTCTAAATTGAGGTCTAGCCGGACGCCGCGCTGCAGCAGACTATACATCTTACCAAATTTTCTTGGACGCCACGGCCCCCTCATCTCGTCTTATTTCTCCTTTGCTACGCGAGGCCTTACGTTGTTAGCTGCATCCCCATACACCTCGTCATAGATGCTGTTCTCACCCCCCCCCCCCCCCCCCCCCAATGCTGAGACCCCCCCCCAACTTCTGCTCTGATGCTGAGCTCCCAATCTCTACACCACCTGCTGTGGGTCTTTCCGACCTCTGTGCTGCGAATGCTGACACCAACACCCCCTCCCCTCCAACCTCAGCGCCAATGCTGAGCACCCCCCTGCAGACCTCGGCGCCAATGCTAATCCCCCCCCTGACCTCGGCGCCAATGCTGAGCACCGCCCCCCTCCCCGTCCTCAGCGCCAATTCTGATCCCCACCCCCCTCGGCGCCAATGCTGAGCCCCCCTCTCTGACCTTGACACCAATGCTGAGCCCCTTTCCCTGACTTCAGTGTGAATGCTGAGCCCCCCTCCCCAACCTTGGCGTGAATGCTGAGCTCCCCCACCCCCTGACCTAGGTGCGAATGCTGAGCCTCCCTGACCTCGGCGAGAATGCTGAGCCCACTGCCCCTTCGACTTCAGCGTAAATGCTGAGCCCTACCCTCCCCCCACCCGACCTGGGTGCGAATGCTGAGTCCCCCCCTCCATGACCTGTGCGTCAATGCTGAAGGTCCCCTCTGACTTTGGTGCCAATGCTGAGACCTTTTTCCCTGACCTGGGAGCTAATGCTGAGCCCCCCCTTTGTGACCTGTGTTCCAATGCTGAGGGCCCCCCGGGCTCGGTGCAGATTACTAGTGGCCCCTCTTGTGTTGTGACTTTTCTCTCCCACCATAGACCAGGTACTCGGTGCTGAGTTTGGAAACCAATGAGCCCTCCTGTGGGATACGAGTCCGTGCAATGTGAATGGACGCCCCCTATAGACGCCCATCGTCTGCTGATCTTATTAAGGCTCCAGAACTTTATTACAAAAATGTTCTTTTCTTTTTCCTTTTAATTTCCGCTATTTTCAGGATCTCTGCTTGCTGAATGTTTTACCCGCAGAGGCTGATCGTGAGGTTGATACATTTGTGGCCACAGATCTTCCTGTTCTGGTGGTTTGGTGCAATGTATCGCAGCCGTCTATCCTGGTTACAATGTAACAAAGCCTCAGCTGTGAGAATGTTGGGTCTTTTCTTATTCACTGACAGCAGGCAGCCGCTGAAACTCTCCAGGACGGAAACCTTGGGTCTCCGGAAAGTGGAAAATGACTACATCCGGAGAATTTTCACCTTTTTCTTTCTTGCAGTTTTGTTTTTCTCCGTGCTGTATAAGCGCTGCAGCTTCGCTCCTTCGTGCCTGTAACGTCTCGAGGACGTGTGTGAAAAGTGGAGCAGAAACTTTTACTATTTCTGGAGCCGCTTCCTTTCCCACGAGTCACTGAGCCGCATTCCCCATCGGGAATAAACATTTGTATGGTCCCTGTTAGGACCGGCCTGGTAACCTCATTATTGGAGGCCGGACCCCCGTAAGGTGGATGTAGTCATCATCCGCAGATATCTGCTCTGTCCTGATCACTGACTCCAGGGACGAGGTTACATAATCCAACAGCCAGAATGCACCGCACGTGTCACTGACTACAGATCCCAGCATGCCCAGTGTGATTCAGATAAACAGAAGAATGGTGGGAACTGCTGATAAGGTGTGGGAAATGTGGCGTCACTGCAGACGGGGGGAGTCCAGTCATAGGATCATCGCTGGATCGCCATCATGGCTGTTTACTCCTCGTCTTCTCTCACCTGCAGGTTCTCGACCCCGAGCAGAATCACAGCTTCACCGACCATTATTTGAATGTGGCCTTCGACCTATCGCAGGTCCTGTTCATAGCCACCGCCAACACCATGGCCACTATACCGGCCGCCCTGCTGGATCGCATGGAAGTTCTCGAGGTTCCAGGTACATGTCTATAATGTGCACATACATTACTGATCCTGTATGATACTCCAGAGCTGCACTCACTATTCTGCTGGTGCAGTCATCACTGTGTACATACATTACATTACTGATCCTGAGTTACATCCTGTATTATACTCCAGAGCTGCACTCACTATTCTGCTAGTGCAGTTACTGTGTACATACATTACTGATCCTGAGTTACATCCTGTATTATACCCCAGAGCTGTGCTCACTATTCTGCTTTTGCAGTGACTGTGTACATTATATTACTGATCCTGAGTTACATCCTGTATTATACCCCAGAGCTGCACTCACTATTCTGCTGGTGCAGTCACTGTGTACATACATTACTGATCCTGAGTTACATCCTGTATTATACTCCAGAGCTGCACTCACTATTCTGCTGGTGCAGTTACTGTGTACATACATTACATTACTCATCCTGAGTTACCTCCTGTATTATACCCCAGAGCTGCACTCACTATTCTGCTGGTGCAGTCACTGTGTACATATATTACTGATCCTGAGTTACATCCTGTATTATACCCCAGAGCTGTGCTGTGTTCACTATTCTGCTGGTGCAGTGACTGTGTACATACATTACTTATTAAGGGGATACCTGACAACAATCTTGCTGACCATTTCCTATAACAAACAGACTGAGTTGTTATTGCAGCTCTGGAGTATAACACCAGTGGTTTATGAATCATTCCAGGGTACAGCCAGGAAGAAAAGATAGAAATTGCGCACAGACACCTGATTGCTAAGCAGTTGTCCCAGCACGGACTGACGCCGGAGCAGATCCAGATCCCACCCGAGACCACCCTGGAAGTCATCACCCGGTGAGTATCTGAGCGCTGCCGGTTATTCACTGCCTGAACTTTTTTTTTTTTTTTTTTCAAGATCTGATTCAAATTTTATCAGACGAAACCAGAGAACCCTCCAGTCTCTGCAGATTTGCCGCCTTGTCCCCCTTTCATTACATGCCGTCCTCTTATGTGGAAGCCCCCTTACAGAGGATGGCCACAAATGGACTCACATGGCTAAAACCGCCCCCCCCCCGTGCACACAGGTTCTGCCTGGTATTGTAGTTCATTCTCATTCACTTTAGTGAAGCTGAGCTGCAATACCAGACACGGCCTATAAAAAAGGGGGGAGCTGTTTGTGGAAGAAAACTACTTTTCTGATTCTGTGCACCCCCTTATCCTCAGATATTGGACGTGACCAATGTGCCGCTGTGTCTCCCTACAGGTACACGCGTGAAGCCGGAGTTCGCTCACTAGAACGGAGGCTCGGAGCCGTGTGCAGAGCTGTTGCTGTTAAAGTCGCCGAGGGGCAACACCGAGATGGAAAATCCGAGACCCCCGATGTGACTGATGCAGAGGGTGGGTAGATCTGCTGATAACCCAGATTTTACACTGGCAGGTGTAGAAAGCCAGGGGCAAGCGCTGAACGGTTCCTGGATCCGGACGACTGGCTCTGGGTGGTCCCTGGCAGTGGACGACGGGCACCGGGCTGGTCCCTGGCAGTGGACGACGGGCACCGGGCTGGTCCCTGGCAGTGGACGACGGGCACCGGGCTGGTCCCTGGCAGTGGACGACGGGCACCGGGCTGGTCCCTGGCAGTGGACGACGGGCACCGGGCTGGTCCCTGGCAGTGGACGACGGGCACCGGGCGATGGGCTCTGGCAGTGGACGACGGGCACCGGGCGATGGGCTCTGGCTGGTCCCCGGCGATGGGCATCGGGCGATGGGCTCTGGCCGGTTCCTGGCAATGGGCATCGGGCGATGGGCTCTGGCCGGTCCCCGGTAAAGGAATTGTAGCTGGAGGTTTTGTACATACAATGCTCCTGGTTATTTTCTAGCCCGTTGTTACATTACGGACTGTTTCCATAGCCTCCAGCAGTATTAGCACAGAACCTGTATAATTTGCCTTCGCTGATAATTCAGTTTCCTTGTAGATTAGTCTGTGTCTCCTCCTGACGACCTCCCTACCTGCTGACTTCCTCCCCAGTGTTTTCCGCAGATATTGCCTCCATTTCTTCGGTTGTGTACTTGTCTCGGCTGCTTTCCTCATTCTCAGGTGACTTCAGATTTACGGCGATGATTTCCTGCCGGCTCGGCCTGTTCCTGGCAGTTTCACCGCCCTGCGCTTTGCTCGGGATTCCTGTCGCCTTCTCAGATATATGTACAGGTTTTCCAGAGCCGCACTTGGCACAAGCGAGCTTTCGCCTCTCACTTTCTGCACACCTGCTAACACTCGCCCCTGCCGGCCTCCTGCCATGTAATGGGTCACCCGAATGTCCCAGTGGGGCAGGGGCGGCTGCGGGGCATTCTCACTTCTGCTCCATAATGACTCCATTAACAGGACAAAAAGTGTGGGCACTAAAGGAGATTATGGGGTCTTGTCGGACCCCACAGCCTCTCCTTAAAACGGGTGGTCCAGAATGATAAAACTCTTCTTCCTAAACCAACACCCCTTCTTACTTGCTGGCGGCGTCTCTAATAGTCGTGGCTTCTTTGTCATCGCCCGTTTTCCCCGGATCTGCTGCGTGAATTCTCCGGTGACTCATCCTCCATTGTCTGGAGAAGAGATTCTCCATCCCATCACTCCAGTGTGGATGGAGAATATAAGCTCAGTGTCTGGAGGCTGCCGAGCTCCATAAAGCCCACCCACGTGTCCATTTTTACCTTGTGGTGATGTCTGTAAGTCCCTGGTGGGCCAGTGATTTATGCAGACTTTTCATATTGATGCAATTCAGGATCTATTGTCTGTTAGACCGTAATGGTCCAGTCCCTGGTGGCAGATAAACTTTATAGAGTTCATTCAATACTTCTGGTATTTTGTACAACTTAGTCCCTGGTGTGATAGTGTCCAATGATTTTTGTAGTAAGTATACAATTCAAGGTCTGTCTTTTTATGTTACAGTGCTTAGTCCCTGGTGTCTCCATAAGGTCTGCTTTTGTTGTGGTGTATAATGGCATTTTATTCACTTTAGTCCCTGGTGGGCTAGTGTTTCATAGATATTTTTTTTCCAAAGTGGCAAGCGCACTTTTCTGAATCTTTCATGTTGGACCTTTTATCTCACAGTTCATCCCTGAAAGCACGGATCCATCTGTTTATATGGTAGTATGTTATTCAGCTTAGTCCCTGGTGGGCCAGTTTTTAATATATACTTAATTCAATGGTGGCAGTTGCTCAGTTTAGGACGAATTGCTTAGTACCTAGTCCCCCCGGTGGCTAATGAGCTCCTTTAAGACCTTCACAGTCCTCCGTTTCTACCTTGTGGAGACATTTTGGGCTCAGTTCCCTGGTGGGCAAGTGTATAATGTAAAATTGGTTTTCATAGTGGTTAGTTTAGACTTTGGGGTCTGCCTTTTGGTGTGGTCCGGTCCTTTTTATCTATAAAGTCCTGTCCCTGGTGGCCATAGAAAGTGCTCACAATCAACTCTTTATAGTCTTGGAATTTGTGTGATAGCCCTTTACACAATGTAGTATTTATTACATGGTGGTAAACGTACAATTCAGGATCTCTTGCATAGTGGACCTTTACCCATTGACTGACAAATGCTCAATTTAGTACTTTTAGTATTTGTTGATGCAATACCGGAGTATTGCCCATCAGGGACTATGCTATCCATAATTCTTTCCATGGTGACAAAGGTATATTTCTGGTTTAGTTGCTTGTTGGTCCTTGAAAACTTTCCAGTCTCTGGTGGCTGATGAGCTCCGTCCACTTGTGACTTTTGCTGTTCTGCACGTTGGTATATTTTTCAGCTTAGTCCCTGGTGGGCCAGTGTACAGCTCAGAATTTATTCCTTGGTGGCAATTGTTTGGTGGACCTTGTAAATTAGAGCCAAGTCCCTGGTGACTGATGGGCTCCATAAAGCTTGTAAACCTAGTGACCACCTTAATATCGTTTAGTCCATGGTGGGCTAGGGTACAATGTAGAATTTATTCCATGGTGGCAATCGGTATCGTTGGGTAGTGGAGTCACCGTAGTGCCGGGATGACTGTACCGCGGGCGTCACTACGACATGATCGCCCCCGCACCATGTTACCTATGGGGGATAACGATGGGGTTTGGGAACCTGCAGGCGTTTGCTCCTAGTTCCCCCGGCCTCATCCCTGGGCCGTGCGCAGTTTGTTCCGCAGCAGTCGTGTGGTGTTGCCGTTGACCTTTCTAAGGTTTTGGCATTGACGTTCCTCCGTAGTCTTCCTGGAACTGAACGCTCTTGATTTCAGGGGGCCGCCACCGCTCGAGCCAAGGCTCCCGGCCGCATTCCTCCTCGCATCGCTCACATTTCTGGCTTACGCAGCTGGCACGCTGCGGGCTGTAACTTAGGGAAGGTGACGACAGCGTGCCCCGTCCTATAAGGCGACCAGCACCTGCCGAATACATGGCCTGAAAACCGAAACGCTGTGTGGTCCAGGAGTGAAAAGTGCCCTGTGCGACATGCGTGGTGAGGGGGGCTACCAAAAAAGATATGCAGGCCACTGAGATCCTATCATCAGGGTCTCCGCAGTCTATCGAGGTCCGAAGCAGTCTTACATCCAGCTCTGCTCCTGTAAAAGTTTCCAGCTGCTTCATCGTTCCTTCCTCCATGCTTTACCCTGCAGCTCTGCTTCTTCTTATTAGCCGCTGACTTCTATTACAGCAAGGACAGAATCAGCATAAACTACAAGCGGCTATACGGCTGGTGAGGTATCGGGAGACTGCAGCACAGAGATGGGGGGCCTAAATGACGAGGGTGGGGCCTAAATGATGAGGGTGGGGCCTAAATGACGAGGGAGGGGGCTAAATGTGTTGACGGTTTCTGCAGTATTGAGTTTTGCACTGTCAGATATTGTGCTGCCGAGTTTTACATTTCTGGGTTTTGCATTACTGGTCTGTCGCACTGTCGTGTTTTATAGTGTCAGGTTTTTGCACCATCCAGTTTTACGCTGCTTAGGCAGTTCTGTGCTGCCGAGTTCTGCGGTTCCGCCTTTTTGCTTTTCGGTTCTGTGCTGCAGTTTTGCGGTGCCGGCTTTTTGCTTTTCGGTTCTGCGCTGCCGAGTTTTGCGGTGCCCGCTTTTTGGTTCTGTGCTGCTGAGTTTTGCGGTGCCAGCTTTTGCTTTTCGGTTCTGTAGTGCTGGCGTTTGCGCTTCGGTTCTGTGCTGCCGAGTATTCCGGTGCCGGCTTTTGCTTTTCGGTTCTGTAGTGCCGCGGCGTTTGTGCTTCGGTCCTGTGCTGCCGAGTATTCCGATGCCGACTTTTGCTTTTCGGTTCTGTGCTGCTGGGTTTTGCAGTGCCTGCTTTTGCTTTTCGGTTCTGTGCTGCCGAGTATTGCAGTGCCGGCTTTTGCGCTGCCGCATTGTGTTGCACTTTGTTTTTGTTGCCCGATGCCATCTGGAATACCAGGGGCAACGTACGAGCGGCTCGTTCCGGCAGACACAGGGGCAGTTGTCGCTCTTGGTGCAGCTGCCGACGTCCTCCTCTGCATGTGTAAACATTAACCTGGGGACTCGGGAGACGCCCTCCATTACTGCTGCCTGTGTCACACCGAGTCCTCCCGGCAGCGTCAGACCTGAGTCACCAGCCTCTTTACATTCAGCGAGCACTAAAAATAGTCCGTCTGGGGATCTGCATATAGGTTTATTCAGCCGTGGGGTGGAGTGCACCCGGAAACATTCCTGGGAAACCGCACCCAGCTCTACCGAACCCCTGACTGTCCATTGTGCCCAGATATACAGCGACGCCCGTGCTATACACCTGCTAGTATCTGCTGTTAAGGAGCCTGGAAAAGTGGAGCTGGAGTCATAATCTGAGAGTTTGAAAGAATGGAGTGTCCCTTTAAATATAAATCACGATGCAACAAACCCTCAGCTGTGTGAGCAGGCGAGTCCAGGGAGGGATTCAATGTCTGGATGTAAATAAGAATGTCCGTATTGCCTGACAGCAAGCAGAGTTCCTGCAATTGATGAAGAATGATCCAGATATCTCCCCTGAGGGGAATCTGTTCTCTGCCCTGCCCCCGAGGGAGCTGTGACAAATGTCCTTATAGAGAGAACAGCTGGAGATGAATTCCCAGCTGGAAGGTGACGGCCATACTGTCAGGAGTGGTAGCTCATAATGCCCACAACACTGCCACCTGTGGCAGCCCCTATGTCCTGAGGAATAAAAATGCTGGACTTATCCAATACAGCAGATCACAGACGGGTAAGGAAGCCCCATAGGAGTTAATGTTCTGCTGACACCGTTGGAGGAGCAGTGACTGGCGCAGGCGGGTGATACCGTTGGAGGAGCGGTGACTGGCGCAGGCGGGTGACACCGTTGGAGGAGCGGAGACTGGCGCAGGCGCGTGACACCGTTGGAGGAGCGGTGACTGGCGCAGGCGGGTGACACCGTTGGAGGAGCGGAGACTGGCGCAGGCGGGTGTCACCGTTGGAGGAGCGGAGACTGGCGCAGGCGGGTGACACCGTTTGAGGAGCGGTGACACTTATACCTCCTTTCCGAACACTTTGCTGCAATGTATTTCCTCTAAAAAAAAAAAAAAAAAATGGCTGAACAGAATTGTACCAAACCCTCATCTGTAAAAAGTACTGGACCTTTAAGGATATTTCTTTATCTCATTCCACTATGTGATTGCTGTCAGTGAATGGGAACCTTCTATTAGTACATTGTAGACCAGTAAAGCAATATTTCTGTGCGTTTACCCCTGTAAACGTTGTTGTGGTCCTCCCCTCCCCCCTCGCTGGAGGCCGTGACACCCCCCCCCCCCCCCCCCCCTCGTACATACAGCTGTGACCCCCGGACATAAAGCTGTGACCCCGGCTATTCATCTCCATTTCATGTTGCTGTAATTGACCATTCCCTTCCTGAATTCCCTTGTGATTCCTTTTTGTAGATCGCAAGGCAAAGCCCTCGGAAGACCCCAGACCCCGGGACATCAGCGGCCCCACAGACCTGTCCCTGCCCCCCGAGATGCCGATACTGATCGATCACCACGCCCTGAAGGACATCCTTGGGGCCCCGATGTATGAGACAGAGGTAGGATGGCCCGAGACCATTCATACCAGGTTTTTTTTTTTTATGTACAATGATTTGATTTTGCAATGCTTTACCTGCAGTCCTACGTAAATCTATAAATTATGGTTTTTCTACTCTACGTTGTTATAGCCATTGGTGGCAGATATGTCTGAAGTCTCACTGGGGCTTTTAAAACGACTCCCCATCTGTCTCCAAGTATCGATCTGTCACTTGCTCTCTATCTCTCTTTTTTTTCATCTGTCTCTTGCTCTTTATCCATTTGTCTTTAATCATCTGTCACTCT
Source organism: Ranitomeya variabilis (assembly GCF_051348905.1). NCBI lineage: Eukaryota > Metazoa > Chordata > Amphibia > Anura > Dendrobatidae > Ranitomeya > Ranitomeya variabilis. The sequence continues at coordinate 614,936,979 of NC_135233.1, forward strand.
ATGTCACTATGTGCACACGTTGCGGTTTTTGCTGCGGATCCGCAGCAGTTTTCCATGCGGTGTACAGTACAATGTTAACCTATGGAAAACAAAAACCGCAGTGCACATGCTGCGAAAAATTCAGCGCGGAAACAAAGAAGTAGCATGTCACTTCTTTCTGCGGATTCCGCAGCGGTTTTCAACCTGCACCAATAGGAAAGTGCAGTTGAAAACCCGCAGAGGAATCCGCAGAAGAAACCGCGTGAAAATCCGTAGTGAAAACCGCAGTGGTTTTGCACTGCGGATTTTCCAAATCCGCTGCGGAAAAATCCGCAGCAAAATCCGCAACGTGTGCACATACCCTAAATCTTTTTCCGTCACACTCTATCCATCTGTCACTCACTATCTGTCACTTACTCTCTATCTCGTTTTCTGTTGCTGCCTGTGTCACTACTGCTTTCTTACTGCTGCTTTTCATCTGTCTCCATTTATTTCTCTCCTCCAGCCCTCCCTTTTTGGTGTCCTTCTCTAACGCTGTCTGTCTCGTTCCATGCCTCCTGTGTCTCCCTCCCTCTATTGCTCTCTGTCCATCCATCGTCTGCTCTTTTGTTTTTTCCTCTGTCCCCTTCTGTCTTTCATCTCTCTTGCACTCTACATTGCTCACTCTCTCCCCATCTTTTGCTCTATATCTCTGTCCATCAGTGACTGCATCTCTACCATTTGTGCTCTCCCAGACTGTCTGTCTCCCTCTGTCGCTCACTCTGTACCTTTCTCTATGGATGGTGTATCTTGGAGCTCGGCACAGACTCTCTCGCAGCGTCATGTAGACGAGGTGACTCAGCTCTTGGGCGGCGGCTGGAGATCTGAAGCCATCACATCTGTACCTGAATGAAATCCTGCAACAAGGGGATTCAGCCGCCACAATGATGCAACTGAATCATTAAGTGGATTATCGGCATCAGACGCCCCCTCCCCCCCATAGCTCGGGTACATAGACGTATACAGGGGCTATAGCAGAACAATGGGATCAAGGGGCTCAATTACAGCGGTGGGGGATGAATTGACGCGACCGCGCTACGTATCAGGCTGTGACATCCGCTTACACCGCCGATCTGCACCCTGGACAGTTTTATGTTGTCTTTATTTATGGAATGATTGTGGGGGACCGTGAGAAATGCACCAGAAAAAGGGGAGAAATCAGGACAGAAAAATGGGGTCACATTAATGACAGAATTGCGCCATCAATGTCTCGACCCTTTTCGTACAAGAGGTGGTGCAGCGATGTTCTGGGTCTAATAGGGTGGCAGAAACTAAAGCAATGGCTGGTTGGATTTCTAGTTCCACCAGGACTGATAGAGGGTTCTTGGTGGTCTTGTCCATCACTGGGAGGTTTCTTCTTGTGCTCAGTTACTTAGTTGGCCAATCGGCTGAACAGGATGTGCTTCGGGGAAGGATTTGACATTGCCGGCCCTGGCAGCTCTTCCCGTTTGCTGCAGACAAAGTGCAGCTATTTTGGGGACTGAGAACATTTGCAAGAAAGCTTTTGAGTACAAGGACAATTACAGGCGGTGGCAGAGGAGCCGGTAACCATTAGTCAGATTCGGCGGTGCCGCTATATTGACAGTTTCTTTCATTTTAGGTATTCGAGAGACTAAACCAGCCAGGCGTAGCCATCGGCTTGGCATGGACCCCGCTTGGAGGGGAGATCATGTTCGTCGAGGCCAGTCGTATGGATGGAGAAGGGCAGTTAACGCTGACCGGTCAGCTGGGCGACGTCATGAAAGAATCGGCACACTTGGCCATCAGCTGGCTGCGCAGCAACGCAAAGAAGTATCAGCTGTGCAACGGTAAATGCCATACGCGTCATTACGTATATACGGCTCCTCTGTTCCTCATGCATTGAGTATAATAATTGTCCGCAACTTGTGATGCATCTACAACTGCCAGCAGCCGCCGCCATGTAAGTTGTTGCTCAGCTGTCGTCTCCTCTCCTCCAGCATCGGGCAGCTTCGATCTACTCGACAGCAACGACATCCATCTGCACTTCCCGGCCGGCGCCGTCACCAAGGATGGCCCATCTGCGGGAGTCGCCATCGTCACCTGCCTCGCTTCTCTCTTCAGCGGCCGCCTGGTGAGCTCCGATGTGGCCATGACCGGAGAGATCACCCTGCGGGGCCTGGTGCTCCCTGTAAGTGGCCCCAAAAAATATATACTATTGTTGTAGAACCACACATGCTGAAAGTTGTAGTACTGCAACAGGAGCACAAGATATAGCCGTATACGTGCACTTATTCTCCATCTTTTGTGTAGGTCGGAGGCATCAAGGACAAGGTGCTGGCGGCTCACCGGGCCAAGCTGAAGCGCGTGATCATCCCTCAGAGGAATGAAAAGGATCTGGAGGAGATCCCTGTAAACGTGAGACGGGATCTGACTTTCATCCTGGTGGGAACGCTGGAGGATGTTCTGAACGCCGCGTTTGATGGGGGATTTTTTAAGAGAGGCCAAGAGCTCCTCAACAGCAAACTGTGAAGACTTTACACCTGTAGTCATGGCAGGGAGAGAGTACCTGGCACTTATTCAGCTTGCTCCGATTAGCTGCAGCAGGAACCTGTATATGTGGAGCGCTGTCACACAGCCGTGACACATGCATCGCCGGACACCTGATTATCAGGAGCGCTCCAGGTATCCGGTTCCCGCTGCAGTTATTCAGCTCACTAATAGAGTTTACCGACTAAGGCGGAATCTGACGATATTTGCTCATGTTTAGTAGGGATGTAACATTAGAGCTGTACCTGACCTCCAGCTGGAAAGGACACTGAAGAGATTGCAAGTAGCTGCTCTTGGTGAGAACAACATAATCCGTTTCAGCTGGATGCTAGGTTAGTTTACTTAGTACCCAATAAGTTAAACTTTTACTTAGGTACGATATTGATGATGGATAATCAATGTGGGGGTGTGGATGTCGCTATTATTTAGCACATTTTTCTACAGGGGCATAGGCAGCAAGAACAAGACAGCTCTGCTCTTGTTGAAGTGAATGAGAGCAGAAATTAAATGATACCCTGTAGACTTACACTACTACTGATCAGATCTGACAGGAGGGGGCAGCACTTTATACAAGGAGTCTGATCTAATGGTAATTATTGAATAATTATATGTGGATCTGTGATGTGCGTAGCTACTGGACACAAGGTAGCTGCAGGTTGTTGCCTTATTACATGTATGCAATTTATCTACATAGTAAAATGTAATCTGCAATCCCCATAGCCTGGGTATGTTCATGGGGGTTTTGTTTTTTGAGTGGGTCTGCTTTAAAATAAACAGGAAATGTTTTTCAGGCATTATTTTTATGTTCACATTTTCCACTTCATAAAGCGCCTTGTGACTTTCTCACCATTTTCACACTCTGTGTTTGGACTAGGCCTTCCTTTAAATATCATACATGAGATGGCAGCGACTTCCAGAAAGGCTTTAAAATGATAAACGGGTAGTAAGTGCTCGTTGTGTGCCGGCCATCGTAGCTGCCACTCCATATACCCCAGACAGATGTTATTGGGTGATCTCGCCCAGAATTACTCAGGCTGAAAGAAAGCAGCACAGTCCCATCATAAGTAATAAATCCACAGACATGTGAATGTGGACAACTGTACCGGCCTGATTGCAACAATCCAAACAAACGCCAGCACACAGGTCAGGAAACTCGTAGTAAGGCCGGGACTTGCACCCACAACCTCCCAGTGTGAACCAGTCTCTAAATCTGCATCACTACATCTTGGGCTATGTGCACACTGTCTTTTTGAGGGATATTCTGCTCCAAAAAGCCCTAAACATTCAAAAGAGCACATGTATTGTTATGTAAAACAACTTACTGCACATACATGTTCGGTCTTAACCACTTCAGGTTTTTAAAGACCCCAAGCAGTTGAAAGAAAAAAAAAAAGTTATTAGGAAACAATTTTATTTACTCTGAAGTGTCTTCCTCGTGAGCAAAAGTAGGTGCATTATTCCACCCGAGATGTGAACATGGCAAAAAAAAAAAGGATCTGCTGTCCTGATCTCAGGCAGAGCAGAAGCGATGATGTCCTGCCTGTCAGTCAGTGGCTCCTGCAGACAGCTGACTGGTGCAGGTGACATCAGCACAGGACTTAGTGAACAATACACAATCCAGTTGTCAACCAAAATGAAACATCCGTAACTAGTAAGACGACTGCTTTCTTCCATTAAACTGCACCTCTGTGATCCACGGGCCATGTCTGGTAGTGCAGCTGAGCTGCATTGGAGTAAAATGCTTTCTTCCATAGAATCTTTTCTAGTTCTGGAGAACACCTAAAGTAGAAAATCTAAAGCAAACCGATTATCTCCTATATTAGTAAACAGATTAAGTACACACAAAGGGGTTATCCTTATCCATTGGAGAGGGTGTAAGTTACTGATACCGCAATCAGGCCTTAGTGGAGCAGAAGTGCACGGGCTCAGCCTCCACTCCATTCACTGTCTATGGAGCAGCGATAATTTCAAGCAGTCCCATAAACAATTAATGAAGTGGAGGTCGAGCATGCACACCCTGCCAGGGATCCAGCAATGAGCCAGGCCTTAAAAGGTTTTCAAAACAAGTGTTATTCCTCCATCTTGAGGGCAGAGACTAGAGAGAGTGGACATCTCACATCACTGCCGAAAGAAGAAGTGCAAGGTCTCGTGTATTTCACTGCTCTGCACGGACCGCTACAACCCCCACCACAATACAGGAAAACATTCTAACATCCAGGAAGGGCGGATCCTAGTCCATGGAAACAAAGAAAACCGTTCTAATTACTGCAAAGCGAATTTGGTCCGAACACACAGACAGAACCTAAGTGATCTCATATCTGTCATCACCACGTTTCCAGATTAAGAAAAAAACATCAATATTGAGGTCAGCACACCACATCCCCTCTACATGGACATAAATCACATTCTGACTGCCTGCGGCCACCACTAGGGGTTGCTGTGTGCTGTTTGTATCCACAGTATGCAGAGAGCTCCCCCTAGTGGTGGCTGCAGCAAGTCCACATTTTTACTTTGCTTTGAAAGATCTACAAAGAAAAAAAAACTATAATGTATATTCTGTAATGTGAGCAATTGCAGAATTTAAAGGGAACTTGTCACATCATTTGTAGAGTCTAAAGCAGTGCTCCCCAACTCCGGTCCTCAAGAGCCACCAACAGGTCATGTTTTCAGGATTTCCTTAGCATTGCACAGGTGATGGAATTCTTGCCTGGCCAGGTGATGCAATTATCACCTGGGCAATACTAAGGAAATCCTGAAAACATGACCTGTTGGTGGCTCTTGAGGACCGGAGTTGGGGAACACTGGTCTAAACTGTCCCCAATGCAATGTGCATCACTAACATTTTTCCTTTAAATTTACCGCTGTAATCCTTAAGTACTTTTTGAAATGCAGCTGCAGCTTGGAGCGGCCAAGCTGTTGCACAACTCTTAGGGAGAACAGTAAGTATCAGCTAGAAGAGTATAACCCCTATATAAAACATAACTTTTACTAATGATATTTAAAATTGAACAAAAATAATAAACACAGGTGCTCACGTCGATAACAGTGCAGATAAAAAACTGGTTTTGTCTCACCAATTGCAGACTGGAGTACCACATAGATGAATAAGGGTCCCCGGGAGGGTCCAGCAAGAAAGAGATGAATGGAGCAATGTGTAAAGGGGTGGGGAACCGTTGCCTACTCCCCTGTCGTGCCCCAGCATTGACTCCTGTCCTTACAAGGACAGGCCCAGATGAGCCCTATACTGGACACCCCCCACCAAATATGTTTAGAAAGTAACGCCTCCCAACGCGTTTCTTCTCCAATCGCAGAGATTCATCAGGGGAGTTCCAAAAGTCCGTGAGCTAAATTTTGCTCAGGTATGTAATCTTGAGGAAAACAGCAGTGGCTATGTGTCCTCTGGTATCAAAGAAGTTTCTGTGTGGCCGTCTGCCACAACCGGTCAGTGTCTCACTCACCGGTTGTGGCAGACGGCCACACAGAAACTTCTTTGATACCAGAGGACACATAGCCACTGCTGTTTTCCTCAAGATTACATACCTGAGCAAAATTTAGCTCACGGACTTTTGGAACTCCCCTGATGAATCTCTGCGATTGGAGAAGAAACGCGTTGGGAGGCGTTACTTTCTAAACATATTTGGTGGGGGGTGTCCAGTATAGGGCTCATCTGGGCCTGTCCTTGTAAGGACAGGAGTCAATGCTGGGGCACGACAGGGGAGTAGGCAACGGTTCCCCACCCCTTTACACATTGCTCCATTCATCTTTCTTGCTGGACCCTCCCGGGGACCCTTATTCATCTATGTGGTACTCCAGTCTGCAATTGGTGAGACAAAACCAGTTTTTTATCTGCACTGTTATCGACGTGAGCACCTGTGTTTATTTGTTTGTTCAATTTTAAATATCATTAGTAAAAGTTATGTTTTATATAGGGGTTATACTCTTCTAGCTGATACTTAAGTACTTTTTGATAAAGATTCCACATTGCATCACTAAACACTCCGGGAACACTTTAGATGCTACAAATGATGTGACAGGTTCCCTTTAAAGCAAATCTTGTACCCCAATTAAAAGACACCATTTTTGAAAAAAAAACAAGAAATTGCCAGCCTTAGAAATCAAGTAGAAGCGCCAAGCTCAAGAAGTGCAGCACAAAGTACATCCGAGAGGGTAGTTTGCCAAGTATTATTTTTAATGACAATTATAAAAAGATGGAGAACATCTCATTTTGAGACTACTCATTAAACAATATCCGCTTTCAATTAGAATTTGAGAAGATAATGGCGTTTTGCACTACAAAACAAAACGCCTCCTGCGTCGGAAACACTCAGCGCGCACGGGCAGAGCCTTATCCTAAAGTCACAGTCGGCCATTATTTAATTTCATTATTTTCCATGACTGCCGCCTCCACACCAGATGCTGCCGTGATCACTACAGCACCACAATGGATTTACCATCAAAACTGTTTCCCAGCAGGCAGAATTTAGTTCAAACCTTTGTCCAAAGGTCAGAAAAAAAAAAAAAGATTGCTGCTCCAAAAGCAGTGCCAAAACTGTCCATGGGTTGTGTCTGGAGGTGAGCACATAGATTTGCCAGAGACCACCGGAGTGGACCCCTGAGAACCACCTGATGTCATGCGTCACACCGGGGCTGCCGGCATGTAGGAGGCAGTTCGCTAGGATTCACGGGTCCGCCAAATTGATGCAAGCATCTCCAGTTGTCTGGTAGTGCAACTCGGCACCACTGAAAATAGACAACCTGTAGACAGGAGAGGCGCTGTTCTTCAGAAAAGAGCCATGCTTAACCAATTCTGGACAACCCGTCTCTTCAATGTGTAGAAGGCCATGTCGTGCAACCAGCATTTAGATAAGGCTCTAGTCGTACGTGCCCGACCCATCCAACCATTGTATGTACCACAACGTCCAAGTAAAAAAAAAAAAAAAATATTGAAAAACAAAATCATTTCATTGGGTCAAATATCACTGAAAATATTAACATTCCTCATTCCAAATTGGGGGGAGGTTAAAAAAAAAAAAAGTATGGTTGGGGAAATTGAAAAAAACGCATAGCAAACTTATGTGTATAAAAAAAATATATATATTTATATACTTACAGAAAAACAAACAAAAAAAAAGTCAAATTTATTCAAGAAAAACTAGAAGTTAATAAAAATTAGCAATACACAGAAAATATACACAAACAGCAGCAATTCTATATAGTGACTTACGAATGAGGAACGCAGCGACCGGGAGAGGAAGCCGCGCACAATGGCTTGTCAGTCAAAAATATATTAAAAGGGGGGAAAAAGAAAATGGGGTAGGTGAGAGGGACAGTATTTTACTGTACAAACTACAAACAAATTTGGGGTTATTTTCTTTTTTTGCATTTTTTTTTTTAACTTTAAATAATAATAAAAAAAAGAAATTAAAAAAAAAATGATGCCCGAGTACAGGGTATAAGGGTTTTTTCCCTCAGTGGTTGATTTTAAATATTAGTGTTTTTTTTTTTTACATGCATCTGCTTCCTGTTTGTGTAGCTCACTGTTCGCTGGCCGTGCCAAATTTTTTTATTTTTACATTTTTTTTTTTTTTTTTTTTAAATTATTTTAGTCTGCAACGGTCTTGGGCAGTGAAAGTCAATTGCAATTGTAGAAAGTGAAATATAAAGCAAGGACTTTAAACACTGGCCCTGGAAGAAGTTTGTGGTTGTCATATTTTGGGTTTTGTTTTGTTTTTTTAACACATAGAGATTGTTACATTTATTCCTAAATTGCCATTTTCCGCGAAGAGTTGTGCAATGCTTGTATCAAACACTAGGCAGTCGCTGTTCATGATGGCGGTGGCAATGCCCTCGTGAATAGAGCGTGGCGTCGCCTCCCAAGTCAATCGTCGCCGGTGACCGTTTAGCTCCAGGCGGTAAGCGAAGTTCTCGGCTTGCTTCCGTGTACCTATTAGCTGCACGATAGCAAAGAATTGTTGGTGACCGTCGTATTTTTCCTGTTTCTCCAAGACCAGCATAAAGTGAAACCCAAAACAGGACTGCATCATAACCCAGTCCACAGCCCCGGGAAGGTTAATGTCTGTGGCGAGAAACACAATATCCTCTCCTTGTAACGTTGTTATGGATTTATGCTGATGCATAAGATGTGGCATCACGGCATCCAAGGACCCTTGCCACTTGCAGGAGGCTCCGGGGCAGGGACACGAGTACGGTCGGAATTCGCACAGCTCTTCGTGGTCGGCTTTCTCCGTGTGCGGCAACGTTACCTCGCAACCCGAAGAGGCGTATTTGCAGGGAAATAGGACAGAGTTGGCGACTTTTTCCATTGCCAGGTTGCGGATGGATCCCAAGGGCCCTCTGCAGGTCGGGCAACATGTGAGTTTGGGGCGACAGTTGCTGCACACGAGATGCCCGCTCTGACATTGGAGGATCGGTGGTAAGACATAGTCAAAGCACACGGGGCATTCGAACAGGCTCGCCAAGTCATTGTTTGAAGCCGTTGTTCCAGTCAAGGCTGGCACCCGCTGGGAAGGTGGACACTTTGACGTTCCGGTTGGGATGGCTGCAGCAGTCTGACGGCTCATTTCTGGAAAGAGAACAGAAGCAGTCACTTACAGAGCAAGCGGAGAAACAAACAGCAACAAGAAGGAAGCTCAGGCTGACAGAAGGATGGGGGTCCTGGCACAAGGGACTGCAGGCGAGGGCACTTAGTTATGGCCGGAATAACTACAAGTCATGGCAGAACTATGCCTGCAGGAGCAGCGGAGGCTCTAGTGCTATGGAGGCTGGGGACTGTAGTATCACACTGCACACAGGAGCAGCGGAGGCTCTAGTGCTATGGAGGCTGGGGGTTGTAGTACCACTGCACACAGGAGCAGCGGAGGCTCTAGTGCTATGGAGGATGGGGGTTGTAGTATCACAATGCAGGAAAGATAAAGGGCAGTCAGCATTTATATACATAGTCTGCACCTGGGGAAAATAAGGATTCAGCAAATCGGCATTACACAAACACTAGCTTGTTCCCAGCCTAATGAGCGGTGACCTCTGCGCTTCATCCAGCACTTTCCTGGCAGTCTTACATCCATGCCACCTCAGGAAGGCGCCCCTCACATCCCCTGACACTGCTATATACACCATGGCTGTGTTCCTTGTTTTTCGACCTGACCTTGCAGATGCTCGTTACGCTCAGTCACATGAGACATGCCTGTACGGAGCGCAGGTACACGTCTGACTACAGCTGGGTCACTCCACTAATGACTACCTAGTCCACAGCAACAACTATTAAGAGCAAAGTTGACTAACTGGTCTAAAAATACCCGACCTGCACACACCGGCGCCGTGACGTGGAGGCCACACCATAAACCTCACTCCCCCCACAGGGCTGGCGTTAACCTACTATGGGCAGATTCCGGCATTTCTCCGCGTTGTTCTGCAGTCCGGGATGTTTCCATACGTTTTCCTCATGGCAATGCTGTATGTAAACAGCCGGCAGCACCTGCGGCCTCAGTCCTGCTCTCGGGACAGGCTTGCAGCACATTACATCACTCTGTTATTAAAGTCCTTATTCAGGAGAGTGCGGAAAGCTGCGCCCGTGCCCCGACAGTCTCACTTTTTCCCCGGGTCCAGCATACATGCTTCCAATGTATACTCTGCATCTTTCTGGCATTAATTCAAGGAACACGTCATGTCGTAGCGCAGCCTGTGCAAGGTGTCCGATGCCGGACGGCCTGTGCATCAGGGGGCAAAGTAACCACAACCCACAGCATCTGCAGAAAATTAGAAGGCAGATCAGGTCACCAGAATTCCTAGCAGCTCCCCGCACCCCCGGTCTGGACAACAGCACGCCACTGTCCACAACAAGCAAATAGCTGCACTCCTACCGTCGCCCCGTGTAATCCGTGCAATGACAGAAGGAGACTCGGTTCCTCTGCAGTCGGGAAGCTGCAGCCTCGGGACCGCACGGAGCCCGAGTGCATGCTGGAGCTGAAGTCTCAGATCCACCTGACCGCAGCGCTGCAACTAAAATCGGTCAGATATTTTTATGGCGTTCACACTAGTACGGAGCCACATGTACATTGGGGGCCGTCCGAAAGGCCAGAAACTAAACATGATGGAACACCGAGATGAAACATATCAGCAGAGACAGGACACCTGCAATACACAGAGTCCACGATCCATCACAATCATAATATCCTAGAGGTCACAGCTCCCGGCACTGGACTAGATCAGAACCGGCAAAGGTTACTAACCAGGTCCACAAGCAAGAGAGCCGATGTCAGCCGAGCAGTGGGGCAGAGGCTCAGCCGAGCAGTGGGGCAGAGGCTCAGCCGAGCAGTGGGGCAGAGGCTCAGCCGAGCAGTACCCAGATGTGACCGCCTCACCCCTGCAACAACAAGGCCAGGGACCCCTGCTACAAGGTGAAGCACAGACCCGGCCAGGGACCCCTCGCTACAAGGGGAAGCGCAGACCAGGCCAGGGACCCCTGCTATAAGGGGGGCGCACAGTGGCCAGGGACCCCTGCTATAAGGGGGAGCAGTGAGGCAAGGGACCCCCGCTATAAGGGGAACGCAGACCAGGCCGCACATCACTTCCTGCTGCACCGCGACATTCCGTCCCATCATTGCCGCACAGGTCGGCCCCGTCCGCGGTGCGTTACCTTTACGCTTCCTCGGGTCACCCCCGGACAGGCACGTGAACAGCACCCCTTTCCACGAGTAGAGCACGCCGTGGGTCGCTTTGCCAGTCATGGGTTGGACAGTTCATAGCGGAGCCCCCTCCCCTGGTGAAGCCGCAGGAGTGGAGGTCACAGGCAGGGAGCAGCGGGTGAGGCGCCGCCACCGCCCAAGTCAGCCCCGTGCTGCCCGCGCTCCGGTCACATCCCAGGAGAAGCGGCCGCCGAGCGCCGCACACCGAGGACTCACTGCAGCTCTGCTCCCAGCGCGAGCCGACCACACCCGGGGCGCATGCGCCGTCTCCTGCCCACTCCCACACGCCCCTCCCAGGCTCCTGCAATCAGCTCACTGGTCACAGGCGGGAGGCCGGCGCGGGGAGGGTTAATGCGAGAGCACCAAAGCGCCCCTTCCTGCAGACACACCGCTCCTGCAGGCCTCCAGCAACCAGGTCGCCCGACAATCGGGAGAGGCCTCTGGACACGGCCGACCACTCCTACTCTTGTATTGGGGGGAGTACACGTTGGATGCAGCTCCTGGGGGGCTTTTAGGAGCCCCCATCTGCTCCACATTCCCGTACAGTCAGCAGATCTCTGTTTTCAGCAGTTATATAGGATTCCCCTTTGTTCTATTTGTTTGACATAATGAAATATGAATAACAAAATAAATGAATAAAAAAAAATAAAAAATAAATTCCACCCATTCACTTCTATGGGGTAAAACAAGAATCTTCTGGAGCGCTGACAACTAGGCTACGTTCACATCTGCGTTGTTGGGCGTAGCGTCGTCGACGCATACCGACGCATGCGTCATGCGCCCCTATCTTTAACATGGGGGGCGCATGGACATGCGCCGGTATGCGTTGTATGAAGCATGCGTTTTTTTGGCGCACCAGACAGGGCGCAGACGACGCTACAGGTTGCAGTTTTGATGCGTCACATTTCCGAAGAAAAACGCATGCAACGCACCTGCGTCGTAAATGCGCCAAAAAAACACATTAGTGTCTATGAAAAACGCATAGGGCGCAGTTGCCGGCGTTGAGCCGCGTTTTTTGACGCATGCGCCTTTTGACTAAATGTATTTTTTGGGGGGCGTTTTGGATCTTCAATTGTATAGGACAACCCATGCGTCAAAAAACGCTGCGTTGTGTATGCGTTTGACATGCGTTGTGTCGACGCTGCGCCCAACAACGCAAATGTGAACATAGCCTAAAGGAGACGGCAGCCAACCCCCCGGAAGCATCGGCCGTTCCCAGCATATACGGGGCCTAGGGCAGCCGACCCCCCGGAGGCATCGGCCGCTACCCGCATATATGGGGCCTAGGGCAGCTGACCCCCAGGAGGCATCGGCCGCTACCCGCATATATGGGGCCTAGGGCAGCCGACCCCCAGGAGGCATCGGCCGTTACCCGCATACATGGGGCCTAGGGCGCCCGACCCCAGTACACAACTATTCTGTGTCCTGAACCAGCTCCTAGCAATGAAGTTTTATCAAAGCCAACAGGAAGCATCCAAAACAAAGCAGTTTTATTTAAAATCCAGGGGTGGAAATGGACAGATAATGGGACCAGCCTGAGAATCTGATGATTTAGGGATTATTATGGTATAATCTTATGCAGTGGTCAAACAAACATACAAGCTATTGCCTGAACATCAGAGAAGACCCTTTATACGTGGGTACCCGATCTGCAGAACATCTCTCTGTCCATAAAGTCCAGGCCAGTCCCCCAACAGCACGAGCAGAACACACTGGGCCCACGATGCATCGGCCAGCCAGGACACGGCCCTGTTGTGTTCCCTGCGGTCATAGAGACAACAGCCTACGGCTGGATTACATGGCTTATAAGATATATATATATATATATATAAGCAGCATCAAATACTACCTTACAAAACATGCAAAGCTCTCCCAACCAGCAATCCAATGGTCACCAATGATAAATTCAAGAAAAGGAAAGCGGCAAGCTTTTTTGTGCTGCTTTCCTTTTTTTGAAAATATATATATACACACACATATATACATTCACAACGCAATAAGGATGGCATGGTGCAAAAGTGAACACGTCACCATGTCAGTCCTCATGGATCCAAGGAGAGAAGCATCATAAATCCCCCCAATCTGATGAGATCCCCTTCAAAACCAAATTTACTTCTGCAACAGGAAAGGTTTTGCTGCTCAGACCTCATGATTATGTACACATGATGCCCCGGCCGCCATGCATATTTCATAGCGAGAGAGTGGGGTCTTCCTTCCCTGTAAGGCTACTTTCACACTAGCGTTTTTTTTGCATACGTCGCAATGCGTCGTTTTGGAGAAAAAACGCATTCTGCAAAGTTGTCTGCAGGACGCGTTTTTTCCCCATAGATTTACATTGGCGACGCATTGCGACGTATACACACACGTCGCAACCGTCGTGCGATGGTTGCGCCGTGTTGTGGCGGACCGCCGGCAGCAAAAAACGTTACATGTAGCTTTTTTTTGTGCCGACGGTCCGCCATTTCCGACCGCGCATGCGCGGCCGGAACTCCGCCCCCACCTCCCCGCACCTCACAATGGGGCAGCGGATGCGTGGAAAAACAGCATCCGCTGCCCCCGTTGTGCGGCGCTTGCACAGTATGCGTCGGTACGTCGGGCCGACGCTAGTGTGAAAGTAGCCTAACTTGGATTTCATTGCTATACATCTACAATGATAATATTCTGTATACCACTGCAGTTCAGATTCCAGTTCTCAGCAGAGATCTCCAGGACCACCACTTCAGGACCACCACAGCCTTCACATGTGTTATGTACACAGCCCCTGAAGTATAAAGAGCCCCCCTCCCCATGGTGGTGCACGGGCACCATCTACTCACCGAGCACTCAAATGGGGTTTGTCCTTCTGCAGTCGATGACATGGTCACTAAATAATGTCTGAAGGCTGCCTCACTGCTTGTGGACTGCGTAACCTGTAGTCCTCCATTCTTTAGCACCCCGCAGACCTGCCACAAGTACAACTCCTTCACCCAGTACATAGATGTGCACTCTTATAGAAACCAACGTTGCATCTTGCCAGCACAGACCGCTGGCTGAACTACCTGCAGGACACCCGATCTGGGCTCAGTGACATTTTCCAGCCAAGAGGGACCGAACTAAGAGCACAAGGACGTCTGGAGGATTCACATAGGCTACGTTCACATTTGCGTTGTTGGGCTCAGCGTCGTCGACGCATGCGTCATGCGCCCCTATCTATGGGGGGCGCATGGACATGCGCCGGTATGCGTTGTCATGCGTTGTTTGGCGCACCAGACAGGGTGCGGACGACGCTACAGGTTGCAGTTTTGATGCGTCACATTTCCGAAGAAAAACACATGCAACGCACCTGCGTCGTAAATGCGCCAAAAAAACACATTAGTGTCTATGAAAAACGCATAGGGCGCAGTTGCCTGCGTTGAGGCGCGTTTTTTGACGCATGCGCCTTTTGACTAAATGTATTTTTGGGGGGCGTTTTGGATCTTTAATTGTATAGGACAACGCATGCGTCAAAAAATGCTGCGTTGTGTATGCGTTTGACATGCGTTGTGTCGATGACGCTGCGCCCAACAACGCAAATGTGAACGCAGCCATACACAGAAAGAAGTCACCTGGCAGCACAGTCCTATATAGTGCAGCACAGTCCTATATAGTGCTATGCACGCTCTCCGCTCATAGCCATCACCTGGCAGCACAGTCCTATATAGTGCTATGCACGCTCTCCACTTATAGCCATCACCCGGCAGCACAGTCCTATATAGTGCCATGCACACTCTCCGCTCATAGCCATCACCTGGCAGCACAGTCCTATATAATGCTATGCACGCTCTCCGCTTATACCCATCACCCGGCAGCACAGTCCTATATAGTGCTATGCACGCTCTCCGCTCATAGCCATCACCTGGCAGCACAGTCCCATATAGTGCTATGCATGCTCTCCGCTCATAGCCATCACCTGGCAGCACAGTCCTATATAGTGCTATGCACGCGCTCCGCTTATAATATATATTTATTATCTCATTGCAGCCAGTCTACATTCCACAGTTTACATCAGAAACCCTGCGGGCTCGCCCAGGAAAGTCTATGCCCAGCATTACCACCAGTGCATATGATAATAATGTGTTGCTGGTCTATAAATAATGCTCTCCGTGTGAAAAACAAGATAATCTTGTAGTCATGATACCTTTTAATGGCTAACAAAAATAAATGATGCTACAAAGCAAGCCAACAAAGTTTCTGAAGAACCACAAATATATGCACAAACCAAAAAACAAAACACATATGATCTATAAAACATGAACTTGTGACCTGCACAAAATGCTGTGTCCCCTACCACAATGGGATACTCATGGAAGCACAGAGTATTTCAGGAGAAATGTGCAAAGTTCTTATAGAAATTAGTCACTGATCGGTCCTCCTAGCTTGTTGTATCCTGTCTGGCTTTGAAGACATTTTGGGAATGGACACAAATGGCAGCAAAGACACAACCATTTACGGTATATACCACGTCTGTGCACTTTGTGGTCAGGGCCACATGGGAGTATAGGAGCCATGTTTTTCTTTTCTAAATTACAGGCACAATTCCTGCACCAACTGCAAGTGTCTGGTTTTTTTTCCAACATCAGGTATTGAATAACGCCTGTTGGGAAAGCAGAGGTTGCACATCACTCACTACTTTGAAGCGGCTCATTATTGAATCTGCTATGAACAAGAAACTGGGTCCAAACAAATGGCTGCAAAAAACAAAAACAAAAAAAAACCCTCCAAAAACTCCCAGAAAAAGAAGCACTTCCCCACAGGGTTTTCACTAGAAAACTCAGTCAGGACAGATCCTTCATAAAAACGAGGATCCAAAGCCGAAAATTACATTTTGGAAGTGATGGCAATGAGAGCGCTGCTCCAAAACTAAAATCCACCTGATCTGAAGGCATCAGAAACAAGGATGTAATTTTCCCCCTCTGCTGTCGGATTTCAGCTGGGAGCGCAGACATTTGGGTTTCAGAGGTATGCAGCATTAAGGATTTAATAAGTATCACTGGATCCAGAAGACAGAATACAAACAATGGCCTATAGAGCGGCAGGTAACGGAGCGCTACTCACAGTAATTGGATATTGGGCTCGCTGGCGGCTGACTGCCCTTTACCGCTGGTGTAGGACTAATTTCATATGAGAAGTTTACAACCCCAACTCATAGCCCCCCACAACCCAGCGTTCAGGGGGCTCTGCAGTTCTCACGGATAGTGCAGTGGATGGACCACTGACTGCGCTCTCAGGGAATCAGGTGCTGCTTCGTACATTGCATTTGCTTCTGATCTGCATGAAAATTGCGTTTCACAGGACCCCATTGTCATGCAAAAGATATCTAGATTTTCCAGTCTGCAGCAAATTTGACAGTTTCAACTATGAATATGTCGGCTTGATGGAGAGAAGACTTGTGTGAAATTCAAAATCATATGCAAATAATCGGAAAACACATCCAGAATAGAGCAACATGGAATAACTAGACCTGGCCAACAAAAACAGGTCCTAAAAAACACCTTAGAAAGCTCAGGGCATGTTCTGTTCAGTCCATCACAGACGTGCAATATATTTTGACAGCCATCACTCCCATAGGGGGCGAGAGGTCGGACTCAAGTTGTACCTGTGCATGATAACTCTGGGCTGAGGTTGGACAAATAGCTACTGACTGGCTGTGAAAGTTCTTAATCCAAGGGCACCCAAGGATCGTGCATTTAGCCTTAAGTGCATGCTGGGAGCTTTTCCCATAGGACCCCGTTCAATAGACGGAAGCCAGAAATTTGTTCTTATGGCCTTGTTCTGGCTTGCAGGAGGCCTCCACAAATACACATATATACATTTCTATCCACGCAGTATGGACTTTGTTTTTTTTTTGCAATGGCTCTTCATGACTGGCCACTGAGCCTATGGGCCAAACAGTGGCCCATACCCAGGTCTGCACATGGCCTGATCACCAGAAACGTAGGAAACAGATGACAACTAATCTGCTGTGCACTATGACATCACCAGACATTATAATTCAGCACATCCCTGGAGAACTGATGATGCAAGAGAAAGAAGAGGACAACCAGAGCACAAGGTACAGCAGGTGCTTTGCCTACAGTTACCTCGGACGCCATCATATTGAAGCCTGGGTTTACACCATGATTGTGTCACATCTAACATGCAATTCTGTTACCATCCAGACCGAGTACAGCCACAAAACCAATCATCTATCCAGTGACAGCTATACAGCTGCACGCCGCTGTCACCTGCACAATAAGCCAGATTGGGTTTCAATAGTAGAGATGATCTAAGATCACATCGGGTGAAGTCATTATGGCTCACTGTCGGCTTACACACATTAGCAGCAGAAACTGAACTGTAATACACGGGACTTGTCTCCAAGCTGGGCCCCTCCGGCTGTTGCCAAACTACCACTCCCAGCATGCACCAGCTGCTGTAGACAGTCAGGGCATGCCAGGAGGCTGGAGAGCGATAGTTTACAGACCACTACTGTGCCCATTGCTAGCTGGAGATTCGAGGTACATACATACAGTATGGCGGATGCTTCCCAGGAATGCTCGCTGGCTGCGGTATCATGTGGTGCAATGCACTGTCAGTCCTCTGAACGCAGGCACCACGGATGGGAGCGATTATGTAGAATTCACGGGATTTAGGATTTTTCCAGATAAGATTAAACCCCATTGGACAGAAAGATGAAAACGGTAAATCATTTTGTCATCATATCCTCGTTTCGGAGCAGTCATAAGGAACCTGTGTAGGTGTTTCCAGCACATAAAAGACATTCTGAAGAGTTTAAACGCAGCTCTGTAATTGAGCACTAAAGGCGTTACCGATGTGTAATAAGCTATATGTGACGGATGTCAGGGACTGCGACATGCACAATCCTAGAACAACGTCCCCAGCATCAGCCACAGGAGCCAAGCTGAGGGATTGCATTTCCACACACACAGCAAACTCTACACAGGGCTCCTGATGGCGACCAGAACCATCCACAACGCAATCCAGAATCTGCAAAGGACAAGAAGAAATGAGCGATTCGATCGCAACTCTGAGCCACCGCACAGTGAAGATGCCCACACTATTGCCAAGGTGGCATCAACAATCCTCGTTGGCCAGGAGACTGCCATATTTTTAGGTCCAGCAACTTCACAATATACACCTGCATTTCAAGTCCATGGCTTACTGTGAGCACACGGCACTTCTGGGCTGGAAAATAACCTTCAACTAATTCCCAACCTGGTAGCATAACGCAGATTCTGATGCATGTACCATGATTGAGCATACACAAGAACCACAATATGTCCGACTGTAAGGGAACGGTTACACTTAAAGGGAATTTGTCAGCAAGTTTTCCCTACCGCATCCGAAGGCAGCATGATGTAGCGACATACTATGATCCCAAGTTTTGGGTTTGTTTTTATAGGGTTTCAAGAAGATGGAGGCGTACTTACTGATCAGCAGCCATGAGAATCCAGTGCATTGCTGCTTCAGAGGACTGCGCCAACTAAGGAAGCGATGTTTGCACCATCTAGAAGTCACAGGACCGCTGAAGCCAGGGATTCGTTCCTGAAAGGTGACTGGAACAGTACAAGCTGAGTTTTCTGCGACAACACACTTGTCACCTGACCGATCGCAGGTTTCGGTAGTCCTGTGACTTATGAATGGAGCAAACATCTCTTCCCAGTCGCACTAACCTCCAGAGCGTCATTCACTGCATCCACGGTGCTGCGACTAGGGGAGCATCCATCCCATAGTTTATTCTAAAAAAGGTATTAAAAAATAAAGAAACAAGACAGAGAACACCTTTAAGTGCATGAAAAAAAACCAAACACTATTCTAAGCATCATATTCCCAAAAATTTATATTTTTTGGGGGAAGAGGCAACAAAAGTGACCTTGACTGCGCTTTTGTGCCCACTTCAAAAAGCCAATGGCCCACTTGACAGATCTGCCTTGAATCCCATTTTTTAGGGCTTCAGGTAAAGCCCCGACATGTGGCAAAAATGCAAAATGGTCTAAGGAGCAGAAAATAGGCAGAATAAAGGAGATACTCCGCTCTGAAACCATTTTTACTTCTAACATTAATCTGGGATCAAAATTTAGAAACTAAAAATTATTTATTTGGGTCCCAGATGTTTTTTTTTCTCCTAGTTTGGGACACTGCAATATCTACAGTCCTAGCCAACATGGGCGGATTTGTCACTCCATAGCTGAACCTGTTTCCAGGAACAGTGCCCAGCGCCAGCTTTTTCCACTGTTTATCAGCACTGCTAACAGATAGGAGCAGGGGCCCCTTCCCACGGACATCACATGACGGCTGAGAAACAGAATTTCCTCTGCTTTCTGGGTACCTGTGCCATCATATTTATGCATGACCATTGGGCCTCATGCATCATCCTCCTATCCGCACCTCCAAAAAGACTTTTCTCCGAGCTTCCTTCAGTACCTTGGTCATCTCCACCAGAGACTGAATACATATACTCCTAAACTTTGCCTCAGCATTAATAAACAAGCAAAAGAGAAAAAAAAAATTGTGGTGAGCAGCAGAAAAGAAGAAATCAGATCTCGCTGCTCAGTATCACCATTGCAATTTAGCAAGTCATTCAATGCAAACACTAGAACAACCAAGCATGAAGACATAATAACCAGGCCTGTCCTTCGCCTGCAGAGGTTATACCCAGGAGCCGCATGCTGGGAACAATAGATGTGTCATGGACGACCCCCGCCCCCATATTGCAAGACCCTTGCAAGAATTGCCAACTGCCATTGTCAACAGTGGATCAATAATAAAATTTTTCATATTTTTTTTTGCATAACATTTGAGAGTTGAGAGTGCCGAATTTCTTGTCTTAATATTGGGAGTGGTACCCTATTCGTGCACCTCATCATATACGGAGTGCCGTGCAATTACCTTGTCCTTGCAAGAATAAAGCTAGGCCTCCCATGCTGGCATGCAAAAAACCACCACGACAACAAAGCCCGCACACAAGATCACATCCCAAGAGATCAGCACCCGGCCCGCTATCGCACACTGCACATCCCCTTCGGTGTCTCCAAACAGGAATGGAGATCAGACGGGGATCCTCGAAAGGCAAAGAATGTGTGGATTGCCAGCAGATAAATATATTTATGCAAATCCATATCAACTCTGCAAATTAGGATTAATCTGCACTGCAGACACATAGCGGCTCTAACACTATACATACAGGAAGTAAATATCATCATAGGAAGGACGTGCAAAACAGTCTCACCACAATATAGGAGGTGCCGGCCCAAACATGCATCACTAGTAAACAGGCCACCAACACTGGCAGCAGACAAGACCCTAGAGATCAGGTATATGAGGTGCAAGTATCAGACATGACATGTATAAATAAAACCAGAGCCCCCTTATAACCAATTCACAACATCCGGAGGTGACAAGTGCATTATTATCTGCATACCGACACTGCAACAAACTGCTCCATGTACAATGGAAGCCAGGTGCCGCAAAAATAAGTAACCAACATGAATCTTATACTGTCATAAGTCTATGGGCCAGGACAACAGACGATCACACTCCGGGTCAGAGCTAAGAATAAGAGCAAAAAAAAAATACAAAAACTATAGAGCCGCTATGGCTGTGTACACACACAGATGAGATATCTGGGCACAATATTCACATGGATTATCCACCAGGTGTCAGCAGAATAGGAGGACCCCGCACACTGGTCCATGAGGCATTACACAATAGGTATAGTACCACACGGATTATAGACAAACCATGGCCAAAGCGGTAATCCACTCTGCAAACGTATCCGCTGGCACCGCCACAGATCACCAGAACGGAAGATTTAGGATTTCGGTTCTCCAGCAGCCACAAGTTGAACGTATCAAGCATTCGCATAGACCACCAAGTCGTTCGTGTTTCTAATGGTCTAGGAGCAATAATGGGGCTGTAATCCGCTACTATGTACCCCATACCGTACCTCTCCTGTTTACACCAACGATGTGTGGCTGATAATGAATCCAAATAAAAGCGACAATCGATCGCTTGACTTGTACGTTAAACGATCAACTTGTGCAAAAGAGTCATTATTCTAATAGAACCGACGCTTTTATTTTTCAGAAAAAAAAAAAAAAATCTCTCTAACCCCAGCGCTCACATTCTGGTGGTCTACAAAGTTTTTGTTTACAAAGTGGCACATGACATCTCCAGCCAATCAGTGGGCTTGGTGGCCACATGTTATCTTCCACTGGCGGTAAAACCACACAACTAGAAAGGCGTGATCTGCATGAGTCCAACAGGCGCCATTTTGCTGGATCCCTTTGAAGACTTGAAGCACACACATCCCTGTCTTAGGCCATCATCGCCTCCTGCTTCCGTGTGGGTTTTCACTTTTTCCTTCACTGAGGGGGGAACCAACCATCATGAGTCTCGTCCACCCCTAACCACCCGCGACGGACACTTGTCGCCCCGTCCATGCCCCCCAACCGTGACGGATGCTAGTCGCCCCGTCCGTGCCTCCCACAGACGCTCATCACCCCATCCACACCCCCCCACCCGTGACGGACGCTCGTCGCCCCGTCCACGCCCTCCCACCCGTGACGGACGCTCGTCGCCCCGTCCACGCCCTCCCACCCGTGACGGACGCTCGTCGCCCCGTCCACGCCCTCCCACCCGTGACGGACGCTCGTCGCCAAGCCCGCCCGCCCCCCCATGAGACGGACGCTCGTCGCCTTGTCGTCCGCGCCCGTGAGACGGACGCTCGTCGTCCGCGCCCGTGAGACGGACGCTCGTCGTCCGCGCCCGTGAGACGGACGCTCGTCGCCCGCGCCCGTGAGACGGACGCTCGTCGCCCGCGCCCGTGAGACGGACGCTCGTCGCCCGCGCCCGTGAGACGGACGCTCGTCGCCCGCGCCCGTGAGACGGACGCTCGTCGCCCGCGCCCGTGAGACGGACGCTCGTCGCCCGCGCCCGTGAGACGGACGCTCGTCGCCCGCGCCCGTGAGACGGACGCTCGTCGCCCGCGCCCGTGAGACGGACGCTCGTCGCCCGCGCCCGTGAGACGGACGCTCGTCGCCCGCGCCCGTGAGACGGACGCTCGTCGCCCGCGCCCGTGAGACGGACGCTCGTCGCCCGCGCCCGTGAGACGGACGCTCGTCGCCCGCGCCCGTGAGACGGACGCTCATCGCCCGCGCCCGTGAGACGGACGCTCGTCGCCCGCGCCCGTGAGACGGACGCTCGTCGCCCGCGCCCGTGAGACGGACGCTCGTCGCCTTGTCGTCCGCGCCCGTGAGACGGACGCTCGTCGCCTTGTCGTCCGCGCCCGTGAGACGGACGCTCGTCGCCTTGTCGTCCGCGCCCGTGAGACGGACGCTCGTCGCCTTGTCGTCCACGCCCGTGAGACGGACGCTCGTCGCCTTGTCGTCCGCGCCCGTGAGACGGACGCTCGTCGCCTTGTCGTCCGCGCCCGTGAGACGGACGCTCGTCGCCTTGTCGTCCGCGCCCGTGAGACGGACGCTCGTCGCCTTGTCGTCCGCGCCCCCGCCCGTGAGACAGACGCTCGTCGCCTTGTCGTCCGCGCCCCCGCCCGTGAGACGGACGCTCGTCGCCTTGTCGTCCGCGCCCCCGCCTGTGAGACGGACGATCGTCGCCTTGTCCGCGCCCGTGAGACGGACGCTCGTCGCCTTGTCCGCGCCCGTGAGACGGACGCTCGTCGCCTTGTCGTCCGCGTCCCCGCCCGTGAGACGGACGCTCGTCGCCTTGTCGTCCGCGCCCCCGCCCGTGAGACGGACGCTCGTCGCCTTGTCGTCCGCGCCCCCGCCCGTGAGACGGACGCTCGTCGCCTTGTCGTCCGCGCCCCCGCCCGTGAGACGGACGCTCGTCGCCTTGTCGTCCGCGCCCCCGCCCGTGAGACGGACGCTCGTCGCCTTGTCCGCGCCCCCACTCGTGAGACGGACGCTCGCTGCCCCTTCCCCACCCACGACAGACGCTCGCCGACCCATTTGGCTCCAGCACAGTTCTGGAGGAGACGGGCTCCTCTCTCCGTGACCGGCCTCCATCACTGGATTATTATTTTCTGTGAGTAAAAATAATAAACATCAAGCGCTCGTTATTTTTTTTTTTTTATCAATGGGAACTGGGAGTGGGCCGCTGTTGCTATGGTAACACGAGAGAAAGCGTAAAAAATACCCGGTGAATGGGAAGGACGTGAGGAAATGATGGCGGAGATCGGAAAACAATGGGGGAGTCAGGATGGCAGGCCGCGGAGACAATGGTGCTGCCGGTACACCGGGGCTCGGCCCCGTCCTCCTCACACAATGGCGGCTCTCACCTCTGTTCTGCCCCAGCCGTGCTGCTGTGAGGTGAAGGCCCGCTCTCCTCTCCTCCACCTCCGCCGGCCCCGGTTCGTTCCTCTTCTACGACGAGCAGCAGTTACCGTGTCCAAAGCGCGCGCCTCCGCCCGCCCTCAGAGAAAGACACTGCGGAGGGGAGCGGGAGCGTCCACGGCGGAGGCGACGTCACTGCTGTCCGTCAGCGGGAGCGCGCACGTAAGCCGCTTATACAAGGCCGGGGCGTGGACTGGCAGCAGCTCCGCCCCCCGTCGTGTGAACACGCCCACCCGGCGGCTGCCCCGTGTACGCGCTCGTTTTCCCGCTCTTTTGTTTTCTCTACCCCCAGTCGTTGTCTGTTCTGAGCTGATTGCGGAGGTTTGAGGGGAAAAAGTGGAGTTTTTACCAAATGTGCACAAGTCGGTCATGAAATATGAAGCTTTGGTAACAGAAGCCATCCTGAGAGTATTTTTGTAATATTTGTATTTTGTACATTTTGCTATATTTGAGCCTTTAGTAGTACATTTGTTTTTTCCCCATATTTTCTAGTGCCGGATCCCCATTGCTGTAGGTCTCTTGTCAGTCCTCTATGGTGGCGGCTGCGTAGAAGCCGCACTCTGCGTATAACCGCAGCGTCTGAAGGGTGACACTGCGGATGGGGCCGCAACAAGATGGCGGATATCCCAGCACAGGGGGGCAGCATTATGGGACCTAAGGAAACACGTAAGAAGAAATGAAACCCATGAGGTAAATGGCAGAAAAAAAGAAAAGTCCAGAAATCCAGGAGAAAAAGGAAACGCTAAAATGGAAATTAGCTGTGTCTGAAGGGGTAGACCAAAGATTGGAGGCTCCCTCTGTCGCTCAGGTTGGGGGCTCCCTCTGTCACTAAGGTTGGGCAGGCTCCCTCTGTCGCTCAGGTTGGGGGCTCCCTCTGTCACTCAGGTTGGAGGCTCCCTCTGTCACTCAGGTTGGGGGCTCCCTCTGTCGCTCAGGTTGGGGGCTCCCTCTGTCACTCAGGTTGGGGGCTCCCTCTGTCGCTCAGGTTGGGGGCTCCCTCTGTCGCTCAGGTTGGAGGCTCCCTCTGTCGCTCAGGTTGGGGGCTCCCTCTGTCGCTCAGGTTGGGGGCTCCCTCTGTCGCTCAGGTTGGGGGCTCCCTCTGTCGCTCAGGTTGGGGGCTCCCTCTGTCACTCAGGTTGGAGGCTCCCTCTGTCGCTCAGGTTGGGGGCCCCCTCTGTCGCTCAGGTTGGGGGCTCCCTCTGTCACTCAGGTTGGAGGCTCCCTCTGTCACTCAGGTTGGGGGCTCCCTCTGTCACTCAGGTTGGGGGCTCCCTCTGTCACTCAGGTTGGGGGCTCCTTCTGTCACTCAGGTTGGAGGCTCCCTCTGTCACTCAGGTTGGGGGCTCCCTCTCACTCAGGTTGGGGGCTCCCTCTGTCACTCAGGTTGGGGGCTCCCTCTCACTCAGGTTGGGGGCTCCCTCTGTCACTCAGGTTGGGGGCTCCCTCTGTCACTCAGGTTGGAGGCTGCCTCAGTCAGGTTGGGCACTCCCTCTGTCAGTCAGGTTGGAGGCTCCCTCTGTCAATGAGGTTGGGGAATCCCTCTGTCACTCAGGTTGGGGGCTCCCTCTGTCATTCAGGTTGGGGGCTCCCTCTGTTATTCAGGTTGGGGGCTCCCTCTGTCATTCAGGTTGGGGACTCCCTCTGTCAGACAGGTTGGGAGCTCCCTCTGTCATTCAGGTTGGAGGCTCCCTCTGTCATTCAGGTTGGAGGCTCCCTCTGTCATTCAGGTTGGAGGCTCCCTCTGTCAGTCAGGTTGGAGGCTCCCTCTGTCAATCAGGTTGGGGACTGCCTCTGTCACTCAGGTTGGGGGCTCCCTCTGTCAGGTTGGAGGCTCTGTCAGTTGGGTTGGAGACTCCATCTGTTAGTCATGGTGGATGCTCCCTCTGTCAGACAGGTTGGGAGCTCCCTCTGTCAGTCATGTTGGGGACTGCCTCTGTCAGTCAGGTTGGAGGCTCCCTCTGTCAGTCATGTTGGGGACTGCCTCTGTCAGTCAGGTTGGGCACTGGCTCTGTCACTCAGGTTGGGGGCTTCCTCTGTCAGGTTGGAGGCTTCCTCTGTCAGGTTGGGGGCTACCTCTGTCAGATTGGGGGCTCCCTCGGTCAGTCAGTTTGGGGGCTCCATCTGTTAGATTGGGGGCTCCCTCTGTCAGTCAGTTTGGGGGCTCCATCTGTCAGGTTGGGGGCTCCCTCGGTCAGTCAGGTTGAGGACTCCATCCATCAATGCTCTCAATGGCAGAATGAAGCCCAAATGCATGTCATGTGAGCCTATGAGAACAATGAAGTATACAACGGAGCTTACAAAGACACAATATCGATGTATAACCAAGGATTTGAGGGAAAAAGGTGTAGAATTAAAGGAGTTGTCTCTTCTCGGATGTTAATTTGATATGCCATAAATGTCTGAAAGATGTGACGATCCTTAGGAATTCCATAGATGTGAATGGACAGAGCACGACCAGCTGACCAATGTTGATGTTATAAGTCGGGGCCCTTTCTCCAGAGAGAATCCACAACAAAGGCCGATTCACACATCAGTGTGATGCACAGACCGGCTGCAGGTCTCTGGACCCAAATATAGGTCTATGAGGCTGTAATGTCCAGGGCAGGAGACCCGAGGCCAGTCTGGGATTCATACGGATGTGTGCATGTAGCCAAAGGGGCCACAAACACCATAGAGGTCTGGTTCGGACACTCAGCCCGGCAGCCATCTCTCACGACTCCTTCATGTGTTCTCTGATGGTGCGGAGACGACTTATCTCTTTTAACGTCAGCCTGAAATCAGACGCGCTGGATCCTTATCTTCCCTGGACATCATCTGAGAGTCAGTAGGCACTCCTACATGTTGGACCGTCATCCAAGCCCGCCAATAACAAAGATTGGAGCCAACATTGGTCTAATGTTTACCTGACATTTATGGCCTACCTGGTGGAATTGGGAACACCCCTTTAAATTTAGTCTGCCATTTTTGTCTCCATAAGCTCAAAAAAAATTATAAATCAGTTAATGTTATGTACTTAATGTAATGTACCTTATAGTGATGCCAATAAACCAAACCGTCACGCTATCACATTGATAGAAAAATTGAAATGTTATGGCTCTAGGACAGTGGTGGCGAATCTATGGCACGCATGCTGGAGTGGTCATGCAGAGCCCTCCCTGCGGGCACGTGCGCCATCGCCGTTTCACATCAGTGGACCGGGACTGGCGGGTGAGGAGCCAAGCAACTCCAGCCCCTACTTCAACTAGATGTACGTTCTTGGACACAAATCCAGCTGACGTGTATTGCAGCGCACAAACATGCCAGATCCGTGGGCCGCAATACACACTGCTGGCCAACAGCTGACTTCGGGGTACATGTGACTGGACGCATGACAGAAATGTCATGCGCCCCTGTTGCTTGAAAGCTGAAGTCGGCTGCCAGCTTCAGAAGATGATGCGCCCCGGGGGAGAAGGAAGGTGAGTAGCAGTATTTATTGTGGGTTTTTTTTATCTATGCGTTGAACAGCGGCACGGGCAAGATGGGGGACATATACTAGGATGAAGTGCATATACAAAGATGGGAGAGCATATATACCAGGATGGAGGGCATATACAAGGATGGGGGATATACGGTACATGGATTGGAGTAGCATAAACATGGATTGGGGGAGCATATAAATGGATTGGGGGAGCATATAATTGGATAGGGTTAGCATATACAAAGATGGGGAAGCATATGCATGGATTGGGGGAGCACATACAAGGATGGAGGAGCATATACAAGGATGAGGGAGTATATACAATAGGGAGCATATACAGTGCCTAAAAGTAGTATTCAACCCCCTGCAGATTTAGCAGGTTTAATAAGATGCAAATAAGTTAGAGCCTTCAAACAAGAGCAGGATTTATTAACAGATGCATAAATCTTACAAACCAAAAAGTTTTGTTGCTCAGTTAAATTTTTATAAATTTTAAACATAAAAGTGTGGGTCAATTATTATTCAACCCCTAGGTTTAATATTTTGTGGAATAACCTTTGTTTGCAATTACAGCTAATAATCGTCTTTTATAAGACCTGATCAGGCCGGCACAGGTCTCTGGAGTTATCTTGGCCCACTCCTCCATGCAGATCTTCTCCAAGTTATCTAGGTTCTTTGGGTGTCTCATGTGGACTTTAATCTTGAGCTCCTTCCACAAGTTTTCAATTGGGTTAAGGTCAGGAGACTGACTAGGCCACTGCAACACCTTGATTTTTTGCCTCTTGAACCAGGCCTTGGTTTTCTTGGCTGTGTGCTTTGGGTCGTTGTCTTGTTGGAAGATGAAATGACGACCCATCTTAAGATCCTTGATGGAGGAGCGGAGGTTCTTGGCCAAAATCTCCAGGTAGGCCGTGCTATCCATCTTCCCATGGATGCGGACCAGATGGCCAGGCCCCTTGGCTGAGAAACAGCCCCACAGCATGATGCTGCCACCACCATGCTTGACTGTAGGGATGGTATTCTTGGGGTCGTATGCAGTGCCATCCAGTCTCCAAACGTCACGTGTGTGGTTGGCACCAAAGATCTCGATCTTGGTCTCATCAGACCAGAGAACCTTGAACCAGTCAGTCTCAGAGTCCTCCAAGTGATCATGAGCAAACTGTAGACGAGCCTTGACATGACGCTTTGAAAGTAAAGGTACCTTACGGGCTCGTCTGGAACGGAGACCATTGCGGTGGAGTACGTCACTTATGGTATTGACTGAAACCAATGTCCCCACTGCCATGAGATCTTCCCGGAGCTCCTTCCTTGTTGTCCTTGGGTTAGCCTTGACTCTTCGGACAAGCCTGGCCTCGGCACGGGAGGAAACTTTCAAAGGCTGTGCAGGCCGTGGAAGGCTAACAGTAGTTCCATAAGCCTTCCACTTCCGGATGATGCTCCCAACAGTGGAGACAGGTAGGCCCAACTCCTTGGAAAGGGTTTTGTACCCCTTGCCAGCCTTGTGACCCTCCACGATCTTGTCTCTGATGGCCTTGGAATGCTCCTTTGTCTTTCCCATGTTGACCATGTTTGAGTGCTGGTCACAAGTTTGGGGAGGGTCTTAAATAGTCAGAAAAGGCTGGAAAAAGAGATAATTAATCCAAACATGTGAAGCTCATTGTTCTTTGTGCCTGAACTACTTCTTAATACTTTAGGGGAACCAAACAGAATTCTGAGGGGTTGAATAATAAATGACCCTCTGAAAAAACTTTTCACAATTTAAAAAAAAAAATAAAGAAATAACATTCTTTTTTGCTGCAGTGCATTTCACACTTCCAGGCTGATCTACAGTCCAAATGTCACAATGCCAAGTTAATTCCAAATGTGTAAACCTGCTAAAACTGCAGGGGGTTGAATACTACTTGTAGGCACTGTACAAGGATGTGGGAGCATATACAAGGATAGGGGAGCATATACTAGGATAGGGAGCAAATACAAGGATGGAGGAGCATATAGGATAGGGAGCATGTGCAAGGATTGAGGAGCATATACAAAGATGTAGGAGCATATACTAGGATGGGGGCATATACATGAATTAGGGAAGCATATACTAGGATGGGTGCATGTATACCAGGATACAGGGCATATATCAAGATCAGAGGAATATACAAGGATGAGAGGCATGTATACCAGGATGAGGGGCATATATTACTGTAGTATGGGGACATGTATACCAGGATGAGGGGCATATACCTGGATAGGAAGCATATTCCTTTATATCTGCAGTCTGGTACCCCTGTCTGTGGCTGCTCTCTGCTGCCCACGCCTGCTCTCTGTTGCCTCTGCCTGTTCTGCTGCCCACGCCTGCTCTCTGTTGCCTCTGCCTGTTCTGCTGCCACCGCCGTCTCTCTGTATAAACCGTTTTTTTCTAAACTAAGGCTTTGTGCACATGTTGCGGATTAGGCTTTGGAATTTCTAGTGCAGATTCTGCATGTCTTGGCAGAAAACGCAGCTGCGGATTTTCGCATTTTTTGTGTGGATCCGCAACGTTTTTGGTGCGGTTTTGCTGCGGATTTTCAGCGTTTATTTACCCCTGCGGATTTCTATAATGGAATGGGTACAAAAACGCTGCAGTTCCGCAAAAAAGAAGTGACATGCTACTTCTTTTATTCCGCAGCGTTTCCGCACTGAATTTTCCGCACCATCTGCACAAAATTGCGAGAATCCGCAACATATGCACGTACCCAAAAGCCTCAGTATTTAGGTAAAATTGCCGTGTTGGCACTTTGCGATAAATAAGTGGGTTTTGGGTTGCAGTTTGGGCACTCGGTCCCTAAAAGGTTCTCCATCACTGCTCTAGGATATCAGACAAAAAAATTGCTTTATCCTAAAGGGACAAATAAGACCGATCCGTAAGGGTTTACAGAGGATGGAAATCCACTCTAAGGTGACAGACTTTGGGGAGAATGTTCTTGGGAGCCAGCCATGTCTTATAGCTGCATTTTCTTAGTTATGTTTAGCCGCTTGGAAACCCTTGATTTGTACAAGTCATTCCCACACGTCAGTATCGGCGCAGTGATTAACTATACCGTCCGCACCAGCTGAGGAATTGTGAAAGAGGTTTCACACCTGAGACCATATAGCACAGATATAGAGATATACATGTCCCAGGGTGATCAGCTTCTCACACATAAATCTCAATGAGTCGAAGTGAAATTCTCATTACTCATCCCCCTGTCGGGTTCATCCATATCTGAGTGTGAACAGCCACGACGCAGACGAGACAAAACAAACCTCTTCACCATCTGTCGTCTGTCCTTTTTTCTAAAGTCATGAATAGGGTTTTACTATTAGGATTTCTTCATGTATTAGCCTGGTATCCAGGTTAAAGGGATTGTTTCAAGTTCTTATGTGGTTAAAATTTCAAAGTGCTTGTAAAAAAACAAGCAAATTGCCTCTTATTAAAAATCCTCTCTTCCCAAGGGAGGTCTCAGAGTGTAAGGAGCGTGCAGCACAAGCAGACGCCAGACTTTACTCCTTGTGGCGCTCTGGAGCTTGCCGGATCACTGGATCCGAGAATCCTGGAAAAGCACACAGTTTGGACCAGCGGCATTAATTTTCAGGAGCACACTGCCCACTGTAAATTATTAGGCTGAGATCAGTTTGCTACTGAAGAAAAGGAGTTGAGAGAACCCCTTTAAATTCATGGGACGCCCACAATGCCCAATCCCTTTTCCTGTCTGAAGCCATCTCCTCCATTCCAGCTAATGGGATTGCTGATATCAGTCTTTGCCAGCTTCCATAAGTTGGTTCATACCAGCACCATTTGGCAGTATGGTACCTCTATATCCTGCATTCTGTTTCCTTAAAAGGGTTGTCCTTGTGCCGCCCACTATCACAACAGTGCCGATGTCGTTACGACCCAACAAGATATGTGCATGATCATCAGGTTTCATGAACGTGTCTCGGTATGAATGTGTGGTCGTTTGCATCTCACCGATGTGGCAGCAAAATGATTTTACAATCTTTGGTCCAGCGACCATGTCGGTGGGACCCTGTCCATTGGACCAGAGCCCTGCAAGCCTCCTACCTTCTGGCAGGAACCTTCAGATTTGTAGTCCTGGTGCAACATCATTGTTGAGGCACGATGCCCGTACAAACAGGTATAAAGAAGTTTCAGGGTCTGATCCAGCAGTCCACGAACTACTACAGGACCAAGGTCCTGCAAGTAATTTTACTCATCTCTAGTAGCTTTGTATCAGAATGGAAGAGCCGTGATCGCTATCATCAGGTACATGTCTGATGCCCAGAAATCTATAGGTCAAAATGTTAATTAAATGTGAGAAAAAATTAAGGTAAAATATAGAAATAGTAACAAAATAACAACAAACTATAAAATATTGTAGATAAAGTTTTTTCACACTCACCCGGTTCTGATCATCGTTCGTGATGGTTTTTCGTCCCTTTGAAGTCATCTGCTTGTTTTCATCCATCATTAATTATTTGTGCTTGATTTTCTCTTTCCAACACCATCGGTATTTTACATGATGTTATTTGTTGTTACATCCATATAGCTTATTGTAAAGTAACCCAGAAGCATGATACAATGGTGAAGTAGCGCTCTCTGTAATGCTTCGCGGTTAATCTCCTGTGATTACTTGTACAAGCTCAATCATTTCATCTCTTAATAGCGATAAATTGGGCTAAAATGTATTTTTCTCTCTCGCCGACAAGCAGTAACTACGATCCCTCTGATGTAAAGCAGAAATTCCCTCTATAATGGTTATAATTCATCTCGGCATAAAAGTTTCCACATGTCCTGCTTACTGAACTGTCAGTTGTCAGGCGAAACCTGGCAGCTCCTAGAACAGGCTCTGACTTGTACATATGGGAAGTTCCCTTAAAACCGAGAGGACTGCGGGGCTGACATAATAGTAACTGACTGCGATGGCTCCGGCATAAAGACGACCGAGCTATATATAATTCTATGGCTTATTATAGCATTTCAGGAGAGGCATATTCGTAGAGGAGATCCTCTGTGAGGTCTGTTACTAATACAATTTCTAGACAGTGAGAAAAATGGAGGTTTAAGGTGACTATGGCATGCTCCAAATAGATGCTTATACGTCCAGTTTATCTATTTCCAAAGTAAGGGAGAATACAAAAAAGTTCAAGCAGAGTATTTGCCAATTTTCCAAAAAGTTTCAGGAAAATGGAGGCAGCAATCTGATTGGCTATTAGTAAATAATTTGTCCCTTCTCATCAGAGACGGCTGTTTTCACAATGCATTCAAATGATCTTAGCACCCCCAGCAAATAACAGATATAGATCCGTAAACGAGCATTAAATACAAGATGGTCAGTGATCAGTTAGTGGCTGGCAGCACACTCCCTGTTTACTTACAGTGATGTGCTGCTGACAGTGATGATAAATGCTCCTGTCACCCGTCAGCTGAGCATTTTATTTGGTGGTGTACCCATGACATGTTTACACTAGCCAATAATTGAGAACAAGCTTTTGTAGAGTGGTTGTACTCTTCACTCTGCCCTGTCCTTCAAACCGCACATTCAAGCTCTTTCCACCTCCTGTCGCCTCCAGCTCATAAATATCTCCAGAATCCGTCCTTTCCTCAACCTCAACAATCTACTAAAATGCTTGTGCATGCCCTCATCATCTCCCGCCTTGAGTACTGCAACATACTTTTCTGTGGCCTCCCTGCTAACACCCTTGCACCTCTCCAGTCCATCCTTAACTCTGCTGCCCGACTAATTCATCTCTCTCCTCGCTACTCCTCCGCTTCCCCCCTATGTAAATCTCTTCACTGGCTCCCATTCCCTCAGCGTATCCAGTTCAAATTACTAATTCTGACCTACAAAGCCAGACATAACCTGTCTCCTCCATATATCTCTGAACTGCTCTCCCCAAAAATCTTCCCTCACGTAATCTCCGATCCTCCCAAGACCTCCTTCTCTCCTCCACACTTATTGGCTCCTCCCCCAACCGCCTCCAAGACTTCTCCAGAATATCCCCCATCCTCTGGAATTCTTTGCCCCAACACATCCGACTATCAACCACATTCGGATCCTTCAGACGGAACCTGAAAACCCACCTCTTCAGGAAAGCCTACACTACTGACCCCGCTGCCTCCTCACCACTACCGAAGCTACCATCTCACCAACACCTATTGTCTCCTTCCCCACCATCCTGTACAATGTAAGCCCGCAAGGGCAGGGTCCTCGCCCCTCTGTATCAGTCTGTAATTGTTAGTTTGCTTACTGTAAGCAATATCTGTAATTTGTATGTAACCCCGTCTCATGTACAGCACCATGGAATCAATGGTGCTATATAAATAAATAATCATAATAAGTCTGTAGTCTCTATGCGGCGGGCATGTGACCGCAAGTGTTTGATTTGCATTCATGCAGTCACTTGCCACATAGACGTACGCGGCCTCTCAATGCAAGTGTATTGAGCGAGGTCGGACACAGTCTAGTCAGAATGTGGCTGAAAAGTTTGCAAGTCACATACTTGCAGATAACATGCGGTCACTTGCCAACTAGACATGTATGGCCTTGCTCAATGCAAGTGTATTGAATAAAGTCGGACACAGTCTAGTCGGAATGTGGCAGGAAGTATGCAAGTCACATACTTGCAGTTACATCACCACTCGCTGCCAACAGAGCGCGATGTGAAGATTCATACGTTTGTAGTCACTTGGAGTCTTGTTGGATTTTCAATGGCCATCCTATTTTTCCGTCAGTGAAGTTTGGAGGAAGACAGAGAAGCGCTCCATCAAGCCAGTGTTCTTGTGTGTAAGGGAGGTGGGAGAGAGCTGAAGACAGAATAAATCGTTCGTCCCACAGCTACTGTGTATGGATGAAAATTATCGGGCCTTTAGCCATGCACTAACATACCCTGTCCCTAACGGGAGGATTTAGCATCATAAAGCCACCATTATAGTAAATGGCCACTTATGTAGTGCAAAGATCAGTTCATGTCCGCCAGCACAGGAGCTGCTGACATTTTTTTATTAGGATTTTGTAAGATCCCTTTGACTATTTTAGTACATCTGGTCACAGCGGTAGGAAACTGCAGGTCGTCTGGCAGTCTTCAGAGACAAAGTCATGAGAAGAGAAAAAAAGATTATAAGATTTTCGTTGCTGTTTTGTTTTGTTTCCCCCAATAAAAATTATTAGCTGCTTTATAGAAGACATTTTCATAAATTCTTTTTT
Source organism: Ranitomeya variabilis (assembly GCF_051348905.1). Classification (NCBI taxonomy): domain Eukaryota; kingdom Metazoa; phylum Chordata; class Amphibia; order Anura; family Dendrobatidae; genus Ranitomeya; species Ranitomeya variabilis. The sequence continues at coordinate 614,971,243 of NC_135233.1, forward strand.
TCTTTTTGTTATATTAGGTACAGACAAGTCTATTGTATAGTACCGCCTAAAACTCATGGTTAGAGGTAGCCAGAAGCGACAGGTCCCAACCTCACAGGAACCCTCTGGGACCTGCTCTGGGTCCTGTATTGTCATCCCGCTGGATGATGAGGGTCCAGAGGGTGGCGTGTTACATGGTTTCTGGGCACTCCAACTGCGAGTGACAGTGGCTACGTAGGATGTCTCCCTGGGGGATATCAAGACTTTCCCACCTTCCTGACAGGCTGGGAATGACACTTCCCCACCATCCTGGCAGGCTGTGAATGACACTTCCCCACCATCCTGGCAGGCTGTGGATGATACTTTTCTACCATCCTGGCAGGCTGTGGATGATACTTGCCTATCGTCCTGACAGGCTGTGGATGATACTTTTCTACCGTCCTGACAGGCTGTGGATGATACTTTTCTACCATCCTGACAGGCTGGGGATGACACTTTCCTATCGTCCTGACAGGGTGTGGACAACACTTTTCCACCATCCTGACAAGTTGGGGATGACACTTTCCGACCATCAAGACAGGCTGACAACACTTTCACATCACTCTGACAAGCTGTAGGTAACTCTTTCCCATCATCCTGACAAGCTGTGGGTAACATTTTGCCATCATCCTGACAGGCTGTGGGCAATATCCTGACATCATGTGGCTGTTAAAGGCACTTGATGGCTGAATAAATGAGCCGTCATGTGCAGAGAAAGATGTGAGCTCGGCGTCAGTGCCTGCATCAAAGGCAGGGGTACACGACATATGACATAAATAAACATATGTCGTGAAGCGGTTAATGTCTTTGGAGATCCCAAAAATAACAGATGAAACATGGAAGACATCCATTTTTAACTGATCCCTTGCTAAGGCCTAAGGCCCTGTTCACACTGCGTTTATGCAGTGAATCCCCCTGAAAGTGGGTTTCTGACTAAGTGTAAATGCTGCATTTTGGGGCAGAAAATCCACTGCTTTTAACTGCTTAAACAAAGTGGATGTGAGCTCATGAAATCTCACACCCACTTCATATATAAATGCAGTTGAGCAGTGTATTTTTAATGTTTAAATCTGGTTTTTATTGAAAAGAACTTCAAAACAAACAAGGAACAAAGGATTCAACAACATAAAAAGTATTGAGTACATAAAGAAATCTCATATACAACTGTATATCAAGACCTGTAACCAACAAGTCCCGAAATAGTATAACTTTCAGGTCAAAATCATTTTCAATCAAGTCCAACAAGATCTGAAAAGAGAAAAAAAAAATCCATGGCTGATGTAGGTATCTCCTATCCAGGGAGACTGTATGACCTTTGGTGATACATATGAGGTATCCTCTGAAAGAGAGCGACCCAAACAAGAGGAGCTAGGTCACTCCAAGTAATAACGGTATAAACACGAATGGAAAGAATGAGACTAAGAAGAGGAATATGGGGGAGGAGAGAGGATGAAAAAAAAGGGGAGGGGGAGGAACCATGGAGTCTGATATAGAAGAGGGCAACTTGCACCCCTATAATAACGTCTGTCTAATCCGTATTGTTCAATCTATCTTCCTTATGGCTTAGAAAAGAGGGATTGAAAGTCCTGAGAGTCCATATACAAAATCCAAGGACTCCACACCTGCAGGCATTTCTCCATTGAACCGTTAACCTCAGCGGACAATTCCTCCATACTTTGAAGGCTGGTCATCTCCTTGACCCATTCAGACACAGGAGATTGGGAGAATTTCCAGTGTCTCGGAATCACAGTGCGCACAGCAGTTAAGCAGAATCTTAGGAGCCCCTTTTTCTGGAAGCGAAATGAGCCCGGGAGGATAGATAATAAAGCCACCTGGGGGGAGTTGGTCACCAAATGACCGCTAATGGCTTGATAAGCGGAAAAGACAGAATCCCAAAATGGCTTAATATGCTTACATCCCCACCAAATGTGTAGCATGGTACCTCTCTCTACTCCACAACGCCAGCACCTATCAGAGATGGAGGGAAAAGCGGCGAGTAAGACATCAGGACAGCGATACCACCTGGTGAGAATTTTGTAATTCTTTTCCTGTGCGGTACAGGCAATAGAGAATTTATGTGACTATACAAACGCCTTCCTCCACTGCGCCTCCGATATAGCAACTCCCAACTCACCCCGCCACCTCTCCACATACTTGGGGAACTTGTCTTTGGTATTTTGGTTCAAAAGAGCATATATTAAGGAGACAGCATGTGCAGGCGGCGACCCCCAACAGGAAAAGCTTTTCAAATGGCGTAGGAAGGGAGGAGTATGAGCCTGCGCCCTATGGAGACGAGAGAAAGGATTTTAGTTGGAGGTATTCCAACCAATCAGAAGGGCCCCCTCCCTCTAATGGCTGCACTGATTCGAAAGCGGGCATGGCCGAACCCTTGAGGACATGAAAGCATCTGGTATTGTCCCCTCTCTCCCACCCAGAGCAGTGCATTTTTAATGCGTTTTTGTTTTCCCTGAATAAATGGAGTGAAATGCTTTAAAAAAAAAAGTAGCTGCTATAAAACACTGCTGCAGATCACTTCATAAAGTAGGTAAAACGTAGAATTAAAAATGAAGCAAAACTCAATAATCAGAGGAGATTGCGATTGTGTATTTTGGCGCAGAACGGGGTAAAAACAAAGGAGGGAAACAATACGTAGTTACATGGCCTTCACACAGAGGAGCAGGTAACCTACGGGTATAATTAGAGGAATTTACATGTGGAAAATACAACGTATTCAGAGTGGAACCTGTGGCTCAAATCCTTGGTTTTCTGCTGTTGTTTTTAACACGATAGAGGCCAATTTAATGATGGTGATGTAAAAAAAATCTGCAGCCATGTTGTGGGTGTTTGTTTTTTTTCTACGTGGATGTGGACTACATGGTCACATTTTTTTAAAAAGAAGTCTTTGTTAAAGTTTTTAATCTTTTTAGTTCTTATTTAGTTATTGTCTTCTTCAAAGTAACTATTTGTATAGTTCTAAATAACTTAATGATATGTAACTTTTTTCAGTAGATATGAAATTCCTGTGGGGAAAGGATTTACGTACGAGAAGAAACCTAATATCTTTGTGAAACTAACTCTTGTACACAGTTTAAAACCGGTTCAGGGTTTCATCTAGAATTGCAAAAACTAACAAAAAAAACATTAATGACCCTAAAGCTAAGTTCCCACGATGAGCATTTGCAGAGGTTTTTTATTTCTGCCGTGTTTTTTCATGCATTTACATTTTTATTGTGTTTCAACAGCGGAAGCGCAGAGAAAAGATGTAAATATGAACATGACTTTATCAGTCAAGTTACTCTATTAACAGAAAATTTCCTAAACAAAGTAGTTTAATTAATCCCTTACCGACATATGTTGTTTCAGTACATTATATGTTGTGTCCCTGCCTTTGATGCAGGCTCAGACTCCGAGCCCGTATCTTTCCTGTCAGTGCATCAGCACTGCTATGTATAGCACAAGTAATCAGACGATCATAGCTTTAAGTCCCCTAAGGGGACTATTAAATACAATGAAAAGTGAAAAAAATGATTTAAATAAATTGCAAAAGTTAAAATCAACCCTCTTTTGTTCCATTAAAAATAATAATTAAAAAATACATATATTTGGTATCGCTGCATTCAGAAATGTCTGATCTATCAAAATATAAAGTAAATTAATCTGATCGATAAGCGGTGTAACGAGAGAAAGAAATCAAGACTCTAGAATAAAGGTTTTTTGTCCGCCGCAACATTGCAGTAAGAGGCTATCAAAACATCATATCTACCCCAAAATGGTATCAGTAAAAACATCAGCTCAGGGCGCAAAAAAAATAATCCTTCATCCAAAAAATGAAAACGTTACGGGTCTTGGAAAATGGTGACACAAGCGAAATTTTGTATTTTTACAAATTTCTGATTTTTTTTGTCACCACTTAAATAAAAAAAAAACTATACATGTTTGATATCTGCGTATTTGTAATGACCTGGATAATCATATTGTCAGATCAGTTTTACCAAATAGTGAACATGGTAAATAAAAAACAAATTGTGGAATTGTGCAATTTCAACACAGATTTTTTTTTTCCTCTGCTTTCCAGTATACTATATGGTAAAATGAATGGTGTCTTTTAAAAGTACCAAAAACAAGCCCTCATACGGCTATGGGGATGGAAAACTTAACAAGTTATGACTCTTGGAAGAAAGGGAGGAGAAAATTAAAAAAAAAAACAACAACAAAGAATAGCCACTGTCAGGAAGGGCTTAGAAAATTCAAAAATGCATGTATAAAAAAAGTTCAATACAAAAATGAAAATTGGTGCAGAAATGCGGTAACATAAAAAAAATGCTCAAAATACTCATGGTGGGAACTTTACGTAAAGGGATCAACTCCTGAAGAGTGATCCGATGCAGGAGCTGCAGTAAAATTACATCAGCTCTTACCTCGGGATCCCTTCTCCAGAATTCATGACTCACAGTCACCTGATGAGACTGTGCATTGAGCGCCACGTCTGTAATGTACGGGTACGACATCGTCAGCAAATACAACGCACAATGTGCAGCCTCTACACAAAACAAACCTCATGTTACACTGCAGGTTTTTTCTCAGCCCTCTGTGCGCCATAGAGGATAGTCATACTTCTTTAGCACTTTCATACAGTTCTTACTCCCTCCCCCCGCCCCCCAAAAAAAAAAAAAAAAAAGAATTTTGTAAAACGAGTGCTTTCCACTTTATCATTTGATCACGTTTATCTTGTCGTTCAAGCCTTGGTAAAAAAAAAAATTTGAAAAAGTATTAAATGTTCGGTATTTGAAGTGTCAATGTTCAATCTTCGGATGTCTACGCGTTTCATGGCTCCCATTAGGACAGCAGTAATTTGATGGCTGCGTCTTACTCTGCGGCCTCTTTTTGTTGTGGTGCCAAATCCTGTGTCTCTGCATTTGCTAAATGGTTTCCACACCAACGCCAAAGAGGAAGCAGTGGGTAAATGATGTGAACTGTGGTGACCTCAGTGAGATCACCGCTAGCACAGTGAGAAAGTCTCACGGTGCAGCGCTGAGCTCAGTGAGTTCACCGCCCTTCACAGTGATACATTTCATTTCAGTTCATCTGCCCGGCTCACAGCGAAGTTAGCTGAGAACGCAGCCTCAGTGACCTGCGGTAACCTTGATTACGTAACTTACAGCAGCTCATTATCCTGTGATCTTCAGCCTGGACAGTCTCATCTTGATTATTGCGAGGGACAGAACGTTGGACAGGTGAGGGATATGGTTGTTTTTTTATTTCCTTATTAACAGACTACCACAAGGTGAGGTGGATCCGCTAAGCCACTGGTCCAGGTGGGCACACGGACCCCATGTGTTGGTACTGCTTCTAGAGGACACGTGGGGATTAAGACTAACTGGAAACTTAGGAGCCGATGTACAGATGGGGCGGAACCCAGCAGGGATATGCATGCAAGTTGAAACAGTAGTACAAGTAATGGAGCAAACCAAACAAGAAACACTATGGTCTCAATCCCAAGTCACAGGTGTGTGCGCCAATGGGGCTGAAATAGCTCTAGGGAGATGATGCAACACTGTGGAGCATAGCAGAGGGCAGCAGACCCATGGGAAGGAAGCACAGCGCAAGTGAAGACCTATTTGTAGCCCAGAAATGGCTTCTGCCCTATTTTTAGGAAAAATTGACTTTTTTCTTTCCACGTCTGAGTTCATCTCACATAGCCCGTTTTTATTAGGTTGCATAACTCTCTTCTGTTATATAAGTCGGCATCGGTTTCCCTTGGTGATGGCATTACACTTCTGTGGGATTTTATAGCTTTGACGTTGTATAACTTGACTCTGAACATTTCAGTCTTCAGCTCATATTATTTCAGGAAGATGGATGCACTGTGCAGAGCGGTTTATGACCGCTCTACTGCAAAAACACACGTCTCCCATCCAATGTATATATCTTTATAAACACAGGATGTACAGTACAGACCAAAAGTTTGGACACATTTCTCATTTAAAGATTTTTATCTATTTTCATGACTATGAAAATTGTACATTCACACTGAAGGCATCAAAACTATGAATTAACACATGTGGAATTATTTACTTAACAAAAAAGTGTGAAACAACTGAAAATATGTCTTATATTCTAGGTTCTTCAAAGTAGCCACCTTTTGCTTTGATGACTGCTTTGCACACTCTTGGCATTCTCTTGATGAGCTTCAAGAGGTAGTCACCGGGAATGGTCTTCCAACAATCTTGAAGGAGTTCCCAGAGATGCTTAGCACTTGTTGGCCCTTTTGCCTTCACTCTACGGTCCAGCTCACCCCAAACCATCTCGATTGGGTTCAGGTCTGGTGACTATGGAGGCCAGGTCATCTGGCGTAGCACCCCATCACTCTCCTTCTTGATAAAATAGCCCTTACACAGCCTGGAGGTGTGTTTGGGGTCATTGTCCTGTTGAAAAATAAATGATGGTCCAACTAAACGCAAACCGGGTGGAATAGCATGCCGCTGCAAGATGCTGTGGTAGCCATGCTGGTTCAGTATGCCTTCAATTTTGAATAAATCCCCAACAGTGTCATCAGCAAAGCACCATCACACCTCCTCCTCCATGCTTCACGGTGGGAACCAGGCATGTAGAGTCCATCCGTTCACCTTTTCTGCGTCGCACAAAGACACGGTGGTTGGAACCAAAGATCTCAAATTTGGGCTCATCAGACCAAAGCACAGATTTCCACTGGTCTAATGTCCATTCCGTGTGTTCTTTAGCCCAAATAAGTCTCTTCTGCTTGTTGCCTGTCCTTAGCAGTGGTTTCCTAGCAGCTATTTTACCATGAAGGCCTGCTGCACAAAGTCTCCTCTTAACAGTTGTTGTAGAGATGTGTCTGCTGCTAGAACTCTGTGTGGCATTGACCTGGTCTCCAATCTGAGCTGCTGTTAACCTGCGAGTTCTGAGGCTGGTGACTCAGATAAACATCCTCAGAAGCAGAGGTGACTCTTGGTCTTCCTTTCCTAGGGCGGTCCTCATGTGAGCCAGTTTCTTTGTAGCGCTTGATGGGTTTTGCCACTGCACTTGTGGACACTTTCAACGTTTTCCCAATATTTCGGACTGACTGACCTTCATTTCTTAAAGTAATGATGGCAACTCGTTTTTCTTTACTTAGCTGCTTTTTTCTTGCCATAATACAAATTCTAACAGTCTATTCAGTAGGACTATCAGCTGTGTATCCACCAGACTTCTGCACAACACAACTGATGGTCCCAACCCCATTTATAAGGCAAGAAATCCCACTTATTAAACCTGACAGGGCACACCTGTGAAGTGAAAACCATTCCCGGTGACTACCTCTTGAAGCTCATCAAGAGAATGCCAAGAGTGTGCAAAGCAGTCATCAAAGGAAAAGGTGGCTACTTTGAAGAACCTAGAATATAAGACATATTTTCAGTTGTTTCACACTTTTTTGTTAAGTAAATAATTCCTCATGTATTAGTTCAGAGTTTTGATGCCTTCAGTGTCAATGTACAATTTTCATAGTCGTGAAAACACAGAAAAATCTTTAAATGAGAAGGTGTGTCCAAACTTTTGGTCTGTACTGTACATTTATATACATATATATATATATATTTTTTTTTTTCTGATGAACACTCATCTAGTCTCTCACTGGCGGCTGTTTCAGGACATTTCAGCCAAATGGGCCATGAATAATTGATTGAGGTTTCTATCACCAGGACACCAGCAGTCATAGTAGACAAGTGCTGTTCGGAGGTGTTTGGTTTCCTGATTTTAGTAAACGTTCTCGGAGGAGCCTTTAACATTACAGCAGCTGTTAGACTTCATTTAGCAAAAAAAAAGTGAGATAGGAACGGTCTGGTCTTTGCAGAAGAGCAATGACAATAGGCACGATTATACCATTTATGCAAATGTAGCAAGGCATTAGTATATTAATAATGAGCAATACCGGAAAAAAAGCACGTAATCTCTTTTTTTTTTTCATTTCTTTTGTAACTCCCGTGAGGGTTTCAAGTCTTTTTTTATTATCAACTTCCATGAGGGGATCAAGTCATCTTTAACCCTTTCCTGACATAGTACGTACTGATGCACAATCGTGCGGCGCTGATGTATTACAATGGTAGCTAGATGGCCCCTGTCTACACCATGGCTGTACTCCTGCGGCTAGGCTTCATAGAAGAGCGTTATTTTTTTCCTACATACTATAAAGCTAAATGTTACTGCTCCATGTCCCTTAGAGAAACTGAAAAAAAATGAAAATCTGTAAAATATATATATATATACAGTGCCTACAAGTAGTATTCAACCCCCTGCAGATTTAGCAGGTTTACACATTTGGAATTAACTTGGCATTGTGACATTTGGACTGTAGATCAGCCTGGAAGTGTGAAATGCACTGCAGCAAAAAAGAATGTTATTTCTTTGTTTATTTATTTTTTTAAAATTGTGAAAAGTTTTTTCATAGGGTCATTTATTATTCAACCCCTCAACCCCCCCAGAATTCTGTTTGGTTCCCCTAAAGTATTAAGAAGTAGTTCAGGCACAAAGAACAATGAGCTTCACATGTTTGGATTAATTATCTCTTTTTCCAGCCTTTTCTGACTATTTAAGACCCTCCCCAAACTTGTGACCAGCACTCAAACATGGTCAACATGGGAAAGACAAAGGAGCATTCCAAGGCCATCAGAGACAAGATCGTGGAGGGTCACAAGGCTGGCAAGGGGTACAAAACCCTTTCCAAGGAGTTGGGCCTACCTGTCTCCACTGTTGGGAGCATCATCCGGAAGTGGAAGGTGTTGTGAAATTGGATTCTGGGCTCCCCCGGTGGCCACTTGTGGAATTGTACTTGTGTGCATCATCCCCTCTGTTCACCTGCTCCTATCAGGGTGTGGGAGTCGCTATATAACCTTGCTCCTCTGTCAGTTTCATGCCGGTCAACAATGTAATCAGAAGCCTTTCTGTGCATGTTCCTGCTACTAGACAACTCCCAGCTAAGTTGGACTTTTGTCCTTGTGTGTTTTTGCATTTTGTTCCTGTTCACAGCTGCTGTTTCGTTACTGTGTCTGGAAAGCTCTTGTGAGCGGAAATTGCCACTCTGGTGTTATGAGTTAATGCTAGAGTCTTAAAGTAATTTCTGGATGGTGTTTTGATAGACTTTTCTGCTGACCATGAAAGTGCCCTTTCTGTCTTCTTGCTATCTAGAAAGCGGACCTCGATTTTTGCTAAACCTATTTTCATACTACGTTTGTCATTTCATCTAAAATCACCGCCAATATATGTGGGGGCCTCTGTCTGCCTTTTGGGAAAATTTCTCTAGAGGTGAGCCAGGACTGTCTTTTCCTCTGCTAGGATTAGGTAGTTCTCCGGCTGGCGCTGGGCATCTAGGGATAAAAAAACGTAGGCATGCTACCCGGCCACTTCTAGTTGTGCGGCAGGTTTAGTTCATGGTCAGTATAGTTTCCATCTTCCAAGAGCTAGTTCTCATATATGCTGGGCTATGTTCTCTCGCCATTGAGAATCATGACAGTTTGACCAGCCCAAAAAAAGGGTTAAATTACTGGCTGAGAAAGGAGAGAAAAAAAGAAGTCTGCTACAATTTTTTTTTTTTTTTTTTCCCTCTAGTTCTGAGTGTGCTCTTAATTGAATCACTTGCTAGTCTGCCTATACTGCAGTCTTCCTCTCTTTCTCTCCTTCTAATCCTTGAATGGCTCTGTGTTCACCTGTTTCAAATGGATCTTCAGAGTGTAGCTACAGGTTTGAATAATCTCGCCACAAAGGTACAAAATTTGCAAGATTTTGTTGTTCATGCACCTATGTCTGAGCCTAGAATTCCTTTGCCTGAATTCTTCTCGGGGAATAGATCTCACTTTCAAAATTTTAAAAATAATTGCAAATTGTTTTTGTCCCTGAAGTCTCGCTCTGCCGGAGACCCTGCACAGCAGGTCAGGATTGTAATTTCCTTGCTCCGGGGCGACCCTCAAGACTGGGCTTTTGCATTGGCACCAGGGGATCCTGCGTTGCTCAATGTGGATGCGTTTTTTCTGGCCTTGGGGTTGCTTTATGAGGAACCTCATTTAGAGCTTCAGGCGGAAAAGGCCTTGATGTCCTTGTCTCAGGGGCAAGATGAAGCTGAAATATACTGCCAAAAATTCCGCAAATGGTCTGTGCTTACTCAGTGGAATGAGTGCGCCCTGGCGGCGATTTTCAGAGAAGGTCTCTCTGATGCCATTAAGGATGTTATGGTGGGGTTCCCTGTGCCTGCGAGTCTGAATGAGTCCATGACGATGGCTATTCAGATCGATAGGCGTCTGCGGGAGCGCAAACCTGTGCACCATTTGGCGGTGTCTACTGAGAAAACGCCAGAAAATATGCAATGTGATAGAATTCTGTCCAGAAGCGAGCGGCAGAATTTTAGACGAAAAAATGGGTTGTGCTTCTATTGTGGTGATTCAACTCATGTTATATCAGCATGCTCTAAGCGTACTAAGAAGCCTGACAAGTCTGTTTCAATTAGCACTTTACAGTCTAAGTTTATTCTATCTGTGACCCTGATTTGTTCTTTGTCATCTATTACCGCGGACGCCTATGTCGACTCTGGCGCTGCTTTGAGTCTTATGGATTGGTCCTTTGCCAAACGCTGTGGGTATGATTTGGAGCCATTGGAGGCTCCGATACCTCTGAAAGGGATTGACTCCACCCCATTGGCTAGTAATAAACCACAATACTGGACACAAGTGACTATGCGTGTTAATCCGGATCACCAGGAGGTTATTCGCTTTCTGGTGCTGTATAATCTACATGATGTTTTGGTGCTGGGATTGCCATGGCTGCAATCTCATAACCCAGTCCTCGACTGGAGAGCTATGTCTGTATTAAGCTGGGGATGTAAAGGAACTCATGGGGACGTACCTTTGGTTTCCATTTCATCATCTATTCCCTCTGAGATTCCTGAATTCTTGTCTGACTTTCGTGACGTTTTTGAAGAACCCAAGGTTGGTTCACTACCTCCGCACCGGGAGTGCGATTGTGCCATAGACTTGATTCCGGGTAGTAAATACCCTAAGGGTCGTTTATTTAATCTGTCTGTGCCTGAACACGCGGCTATGCGAGAATATATAAAGGAGTCCTTGGAAAAGGGACATGTTCGTCCTTCGTCATCTCCCTTAGGAGCCGGTTTTTTCTTTGTGTCTAAAAAAGACGGCTCTTTGAGGCCGTGTATTGATTATCGACTTTTGAATAAAATCACGGTTAAATATCAATATCCGTTACCACTGCTTACTGATTTGTTTGCTCGTATAAAGGGGGCCAAGTGGTTCTCTAAGATTGATCTCCGTGGGGCGTATAATTTGGTGCGAATCAAGCAGGGGGATGAGTGGAAAACCGCATTTAATACGCCCGAGGGCCATTTTGAGTATTTGGTGATGCCTTTTGGTCTTTCAAATGCCCCTTCAGTCTTCCAGTCCTTTATGCATGACATTTTCCGCGATTATTTGGATAAATTTATGATTGTGTATCTGGATGATATTCTGATTTTTTCGGATGACTGGGACTCTCATGTCCAGCAGGTCAGGAGGGTTTTTCAGGTTTTGCGGTCTAATTCCTTGTGTGTGAAGGGTTCTAAGTGTGTTTTTGGGGTTCAAAAGATTTCCTTCTTGGGATACATTTTTTCCCCCTCTTCCATCGAGATGGATCCTGTCAAGGTTCAGGCTATTGGTGATTGGACGCAACCCTCTTCTCTTAAGAGTCTTCAGAAATTTTTGGGCTTTGCTAACTTTTATCGTCGATTTATTGCTGGTTTTTCTGATGTTGTAAAACCATTGACTGATTTGACTAAGAAGGGTGCTGATGTTGCTGATTGGTCCCCTGATGCTGTGGAGGCCTTTCGGGAGCTCAAGCGCCGCTTTTCTTCCGCCCCAGTGTTGCGTCAGCCTGATGTTGCTCTTCCTTTTCAGGTTGAGGTCGACGCTTCTGAAATCGGAGCTGGGGCGGTGTTGTCGCAGAGAAGTTCCGACTGCTCCGTGATGAGACCTTGTGCTTTTTTTTCCCGTAAATTTTCGCCCGCCGAGCGGAATTATGATATTGGGAATCGGGAGCTTTTGGCCATGAAGTGGGCTTTTGAGGAGTGGCGTCACTGGCTTGAGGGGGCCAGACATCAGGTGGTGGTATTGACTGACCACAAAAATGTAATTTACCTTGAGTCTGCCAGGCGCCTGAATCCTAGACAGGCGCGCTGGTCGTTGTTTTTCTCTCGGTTTAATTTTGTGGTGTCTTACCTACCGGGTTCTAAGAATGTTAAGGCGGATGCCCTTTCTAGGAGTTTTGAGCCTGACTCCCCTGGTAATTCTGAGCCCACAGGTATCCTTAAAGATGGAGTGATATTGTCTGCCGTTTCTCCAGACCTGCGGCGGGCCTTGCAGGAGTTTCAGGCGGATAGACCTGATCGTTGCCCACCTGGTAGACTGTTTGTTCCTGATGATTGGACCAGTAGAGTCATCTCTGAGGTTCATTCTTCTGCGTTGGCAGGTCATCCTGGAATCTTTGGTACCAGGGATTTGGTGGCAAGGTCCTTCTGGTGGCCTTCCCTGTCACGAGATGTGCGAGGCTTTGTGCAGTCTTGTGACGTTTGTGCTCGGGCCAAGCCTTGTTGTTCTCGGGCTAGTGGATTGTTGTTACCCTTGCCTATCCCGAAGAGGCCTTGGACGCACATCTCGATGGATTTTATTTCGGATCTGCCTGTTTCTCAGAAGATGTCTGTCATCTGGGTGGTGTGTGACCGTTTCTCTAAGATGGTCCATCTGGTTCCCTTGCCTAAGTTGCCTTCTTCTTCCAAGTTGGTTCCTCTGTTTTTTCAAAATGTTGTTCGTTTGCATGGTATTCCGGAGAATATCGTTTCTGACAGAGGGACCCAATTCGTGTCTAGATTTTGGCGGGCATTCTGTGCTAGGATGGGCATAGATTTGTCTTTTTCGTCTGCTTTCCATCCTCAGACTAATGGCCAGACCGAGCGGACTAATCAGACCTTGGAGACATATTTGAGGTGTTTTGTGTCTGCGGATCAGGATGATTGGGTTGCTTTTTTGCCTTTGGCGGAGTTCGCCCTCAATAATCGGGCCAGCTCTGCCACCTTGGTGTCCCCGTTTTTCTGTAATTCGGGGTTTCATCCTCGATTTTCCTCCGGTCAAGTGGAATCTTCGGATTGTCCTGGAGTGGATGCTGTGGTGGAGAGGTTGCATCAGATTTGGGGGCAGGTGGTGGACAATTTGAAGTTGTCCCAGGAGAAGACTCAGCTTTTTGCCAACCGCCGTCGTCGTGTTGGTCCTCGGCTTTGTGTTGGGGACTTGGTGTGGTTGTCTTCTCGTTTTGTCCCTATGAGGGTTTCTTCTCCTAAATTTAAGCCTCGGTTCATCGGCCCGTACAAGATATTGGAGATTCTTAACCCTGTGTCCTTCCGTTTGGACCTCCCTGCATCCTTTTCGATTCATAATGTTTTTCATCGGTCATTGTTGCGCAGGTATGAGGTACCGGCTGTGCCTTCCGTTGAGCCTCCTGCTCCGGTGTTGGTTGAGGGTGAGTTGGAGTACGTTGTGGAAAAGATCTTGGACTCTCGTGTTTCCAGACGGAAACTCCAGTATCTGGTCAAATGGAAGGGATACGGTCAGGAGGATAATTCTTGGGTCACTGCCTCTGATGTTCATGCCTCCGATCTTGTCCGTGCCTTTCATAGGGCTCATCCTGATCGCCCTGGTGGTTCTGGTGAGGGTTCGGTGCCCCCTCCTTGAGGGGGGGGTACTGTTGTGAAATTGGATTCTGGGCTCCCCCGGTGGCCACTTGTGGAATTGTACTTGTGTGCATCATCCCCTCTGTTCACCTGCTCCTATCAGGATGTGGGAGTCGCTATATAACCTTGCTCCTCTGTCAGTTTCATGCCGGTCAACAATGTAATCAGAAGCCTTTCTGTGCATGTTCCTGCTACTAGACAACTCCCAGCTAAGTTGGACTTTTGTCCTTGTGTGTTTTTGCATTTTGTTCCTGTTCACAGCTGCTGTTTCGTTACTGTGTCTGGAAAGCTCTTGTGAGCGGAAATTGCCACTCTGGTGTTATGAGTTAATGCTAGAGTCTTAAAGTAATTTCTGGATGGTGTTTTGATAGACTTTTCTGCTGACCATGAAAGTGCCCTTTCTGTCTTCTTGCTATCTAGAAAGCGGACCTCGATTTTTGCTAAACCTATTTTCATACTACGTTTGTCATTTCATCTAAAATCACCGCCAATATATGTGGGGGCCTCTGTCTGCCTTTTGGGAAAATTTCTCTAGAGGTGAGCCAGGACTGTCTTTTCCTCTGCTAGGATTAGGTAGTTCTCCGGCTGGCGCTGGGCATCTAGGGATAAAAAAACGTAGGCATGCTACCCGGCCACTTCTAGTTGTGCGGCAGGTTTAGTTCATGGTCAGTATAGTTTCCATCTTCCAAGAGCTAGTTCTCATATATGCTGGGCTATGTTCTCTCGCCATTGAGAATCATGACAGGAAGGCTTATGGAACTACTGTTAGCCTTCCACGGCCTGGACAGCCTTTGAAAGTTTCCTCCCGTGCCGAGGCCAGGCTTGTCCGAAGAGTCAAGGCTAACCCAAGGACAACAAGGAAGGAGCTCCGGGAAGATCTCATGGCAGTGGGGACATTGGTTTCAGTCAATACCATAAGTAACGTACTCCACCGCAATGGTCTCCGTTCCAGACGAGCCCGTAAGGTACCTTTACTTTCAAAGCGTCATGTCAAGGCTCGTCTACAGTTTGCTCATGATCACTTGGAGGACTCTGAGACTGACTGGTTCAAGGTTCTCTGGTCTGATGAGACCAAGATCGAGATCTTTGGTGCCAACCACACACGTGACGTTTGGAGACTGGATGGCACTGCATACGACCCCAAGAATACCATCCCTACAGTCAAGCATGGTGGTGGCAGCATCATGCTGTGGGGCTGTTTCTCAGCCAAGGGGCCTGGCCATCTGGTCCGCATCCATGGGAAGATGGATAGCACGGCCTACCTGGAGATTTTGGCCAAGAACCTCCGCTCCTCCATCAAGGATCTTAAGATGGGTCGTCATTTCATCTTCCAACAAGACAACGACCCAAAGCACACAGCCAAGAAAACCAAGGCCTGGTTCAAGAGGCAAAAAATCAAGGTGTTGCAGTGGCCTAGTCAGTCTCCTGACCTTAACCCAATTGAAAACTTGTGGAAGGAGCTCAAGATTAAAGTCCACATGAGACACCCAATGAACCTAGATAACTTGGAGAAGATCTGCATGGAGGAGTGGGCCAAGATAACTCCAGAGACCTGTGCCGGCCTGATCAGGTCTTATAAAAGACGATTATTAGCTGTAATTGCAAACAAAGGTTATTCCACAAAATATTAAACCTAGGGGTTGAATAATAATTGACCCACACTTTTATGTTTAAAATTTATAAAAATTTAACTGAGCAACAAAACTTTTTGGTTTGTAAGATTTATGCATCTGTTAAAGGGCACCTGTCACCCCGTTTTTTCAGTATGAGATAAAAATACTGTTAAATAGGGTCTGAGATGTGCATTACAACAGTGTATTTTGTGGACCCCGATTCCCCACCTATGCTGCCAAAATACGTTACCAAAGTAGCCGTTTTCGCCTGTCAATCAGGCTGGTCTTGTCAAAAGGGCGTGGTGTCTTCCCCCAGATCTTGCTTAGTTTTCTGTTGGTGGCGTAGTGGTTTGCGCATGCCCAAGGTCCCGAATCCACTGCACAGGGGAGTTAAAAGAGTGCGATGTGCACTATTTCATTGGTGATCGGTGGGGGCGGCCATCTTCCTTTGGCCGCGCGTGCGCAGAAGCGGCGCTCTGCTGGCCGCAGCTTCAGGAAAATGGCCACGGGATGCCGCGCGTGCGCAGATGGAGATCGCGGCGGCCTTTTTCCTGAAGCCGAGATGCAAGATCTGGGGGAAGACACCACGCCCTTTTGACCAGACCAGCCTGATTGACAGGCGAAAACGGCTACTTTGGTAACGTATTTTGGCAGCATAGGTGGGGAATCGGGGTCCACAAAATACACTGTTGTAATGCACAGCTCAGGCCCTATTTAACAGTATTTTTATCTCATACTGAAAAAACGGGGTGACAGGTGCCCTTTAATAAATCCTGCTCTTGTTTGAAGGCTCTAACTTATTTGCATCTTATTAAACCTGCTAAATCTGCAGGGGGTTGAATACTACTTGTAGGCAGTGTATGTATATATGTATGTATGTATGTATATGTGTTTATGTATGTGTGTGTGTGTGTGTGTGTGTGTGTGTGTGTGTGTGTGTGTGTGTGTGTGTATGTGTACATATATATATATATATATATATATATATATATATATATATATATATATATAATATATATATTAGAAAGGTTAAAAAAAACCACGTATGGTATCTCCACATGCAATATAAATCTGATCTACAAAATGTGTAAAATTAATTGACCCGAACTACACAGTATTAGAGCTTGTGCAGACGAGAGTATTTTCAGTCCAAGTGTGATCCCATAAAACATTGGATTGCACCTGGTCCAATGTTATTGCAGCGCCCCAGAGTCCTGGTCGTTGCAGTAATGTCGCTCTGCCACTAAGGGGAGTGATGTTACGTCTGATTGCACTAAAGGAGTTTCTCTGACCAGGTAACACTCACACTACACTTCACACTCCGGCCACCAGGGGGGGTGGTTCTATCTAGTAGGCCACTCCTCACACTCTGGTAAAACTGGGGGTTGGACAGGAAGACAGAGAGAGAAGTAACTGGGAAGAGCTAGTGAGAGGACCTGTCAGGGATGGGATCCTGGCAGACTCCTAAGAGCAGAACTAACCAGTGAACAACGGGAATACAGTAAAGAGGAATTAGGACCAGAAGGAGTCGTGCTGTTAGACCGAGGCAACATCCTTCTGAGGCGCAAACAGTCGGTGGCCGGAACGCCGAGCAAGTAAGAGACTCTAAGTACTACTGCAAACCACGGCAGGGCAGCCAATTATAGGTTGACTGTCTCACACAAATCACCTAAGCAGACAACGGAGGCAGCTGTGGGAGAGGGGCGACTCTAGGGTCCCGGAAGAACTCCAGGCCTATCCCGTCATACGGGTGCGTCCTACCATATCACCTGGGGGACGGAGAGAACGAACATCAGAGACAGGCAGAATCAGTTGTGAGGACTATCCCGGGAGCTCAGCAGGGAAGAACTACAACACCCAGCGCTAGAAGGTAGACACTGATTCCCACCTGAAAGGGGAACTCCTGATGTGCCTTTGGACCGGCCGGTCTCTGACAGCCCTGTTGACAGCACTCTGGACTGAGGACTCTAAAACCTTCAGTAAAGAGGTAAAGAGACTGCAACCTGGTGTCCTCTTTATTTACTACGACCTACACTGCACCGCAACATTACCATCGCATCTATCATTGTGCGCCCCTCAGCAGGGTCACGGACCGGGTCTAGCCACCGTGACCACCCCAGAGCAGAGACTCAGAGGCCCGGTACCGGGTACCCCTCGGCCCTGCGGCAGTGGGGGCGCTACAACTTGGCGTCACGAACAGGATCTACTTAAGCCTGAAGAATCAGGTCATGTGTGCCTTGGAACTGTGATTTATTGTGCTTGGACTGTGTATTGCCATTTACCGCCAAAAATTCGCCATTGCCGCGCACGGAGGGAGGAGCCTTAGCTTCGTGGGCGGAACCGGCCAAAAGAAGCGTGGAACGGAAAGCGCGGTAAGGCGCCAATCCCGGAAGAGGAACTCCGACCTCCAGCAGGTTAGTGGGAGGAAGGGACAGCCATGTCCGAGTCGGGAGGAGAGGAGGTGGCGGACGCAGGGGCAGCTCCGGTCCCCGCAGCGGGCGAAGCCGCGGCCCTAATACCACCACCGGTTGCCGCAGAACCCGCTGTTCCCCTCAGCCACTCGGACACTGCCGCTAACACAAAAGCCATAATGCCCTCTATGCCGTACCTGCCCGGAGCGGCCTGGCTCCCACGATACTCTGGGGAGTCGCATACATTCACTGACTTTAAGGAAGGGCTCTGCAGCCTGCTCGAGTTCTATCCCCTGACAGAGCCTCAGAAGGTTCATATGATAACCGGCCAACTCTTTGGGGCGGCTCTGAGAGAATTGAAGTCCTGGCCCGCCGAGGATAAGGCTAGGTTCACATTGCGTTAATGTGTGCACGCTAACGGACAGCGTTGCACGGCGAAAATGTCGCAATTAACGCCGTGCAACGGGTCCGTTAGCGCACCCATTGACAGCAATGTAAATTTCGCCTGTAGCGCATCGCTAGCGCGTGCCTTTTTCGGCTCGCGCTAGTGGAGCGCCCCCACACCGCCGCAGGGCCGAGGGGTACCCGGAGCCGGGCCTCTGGGATCTCAGTCCTGGGGTTGTCACGGTGGCTAGACCCGGTCCGTGGCCCTGTCTGTCAGTGGGGGACGTCCGTTGCAAATAGGTGCTGTTAACGGTGGTATAGCGGTGCAGTTGTGGGGTGCAGGTCGCGGTAAATAACGAGGACACCAGGTTGCAGTCTCTTTACCTCTTTACTGGAGATCTCTCGGTCCTCAGTCCAGAATCCGGTCCACCAGGCTGCGCAAGTCCGGCCGGTCCAATGGCACTTCCAGAGTTCTCCTCACAGGTGGAAATCAGTGCCTTCCTTCTTAGCGCTTTGTGTTGTAGTCCTTCCCTGCTGTGCTTACGGAAAGTACCCCACAACTGTTGTGTCTGTTTCTTAAGTTCCCTCACAACTCGATTAACTGATCTTCTGCTAATCTTCCGTCCCTTCCTGATGTTACAGTAAGAACGGCACCCGTTTGTCAGGTAGGCCTGGAGTTCTTCCGGGACCCTAGAGACGCCCCTCTCCCGCAATTGCCCCCCAAGACTTCATAGGTGATATGTGGTAGACAGCCCGCCTGAGACTGACTGTCCTGCCGCTGTTTGGAGTATGGCTTAAAGCTGTATATTATTCCACTCCCTCGGCGTTCCGGCCACCGGTAATGCGCCTCAGCAAGGTGCTGCCTCTTTCAACAAAACCCCTGCTGGTATTCTCCTTCTGCTTGATTTCGTTTCTCACTCAGCACAATCTATCTCGCTTCTAATCCTTTCTTAGGGCACCGCCGCTATTCTGAGCAGGCACGGTCCCGTTACGTTCTTTCAATGCCAAGCCTCTGCCAGGATCCCACCCCTGGCAGAGACCCTACTGTCTCTTCCTCCACAACACCCTCTCTCACTAGGTGTTGCTTCGTTCGATCCAGTCAGCTTTCTCCACTAACTTCCTGCCTGACCCCCAGTTTACCCACTATGGTGGGGAGTGGCCTAATGAATAGCACCCTTAGCTCCCCCCGGAGGCCCTTAGTGGCGGAGCCACAGTACTGCAACGACCAGGACTCTGGGGCGCTGCACTCCCCCCTGGTTAAACACAGTACTCTGGGACTGGGAAGAAAACAACAATACAGGTTAGCAAAAAGACATACAAATTTGTTGAGTGCAAAACAATAAGCATACTTGAACAGGCTTCCCTTT
Organism: Ranitomeya variabilis; assembly: GCF_051348905.1. Taxonomy (NCBI): domain Eukaryota; kingdom Metazoa; phylum Chordata; class Amphibia; order Anura; family Dendrobatidae; genus Ranitomeya; species Ranitomeya variabilis. Next base: position 614,990,795 of record NC_135233.1, read on the forward strand.
ATGGGAGGTGAGGACACTTTAACGTTACAAAACATAATCAAATATCATAGCAACAGGCTACAATTAACTCTCATTACCCAACCGGGTATTCTACTAAGTGCAAATGCCGGAACAATAAATTAACATTGCCTTTAAGAAACATACACTCTTAGTTTATCAAAGGCCTTCCTATAATCACATTACAGGGCAAGGTAACTTCACATTCTCCTACTTTGAACCTGCAGGACCGCCTGTCCCTATGGCACCAGACCTACTGCCTCTCCTTTCTTTTACAGGACCGCCCCGTTCAGCCAGGGCCTACTGCCTTTCTCTACTATACATAGTATAGACATAACATTCCTTTCAATTTGAGAGCATGGAGCCCACTCTGCTTGGCTCCTTTAAGGACTCACTCACTAACCCCTACGGGTCTACTTTCTGTCCTTAGTAACGAACTAACTTTCTATGGGGACGCAGGGTTTACCTTCTATCCTCACCTTCGTTATTACTTCTTTACTTTCAGTTAAACGGAACTCTACATCTACCCCTACGGGCTTTCTACATCTTTCTCTTCAAAGAACATTATCTAGGTTTCACATTTTAAACAAATTAAACACACATAACTTTTCCATGAAAAACAGTTACATTTCCTTCAAAGCATTATCTTGACATTACTGTTCTAAAACAGTATCACTTTCAAGTTCAATTCTAACCTCCCCTTTAAGAGGAGATCAAGTCTTTCTGAGGTAGCTCTTCTTCTCAGCCTACCAGTCCATGCAAAGGCTCCGGAATGGTATCTTCGCAAAATGTCTTTAAACAAAACCAGTAGGAAGCACCTTTAAGAAGGTGCAAACTATTTACAAGAAAGTTCAAATCATGCACAGTCCATGATTTCGCAGTTTGTGTAACTTTGTGCAAAACTTCAAGAAAACAACAATAGTGACCCCGGGTCAACAAAGGGGTCACCTTTTTAAAGTTTACCCTGGACGGGTTTAGCAGCAACTTAAAGAACAAACAGTAACTATTTACATTTTCAGGTTTCCGAGGTTTACTCTTGCTCAGGTGGCTTGGGCTCCTGCCCCCCGGCCACTGTGGTGCCAGTGTCCGCGGTTCGAACGTGCAGATGAACTCGACTGGCCAACTCGGTGGCCGCTACCAGGCGCACTGTCGCGATGGTGACAAGATCGGGTGCTCCTGGGACCAGGTCCGAGGTGGTAAGGGTCGCGGCTCCAAACATACACCGCCGAACATTCCGTGCATACCACCCGAGCGGGTTCTGGTGGCGGCTGTAGGTCACCTGATCCCCCTTTTGCAATGGTTCTCCACTTCGGCCACAGCAGGGAGCCCTCACGTTACAGTGCGCAACAAAAACGTCAGTATCCAATCCTGGCTCGTGTATGAGGCCCCACCCCCTTCTTGCATGGTAGGCCAACACAGTGCCCCGCCTTATCACGTCTCTGTCATCCCATGCCGGAGGGGATTGTTGTATTTTCGATGGACCCATCGGCTCGGCCTCTTTCCGGCCTTTCCACTGTAGAATCAAGCACTGTCTATATTGTTCCCACGTAAGCACCGCAAGAGTGGACCCGTTCTCCTGGGATCCATCTGTCCCAACCCAGGGGCTGTCCCACCGAAGAACTACTCCATCTAGACTCACATCCACGGGCTCTCCCACTCTAGTCGACAGCGGTGGCACCATCCTCCCCAGGTCACCAGGGGATAACACCATTAACCCTGCCGAGAAGGGTCGACCTTTACTGAGATGGAGGTGGGTCGTGGAAGCGGACTCGGGAGGGGGAGCAGGGGCGTCTTCCGTACCTACGCCTGATGTGGTTCCACCGATGTCGATCCGGTCCGCTGACAAGAACGCTGGAGTCGGCTGCTGCTCGGACCGCGGCTCTTCCGATGCGGCCCCCGAACGCTGCTCCGCTCGCTGTGGTTCCTCCTCCACGGACTCCAAGGTCAGGGTTGGTGGACTCAGCTCTGCTATCTGTTCCAGGAGTTTCAGGTCCTCCGGCTGCAGGGGACATAAGTCCGTCTCCGGTGAAGAGGGGCAAGCCGGAGTCGCATCCTCCTCGCTCAGGCACTTGCTGTTCATCATCGCTGCCTGATAGTCGGTGGCAGTGCATGCACCTGACTCCGCCATTTCTCCGAGGTCGGGCTTCTCCATCTCCTGCTTCCCGCCGTTGCAAATCAGGAGGTTGTCTTCTGCTTTGGGGCAGGTCATCTCCTTGCAGCCCGAAGCGCAGAGGGCGGTATCCATTTCTCGCGCCATTCTGGTAGTCTCCTCCCATAGCACGCCCTCCTTCTCCAAAGTAGCAATGGCGGCGGCTTTTGGCGGGAACTTCTATTGGTCAATGGTAGCACACAGTCTCTCAATAAAGCTACAGTTCATGCACAACAAATCACAGTCTCTAGGCACACATGACCTGATTCTTCAGGCTTAAGTAGATCCTGTTCGTGACGCCAAGATTTGGAGCGCCCCCACACCGCCGCAGGGCCGAGGGGTACCCGGAGCCGGGCCTCTGGGATCTCAGTCCTGGGGTTGTCACGGTGGCTAGACCCGGTCCGTGGCCCTGTCTGTCAGTGGGGGACGTCCGTTGCAAATAGGTGCTGTTAACGGTGGTATAGCGGTGCAGTTGTGGGGTGCAGGTCGCGGTAAATAACGAGGACACCAGGTTGCAGTCTCTTTACCTCTTTACTGGAGATCTCTCGGTCCTCAGTCCAGAATCCGGTCCACCAGGCTGCGCAAGTCCGGCCGGTCCAATGGCACTTCCAGAGTTCTCCTCACAGGTGGAAATCAGTGCCTTCCTTCTTAGCGCTTTGTGTTGTAGTCCTTCCCTGCTGTGCTTACGGAAAGTACCCCACAACTGTTGTGTCTGTTTCTTAAGTTCCCTCACAACTCGATTAACTGATCTTCTGCTAATCTTCCGTCCCTTCCTGATGTTACAGTAAGAACGGCACCCGTTTGTCAGGTAGGCCTGGAGTTCTTCCGGGACCCTAGAGACGCCCCTCTCCCGCAATTGCCCCCCAAGACTTCATAGGTGATATGTGGTAGACAGCCCGCCTGAGACTGACTGTCCTGCCGCTGTTTGGAGTATGGCTTAAAGCTGTATATTATTCCACTCCCTCGGCGTTCCGGCCACCGGTAATGCGCCTCAGCAAGGTGCTGCCTCTTTCAACAAAACCCCTGCTGGTATTCTCCTTCTGCTTGATTTCGTTTCTCACTCAGCACAATCTATCTCGCTTCTAATCCTTTCTTAGGGCACCGCCGCTATTCTGAGCAGGCACGGTCCCGTTACGTTCTTTCAATGCCAAGCCTCTGCCAGGATCCCACCCCTGGCAGAGACCCTACTGTCTCTTCCTCCACAACACCCTCTCTCACTAGGTGTTGCTTCGTTCGATCCAGTCAGCTTTCTCCACTAACTTCCTGCCTGACCCCCAGTTTACCCACTATGGTGGGGAGTGGCCTAATGAATAGCACCCTTAGCTCCCCCCGGAGGCCCAGCTGTGAAACATATTGGTGTCTGTGATACCTGATTGGAGGAACTCCTTCAGTGCCATCGAACGCACCATGGCTCCCCTTAGTGGCGGAGCCACAGTACTGCAACGACCAGGACTCTGGGGCGCTGCACTAGTGATGTGCCGTTCTTTTGTGACGCGCCGCGGACGCTGCAAGCAGCGTCCGCGGCGCGCCCGAGGTCCGTTCCCCGCTCTCGCAGATTGCAAACGGATTGCCCTAACGCAATGTGAACCTAGCCTAAGGGAACTGCACAGCAGATTTTTGCAAAGCTTAAAGCCACCTTCGATACTCGCACTGCTACAGAAATGAAACTGACTTTCTATGGATGCAAACAGAGACCGCAGGATAGCTTACGGGACTATGCCCTTAATCTCCAGGAGGCGATGCGGGCCATTAAGCAGAGTGACCCCGGCAGCATGCAGGATGAGGATAAACTCCTGAAGGAGCAGTTCATTGAGGGGCTCCTGTGCAGTCACCAGCGGGGCCAATTGCACTTCCTGGCCATGCAAAATCCAGACTTGACTTTTGCGCAATTCAAAGATAAAGCTATCCAGGCATTGCAGGAGCGACAGCCCAGCCGCGCAATACCACCCAGGCGCCCCGCTCTCACATACCACCAGGAGGTGGCATCGGATACCCCAGTTGCCGCGGAGGCCGACGCCCAGAGCTTCGAGGACGACTCCCCTGCAGGACTCCGTCTTCAGATGCAGGAGCTGACCAAGAGCGTTGCTGCCCTAGCCCGGACGGTGCAGTCCCTACAGGAGGCCCCTAAGGAAAAGATCCAACTGGCCTCCAGACCAGAAGATGTCCCCTGGACGCGACAGAAGAGGACCCCACTGACCAGAGGCCGGGACAGCGATCGCTTCCATCAGGACGGACGACCCATCTGCCGCCGCTGTCACCAAGTGGGCCACCTTGCAAGGTACTGTCCTTTAAACGAGCAACCCCTGGGGCAAAGGGCCAACCCCCAGGAGTAGGACGGTCAGGCCCGCAGCATTGGAGAACCAAGTATATTGGAGGACGACCAGTTCTCCCTGTAGTGGTTGATGGAATCCCCTTGAACGCTTTGCTGGACGCCGGTTCTCAGGTGACGACTATACCTTACGTGCTTTATAAACGGTATTGGGAGAACACTGATATTACTCGTGGCCCTGACGATGATTTCACCATAATAGCCAGTAATGGTCAGCCGTTGCCACAAGTGGGGTATAAGGAGGTCACCATCAAGGTGGGGCGGGTGGAATTGAAAGCCCAAGGGATTGTGATTGTTGATATTGATCGTCGAGAATGTAATCCCATGATGACTCTTGGTACTAATGTTATAGAAAATTGTCTTGCAGAAGTTATTGTTTTGTTGCAACAGGTGTCAGAAACCGCTGGCCACAGTGAGCAACATGCCCTGCAGAAGGAAATCAGAGCTCTGATGCAGAGACAGCAGGTAGAGCTGACTGGTGGTGAGATTGGTCGTGTCACTGTGAGTGATTCAAACCCCATCGCGATACCCCCCAGGAGTGAAATGTTAATATGGTGTCGGGCAGCCATAGGCCTCAGGGGAAAGGACTACCAGGCCTTGGTAGAACCCGTATATTCAGACAATAGGCCTACTATTCTGACAGCCCGGGGGGTGGTCGACGTTCGCCAGGGGAGAGTGCCCGTACGTGTCCTCAATTGTGGGGAGGAAGAGGTTCACCTCACCAGGTATGCCACACTCGCCAAATTGTTCACTGTTAATAATAGTGTGATACAGACACCTGAACCCTTGGTCCCGTCAAACGTGGCGGAGGGCAACGGTTGTGCAGAGCACACGAAAGACTGGTGTCGGGAATTGCATGTGGGCACTGACTCTACCCCATCCCATCAAAAACAGGGGGCCTACAGGGTGGTACACGAGTACGAGCAGGTATTCAGCAAACACCCCTTAGATTTTGGGCAGGTGAAAGGGATCCAACATCATATCCCCACGGGAGATCACCGACCCATAAAAGAGAGATATCGCCCTGTACCCCCAGCTCATTACCAGTGTGCCAAGGACATGTTGCGGGAAATGAAGGAGGCTGTGGTGGTGAGAGACAGCTGTAGCCCCTGGGCAGCTCCGTTAGTCCTTGTTAAAAAGAAAGATGGTACAATGAGGATGTGTGTTGATTATAGGCAGTTGAACCGCATTACACATAAAGACGCATACCCACTGCCCAGGATAGAGGAGTCTCTGGCTGCCTTAAAATCTGCTAACTACTTCTCTACCCTAGATCTCACCAGTGGGTACTGGCAGGTTCCTGTAGCGGAGGCGGACAAAGAGAAGACGGCCTTCACGACGCCAATGGGTCTCTGCGAATTCAATTACATGCCATTCGGATTGTGCAATGCTCGCGGGACGTTCCAGAGGATGATGGAGTGCTGCCTGGGGCACATGAACTTCGAAACCGTGCTGCTGTACTTGGATGATGTCATTGTCTTCTCTAAGACCTAAGAAGACCATCTGAAGCACCTGGCCGAGGTGTTTGAAGCCCTGTCCAACTTTGGCTTAAAAGTGAAACCGTCCAAGTGTCATCTGCTGAAACCTAAAGTGCAATACCTGGGCCATGTGGTGAGCGCTGAAGGAGTGGCCCCAGATCCCGACAAGGTCACGGTGATCAAGGACTGGCCAAAACCCAGTGACCTCCACGAAGTCCGGCAGTTCCTCGGGCTGGTAGGCTATTACCGGAGGTTCATTAAGGACTTCACCAAGAAGGCCGCACCCTTGCAAAACCTGCTGGTGGGCCAACCAAAGAAGACCAAGGGGAGGAACACCCCCTTTGATTGGAACGAGGAGCTGGAGGAATCCTTTACCTGTTTGAAGTCGGCACTGACGGGAGAAGAGGTACTGGCTTACCCCGAATACGACCAATCGTTTGTGCTGTACACAGATGCCAGCAATGTGGGATTAGGAGCCGTGCTGTCCCAGGTCCAGAAAGGCAAAGAAAGGGTGATCGCTTACGCCAGCAGGAAACTCCGTCCCACGGAAAGGAACCCTGACAACTACAGTTCCTTTAAGCTGGAATTCCTTGCCATCGTCTGGGCAGTGACAGAGAGGTTCAAACACTACCTGGCCTCCGCGAAATTCACCGTCTTTACGGATAACAATCCGCTAACGCATCTGGATACTGCCAAACTCGAGGCCTTGGAACAGCGATGGATGGCCCGGCTGTCCAACTACGATTTCACCATCAAGTACCGGGCAGGTCACCAGAATGCCAATGCCGATGCCTTGTCCCGAATGCCCAATTTGCCGGAAACGGGAGAAGACCCGGAGGCACTTGAAGAGGTGGAGCTGCCTGCATTCCATCACCCCAAAGCCACTCAGAACTCTCATCATGTGAAGAACAGGCACAAGAACCAACCAGATGCCACGCTGAATCCCCTGCCCCATCATGGATGGGCGGAAACCCAGGATGGTGACCCCGCGGTCCGTCGGGTGAAAGAGCTCTTGACGCAGGCAGGGTTGCACCCTGGCCCAGATGATCCCCAGGAGACCCAACAGCTGTGGAAAGGGAGAAGCAAACTGTTCATCCATGATGGCAAGCTGTGCCGGAGGAGCATCGACCCACGGACTCATGAATTGGTGTGGCAGATAGTGGTGCCAAGGCGAGATGCACCCATGGTTCTGGGAGCCTATCACGATGGAGCCGGACACTTCGGATGGAGGAAGCTAGAGAAACTACTCCGAGGGAGGTTCTATTGGATCGGCATGAAGAAAGCCATTGTGAAGTGGTGTCGGGAGTGCGGTCCATGTAGCCTACGCAGGAAGGACCGTGGCAGCCAACGGGCTCCCCTGCAGCCTATCATCACCAAACGGCCGCTCGAACTGGTCGCGCTGGATCATGTGAAGTTGACACCTAGCCGGTCAGGCTATATCTACGCTCTTACCATCGTAGATCACTACTCCAGATTTCTGGTGGTTGTACCTGTCAAGGATCTAACGGCCAGGACTGCCGCCAAGGCCTTCCAGCAGTACTTTTGTAGGCCCCATGGCTACCCGGAGAAGGTACTGACCGATCAGGGACCAGCATTCGAAGCCGAAGTGTTCCAAGAGTTCTGCCAACTGTACGGGTGTAAGAAGATCCGAACCACGCCGTACCATCCTCAAACCAATGGGATGTGCGAAAAGATGAACCAGGTGGTGATCGACTTATTGAAGACCTTGCCCGTAGAGGAACGGAACCTGTGGCCGACGAAGTTGCCTGATTTGGTGGATATCTACAATCACATCCCAGTAAATTCCACCAACTGTACTCCAGCGTACCTAATGAGGGGAAGGCCTAGCCAGTTACCCGTTGATCTGGATATGGGGGTCCTAGTCCCCGAAGATACCTCACCGGATGCGGATTGGGATGCAGAAAGGCAGCGAAGGTACCGCAAAGTACAGGAGTGCGTGGAAAGAAGTCTCGCTCAGGCTAGGCAAAAACAAGAACGGGACTACAACCAGCACGCTCCTGCGATTCCCCTATCACCTGGTGAGCAAGTACTTAAACGAAAGAGGAGACTACACAAGCTCGATGACCAATGGGAAGCGGAACCGTATACCATCCTGCCATCCGATTTCGACAACACGAAGGTCTGTCTCATCAGCAAGGACAGACGGGAGACCTCGACAGCAGTATCCAGGGATCACCTTAAGGTCTGCCCCGATAAGTTGAGAGAGAGGGACACGGTCCCAGGAATCTCCCCGCCGGTGGAAAAGGAGAAGATGATCCATACCGTCCTTGGTGACTTTCCCCAGTCCTGGACTCAGATAAATCAGGCCATCGTGGTACCTGTTCTAACGTTTCAACAGCCGGACCCACCAGAAGCAATGGTGGTACCAGATCATCCGGCCCCGCAACCTCAACAAGCCCTACCTGAAGATGCCATGCCAACCGTTGAACCGGCAAATCCTCCCTCTGCTATCGGTGAATCTGCTGTACCCACTGTTGATAGCAGCAGCTCTGAGAGCCCCAACCTGCCAGTGCTACCCAGACTCACTAGAAGTGTAGCTAGAAGACAGTGCACTACACCAGTGGTAGCAAGCATAGCGGGCCATGTTAGGCCAATAGCAACCCCTGCGCTGCGAAGGTCCACACGCAGCACTCAGAACCAAACTCCCCTCCGTTACAAAACTTGGAGGTATTAGCGAGGGCTGCTATTTAGTTGAAAATGTTTGTGTGCATATCTTTTGTTACAGGTTTTAGAATGGACAATAGAGTAATGGACGGTGAATTGCTCAAAAACTTTCAAAAGGGGGACCCCTTTGTTTACCCTGGGTCCCCGCTGTTTCAACCACTGAACTGAGAGTCATAAACTGTGCATGACCTAACTTTCGCAACGTTCAAGAGTCCTCACCTCCCATAAAGGGAAGCACTGTTATGTTTAATTGTTATGCTATTTCAAGATTCTGTGTGTTTTCTGTTAACATGTATTGTTGTTCTTGTTTTCCCAGTCCGGGAGTACTGGATTTAACCGGGGGGGAGTGCAGCGCCCCAGAGTCCTGGTCGTTGCAGTAATGTCGCTCTGCCACTAAGGGGAGTGATGTTACGTCTGATTGCACTAAAGGAGTTTCTCTGACCAGGTAACACTCACACTACACTTCACACTCCGGCCACCAGGGGGGGTGGTTCTATCTAGTAGGCCACTCCTCACACTCTGGTAAAACTGGGGGTTGGACAGGAAGACAGAGAGAGAAGTAACTGGGAAGAGCTAGTGAGAGGACCTGTCAGGGATGGGATCCTGGCAGACTCCTAAGAGCAGAACTAACCAGTGAACAACGGGAATACAGTAAAGAGGAATTAGGACCAGAAGGAGTCGTGCTGTTAGACCGAGGCAACATCCTTCTGAGGCGCAAACAGTCGGTGGCCGGAACGCCGAGCAAGTAAGAGACTCTAAGTACTACTGCAAACCACGGCAGGGCAGCCAATTATAGGTTGGCTGTCTCACACAAATCACCTAAGCAGACAACGGAGGCAGCTGTGGGAGAGGAGCGACTCTAGGGTCCCGGAAGAACTCCAGGCCTACCCCGTCATACGGGTGCGTCCTACCATATCACCTGGGGGACGGAGAGAACTAACATCAGAGACAGGCAGAATCAGTTGTGAGGACTATCCCGGGAGCTCAGCAGGGAAGAACTACAACACCCAGCGCTAGAAGGTAGACACTGATTCCCACCTGAAAGGGGAACTCCTGATGTGCCTTTGGACCGGCCAGTCTCTGACAGCCCTGTTGACAGCACTCTGGACTGAGGACTCTAAAACCTTCAGTAAAGAGGTAAAGAGACTGCAACCTGGCGTCCTCGTTATTTACTACGACCTACACTGCACCGCAACATTACCATCGCATCTATCATTGTGCGCCCCTCAGCAGGGTCACGGACCGGGTCTAGCCACCGTGACCACCCCAGAGCAGAGACTCAGAGGCCCGGTACCGGGTACCCCTCGGCCCTGCGGCAGTGGGGGCGCTACATTATTCTAAGGGGCTGTGCACATGACCCAATTTTTTCCTCGAGAAGAGGGGAAAAAATTGCCGCATGCCCGAGTTTTTTCTGATATTCAGATCGGACTTGGCCATGCAAGTCAATGACTCCATGAAAAACATCAGACTGCACTCGGATGTCATCGATTTTGACGGACTGATACAATGGAGAAGATGGAGAAACTTTTTTTCTCCATCTTCTCATCTGTGAGAATCAGATCACACATAATCAACCTGAGTCTCTCGAATGAGAAAATATACGATCGTCTACACCTGCCCTAAAGAAAAGCAAAACTTTGCAAAAACACAAAAACCATGGCAATGTAAGAAAGATACAAAAAAGGAAGAGAAAAGCGAAAAATGTTGCATGTCATGAGCAATTCTTGGCCAGGATATACCTGTAGGTTGTTGTTCTTTTTTTCCCCATCTTTCTGCTTATTACCATCATTGCTATTAATGGATGTGATGGGTTGTTGCGCCTTTGATCGATATAACAGGCCCTGGCCGCTTGCATGATTTTATTATGGGAAGCTATACGCTACGCTCGGCACTATAAGAGAAGTGAATGAATATTTTAAGAGTGATACATTAGAGCCGGAGATAAGCGGAGATCCCCTAAGGTGGAATTTCAAGCACAACCGACTCAAGAACCCAAAGGAAAATGTCTCCGGATAAATATAGAATCTACTAAAGAGACTTTTCTGCAGAAATGAGAAATTATTTTGGGGGCAGACGCAGCTTTATATGTGCCAGAAATACCATTTTTAGGAGATAGGGTCTCATACGCTTTCTCAGTTACATCGTTATCTTCTATTTAGGTCACTCATCTCGAAGCATTAGACGGTAAAAGCCTTTTACAATGGGCGGCTCATCCACAGATAATAAGGAGAGAAAAGTGAAAAATATCTCGTGTCACAAGAGAGGTGGCCCCTGACATCGACATGAAGCGAGAAGTCTTCGAAGGTTTATATTTTGCATTGGAATATTATCCATATGTCTAAATGCCAAGCTAATGAAAAGCTGCAGCTCCATGCCTTTGGTTGTGAGGAAAATTAATGCTCAGGTGCAAAATCCAGCCCTTAAAGGGAACCTGTCACCACGTTTTTGGAAGATGGGATAAAAATAGCGTTAAATAGGGGCAGAGGTGGGCGTTACATTAGTGTGTGTGTTATGCGTTTATTACCCACCTAAGTTGCCGAAATAACTTTGCAAAGTCTCCGTTTTCGCCTGTCAATCAGGCTGGTCAGGTCACATGGGCGTGGTGTCTTCACCCAGATTTGGCGTAGTTTTCCGTTGGTGGCGTAGTGGTGTGCGCATGCCCAAAGTCCGGAATCCTCTTCCAGGGGATTTAAAATAGCGCGGTGTTCGTTATTGCATTGGTGATCGGTGGGCGCGGCCATCTTCCTTTGGCCGCGCGTGCGCAGAAGCGGCGCTCTGCTGGCCGCGGCTTCAGGAAAATGGCCGCGGGATGCCGCGCGTGCGCAGATGGATATCGCGGCGGCCATTTTCCTGAAGCCGCGGCCAGCAGAGCGCCGCTTCTGCGCACGCGCGGCCAAAGGAAGATGGCCGCGCCCACCGATCACCAATGCAATAACGAACACCGCGCTATTTTAAATCCCCTGGAAGAGGATTCCGGACTTTGGGCATGCGCACACCACTACGCCACCAACGGAAAACTACGCCAAATCTGGGGGAAGACAACGCCCATGCGACCTGACCAGCCTGATTGACAGGCGAAAACGGAGACTTTGCAAAGTTATTTCGGCAACTTAGGTGGGTAATAAACGCATAACACACACACTAATGTAACGCCCACCTCTGCCCCTATTTAACGCTATTTTTATCCCATCTTCCAAAAACGTGGTGACAGGTTCCCTTTAAGGGCGCTAATTTCCACGCAAGCTCTGTTTTCCAGGCTTACAATGATATTCATCTGTCCTTAAGATTACTGATCAATATCAGTTCAGTACAGGCACATTGATTGATTAGCGGTTTTCTTCATCTTAGCTCCGTCCTTTGTGCAGTGGTCGTTCTCCGCACTTGGACCGCCATCTTTAAGGTAGTGCACAGAACATATAAAAATTAGGTCACAAAGCGTCCCTTAAAAAATTATTCCTATGTATTAATTAATTAACCGTAGATATGTAGCAAAGGCCCTGGAGATCGCAGACAGGTAGTAGAGACTGTAGACAGGTAGCAAAGGCTCTGGAGACTGCAGACAAGTAGCAGAGGTCCTGGAAACCGCACACAGGTAGCCAAGATCCTGGAGACCGCAGATAGGTTGCAGAGATCCTGGAGACCACAGACAGGTAACATCCTGGAAAACGCAGACAGGTAGTAGAGACTGTGGACAGGTAGCAGCAGCCCTGGAGACAAGAGACAGGTAACAGATCCTGGAGACCTTGCATAGGTTCTAGAGACAGGTGACAGATCCTGGAGACCACAGACAGGTAGCAGAGGCCCTGGAGACCTTGCACAGGTAGCAGAGGCCCTGGAGACTAGAGACCGGTAACATCCTGGACACAGCAGACAGGTAGCAGAGGCCGTGGAGACCCAAACAGGTAGCAGAGGCCCTGGAGACCACAGACAGGTAGCAGAGGCCCTTGAGACCGCAACCAGGTAGCAAAGATCCTGGAGACTGCAGACTGGAAGCACAGATCCTGGAGACCGCAGATAGGTTGCAGAGATCCTGCAGAACACAGACAAGTAGCAGCGGCCCTGGAGACTAGACAGGTAACACATCCTGGAGACCACAGACAGGTAGCAGAGGCCGTGGAGACAAGTAACAGATCCTGGAGACCTTGCGCATGTAGCAGAGGCCCTAGAGACAGGTTAGGCTAGGTTCACATTGCGTTAGGGCAATCCGTTTAGCGCTAGCGGATTGCGCTAACGCAATGTATTTGTAGGGGCCGCGTTTAGGGGTCGCGCTAACGTCCCCGCTCTCGCAGATCCCCGATCTGCGAGAGCGCGGAACGGACCTCGGGCGCGCCGCGGATGCTGCAAGCCGCGTCCGAGGCGCGCCACAAAAGAACGGCACATCGCTAGCGCGAGCTGAAAAAGGCACGCTCTAGCGATGCGCTACAGGCGAAATTTACATTGCTGTCAATGGGTGCGCTAACGGACCCGCTGCACGGCGTTAATTGCGACATTTTCGCCGTGCAACGCTGTCCGTTAGCGATCACCCAATAACGCAATGTGAACCTAGCCTAACAGATCCTGCAGACCGCAGACAGGTAGCAGAGGCCGTGGAGACAAGTAACATCCTGGAGACCACAGGCAGGTAGAAGAGGCCCTCAAGACCACAGACAGGAAGCAAAGGTCCTGGAGACTTCAGACAGGTAGCACAGGCCCTGCGGACAAGTAACATCTTAGAGACCGCACATTGGTAGCAAAGGTCCTGGAGACCACAGACAAGTATCGGAGGTTCTGGAGACCATGGACAGGTATCAGACAGCTACTGAGAAAGTCGTAGTGATCAAACAAAGTGAGAGTCTTATTAGTATTATTAAGTCCCAGGTGTGTGTCTTGGTAGGACTTATATAGGCCTATATAGATGATCACATGGGAGCAGAAGAGAGTTTAGTGGACCGGGGTGAAGGGAGCAGAGCGCAGGACAGGTAACAGCCGCTCTCACTACTACCATAGATCTGCCTTTAGTGGATGGATGCTGAAATAAGAATGGATAATTAGCATTGATCGATAGCCTCGTTTTTAATTGTTTCATGCTCCCCAACCAACTTCTTCCCGCACACAGACGGTCCATTCATTTATAACTTACAGGACTTTTTTCCTGGCGGATATCCTCAGTCCATCCTCTCCGGCAGACGCACGAGCAGGCGGCAATATTGTGCTCCAATAATCCCAGTAATAAAACTACTCAACGAGAAGATAACCCCTATTTATTTTATGATCTGCGCCGAGCTTCCCGCTGCAAGTTTATAAATGGCAATGTAAACCGCGGTAATGTACCTGTACTGGACTGACGCCGCTGTGTGTGTATGGAGCAGGAGAGAACGATCAGGCTTTGCTTTACAACATCATCTCGGTGACCGTGCTCTGGGAGGGGGACAACAAATCAGCCGCCATGTGTGCAAACCTCCAATCGACTTGATTAATGGCGCCTTTCTTCAGGAACCAGGGTGCAACCAATTAGTTAAAAGCATCAGGAAAAGAGAATCATTGTGCCCAAGCCCTGGAAACACTTCAAGAAAAAGAAAAAGTTTCACTCTGTGCTTGACATTAATTGGATCCTTTGTGCCTTTTCTCCTCTTGTGGTGCAGAGAGCGAACTGCAAGGAAGCGGACCACACAAGGAAAAGTAGACAGCCAGCTCCCACTCTGCAGATTTAACCCATTTAGTGATACAACTTCCAAAAGTTATGTAATACCTTTTAGGAAAATCTGTATATTATTCTGGAGTTTTGCCAGCCATTCGGTTTTGCATATGGTGACTTAGACACAAATTTTACAGGACCATCCTAAAATTACATCCTTTATTCTCATTGTGGTTCAATTATCACGGCTTAGGGTGCAGTCAGATGGCCGTAAAAATCGGACTGGCCGGCGGCTCTCCCTACCCGAACGTGACAGCTTCATAAATTTCTTATGCAGCCGTCATGTTCAGGTAGGGAGAGCCACCGGCCAGTCCAAGTCATTAAGCTGAAATAGAAACATCCCTGTATCAGAAGCCAATCGACGGTCCAATATACCTTAAATGGGACAGTTTCCATCCAAAACACATAAACTTTATTTATGGATAGGGATAAACACCTTGGTCGCCTCAGAAAGACCTTTTTGAACCAGGGCTACCATCCAAGAACAATTCAAAACCAAATTACAAGAGCAACTAGAATATCAAGGAATCACCTGCTACATTACAAAGCTAAAGAAGAAAACAACCGGGTGCCTCTAGTAGTCACCTACAATCCAAATCTGGAGGTGCTAAGGGGAGCTGCACGAAATTACAACCTACTACAAAAAGATGCCCACTTACAATCCATTTTTCCAGGCCCCCCACTACTGTTTTAGGCAGCCCCCAAATCTAAGAAGTATTATTGTCAGAAGCTCACTGTCCTCTCCAACAGCTGCAGGAACCTTTCCTTGCAACCAGAAAAAAATGTAAAACCTGACCATTTATAATGACCACGGACAAGATAAAGATCCCCAATTCACATCAGGACTACAAGATCCCAGGAACTTTCAGCTGCCTCACTTCTAATATGGTGTACTTAATTATTTGTACTGAATGTCCAACTGGGGGTCTGTATGTAGGGGAGACAGAGCAGAAACTGAGAACAAGGATGAATTCTCACCGCCACACAATAAGAGAAAAAAGAATGGATCTACCTGTGGCAATACATTTTTGTCTCCCCAATCATAGCATTATGGACATAAAATTACTTGTATTAAAAGGTAACTTCAAATCTCAGAGAGACAGAAGAGGCTGGGAATATAAGCTGATGATGACCTTTGACACTCTCAGTGCAGGAATGAATGTATCGCATGGATTTATGGCTTTTTACATCAACTAATGAAATTGCTCCTCAGACCGTGTGGGGTCATCATAACATAGAACCAGACCCCAATCAGAGGACAGTAAAACATTCACATTCCTTATCTGTGAACTGTTCTAATATTTATGGACATAACTGTTTATCACTCACATAATGGTGGTTCTGCTTCACGTCACCTGTCTTATCTATGGCATTATTTCTGCGCTGTGTTGTGCATAAATATGTGATTCTTCAGAATTTCTATTAGTCTATGCCTGATGAAGAGACTGGAGTAGTCTCTAAGGGTATGTGTCCACGTTCAGGTTTGCTTCAGGCTTTGGTCAGGATTTTATGCAGGTAAAATCCTGACCAAAAATGCACCTGAGGTCACTGGCAGGTCACCTGTGGTGTTCCTGCGTGTTTTGCTCATTGTAGCAACATGCTGCAATCTGAAAAAACGCAACGCCTGTGCGTTTTTGCGGAAAAACGCATGCGTTTTTTAATGCACAGTGGAGACGGGATTTCATTATATCCCCTCCACTATGCTGTAACATCTGGACGCTGCGTTTTTGACGCTGCGGCTCAGCGCTGCGTCAAAAACGCAGCGTTTCCTGAACGTGGACACATACCCTAACAAAGCTTGCAATTTGTTACCATCTTTTCAGTTAGCCAATAAAAGGTATCAACCACTGAGCACTCTCAATTCTAAATATTTTTCTATCCACTGGCTAACACGGTACCAAGATAAATATCTTTCCTGTAACTTTTTTAATGAAGTTATGCGATATACATCCCATGTCCTGGAAACAAAGGGATAGATTAGGCCGTGGCGCATTGGAAGTGGCATCGCTCCATGCGCTGCAAAGTGGCCATGGACGGTACTACAAGCAGAAAGGTTGTAGTACCATTCTCAACCACTGCACAATGTGCCTTTCTCTGATTGGTGCAGCTTCCAGGAGTTGCACCCCTGCAGATCTGATACATGAAAGTCCTGGATTAGCGATCCATCCTGCATAGGATATGTTCATTTAGAATAATCCATAAAGGGGGAAATGCAGCACAAGCTCTTTCTCCACATTGGAGATCCAAGCATGGGCACTTTTGCTGAAAGTCTCAAAATTTAAGGACAAGATATTTGATGAATGTTTTAAGGGACCCAAAGGAACAATTCCAAGAAGTCATTATCCTAGAAATCAGAGAGATCAGCAAATGCTCGAGCAGAGAGAACCGATCCTGGGTGTATAGGATATTGATGACATTGGTGCATCGGCACCGGGCAAGACTTCTGGATTGGAGAAAGTGCACAGCGAGAGATATGGGGAGCGGGAAATGTAATGACTACATGGTGCTGCTATGTCATTCTGCTCCACTACCGTCCTAGAGATTTATAGAAAGTCATCAATAAGGAATCCGCGGGTCAATAACAATTCTATGCAGCCATTACTTGTCGTTACTTTTTTGCAGAAGGTGATTGACAACCGGTATGGCTGAAATGACGGCTTCCATTAACTATTGATTTACTGCAGATGCATGGGATGTATTAACGAGGGTGACTGGAAAACGGAGCGACTTCATGTATAAGAGACGAGAGGCTGATCGTATGGGCTGCCCACCTGCTGTTCCCCTAACCTAAGCGATGGTCAACGGAGACTTTTGGGGATTTTTGACAAGTTGACAAAGAGTAGAAAATGTTATGAAATAAAGAAATCAGCAATAGTCCAATGATCCCTGTCTGTCCTGTAGTAATGACATCATATCAATCACGTGACCTCTCAGCCCATCGTTAGATTCAGCAATCATTTGCAGTGCATGCAGAGGGCAGCGATTGGCTGCAGATGTTACTAACTGGGGATCACCGGAGAGGCGGGGGATTCCAAAGATGCTTATTTATTTATTTTCTAGCGCCCCTAATCCCAAAAAATCCCTTTAACAACACTTAAGGCTCTTTCAGATATTTGAGATAATTGGTCTGATCGCAATGCACAGACTGGCCACACATCTCCTGAAGCTGTCACGCTCGGGGCAGGAGACGCAAGGCCAGTCCGATTATCACTGACATCTGAAAGACCCCTTAAATATACTTTTATCTGGGACAGCCGTCACATAACTGATGGATGGAACATGGGCAGAGAAAAGAAATAACATTTTCTACTTTTGGATAATTTTTGAAAAATTCCCGAAAACCCGTTAGAAGAAAACTTCTAAAAACTTGACAGAAGAGAAACCTGATTTCAATGGGAACATATACAAGCATGGTGGGTGCAATCTTCCCATTCCCAGCCTCCTAGGGTCCTTTATGCCTGCACATACGAGGTTTGTCGTTTTTCTCTGTGTTGAACTCCATAATGTGATTTTTATGGCATATAAATCTCTGGGTTGCAAGAATTTTCTGGAAGGCAAAAATAAAAAAACATGTAAAGAATTCAAAACGCTCTGCAGCTGCTATTATGTCAAAAATGTTAGAAATCTCCAAATGAGCAGCGAGAATTCCCTTTGGACTCATCCGTGCTGATTCACAATAATATTTATTTTCATTTTTTTTTCTTTTTATACTCTGAACCGCACTTAGCAACAGAAAACGTAAACTGATCCCATCAGGAACATCTGGTCTCGGCCATTTGTTTAAAGCCCAAAAGACAAGAAGGAAGAAAGTCGTGGTGTCCATCCTGACCGCGCGCACTTTCAGCCCCGGTGCACGAAAAGAAATGATACGATGAGGTTTCTAAATGAAGGCGACTCTGTGAAAGATTATCATTAGTGGACATAACGTTCCTCGGGCGTTTGGTATAAAATGAATTCTGAAAGTGATAGTGAGCATCTGCTGCGAGAAATTCCTCCTACCTATACGTGGAGTCTAGGAGTGGAAAGGCTCCATCCAAGGTTGGAATATCTCTATGGCACAAATTCAGTTTTTTTTTTCTCGTACACAAAAAAAAATCACCAAATCTCATCACCCGGCTGGATCCGATTTGTCCTTTTTTTGTCATCCGTTTTTTTTCATATGCAAAAAAAATCCTGTTGGATGATAGTAAAAAAATGACGGACGCGGTCACCTGAACTTATCAGGTCTCCACTGTTTTTTGCAGACCTTATTTTTCCTTATTCCCCCCCCCCCAAAAAAAAAAATAAAAATAAATTATTCATCCATATCATGGAGGATTAGTTATGGGTGATTCATCCATAGCATGGGGGATTAATTATGGGTGATTCATCCATAATAACATGGAGGATTAACTATGAATGATTTGTCCTCACCATGGAGGATTAGTTATGGGATGGTTCATCCCTACCATGGAGGATTAGTTATGGATGATTCGTCCGTACCATGGAGGATTATTTATGGATGATTTGTTGCTACCATGGAGAATTAGTTATGGATGATTCATCCCTACCATGGAGGATTAGTTAAGGATGATTCGTCCCTACCATAGAGGATTAGTTATGGCTGATTCATCCCTACCATAGAGGATTAGTTATGGATGATTCGTCCATACCATGGAGGATTAGCTATGGATGATTCGTCCCTACTATGGGGGATTAGCTATGGATGCTTTGTCCCTACCATGGAGTATTGGTTATAGATGATTTGTCCTTACCATGGAGGATTAGTTATGGATGATTCGTCCCTACCATGGAGGATTAGCTATGGATGATTCGTCCTACTATGGGGGATTAGTTATGGATGCTTCGTCCCTACCATGAAGTATTGGTTATGGATGATTCGTCCCTACCATGGAGCATTGGTTATGGATGATTCGTCCCTACCATGGAGCATTGGTTATAGATGATTTGTCCTTACCATGGAGGATTAGTTATGCATGATTCGTCCCTACCATGGAGGATTAGCTATGGATGATTCATCCCTACCATGGAGGATTAGTTATGGATGATTAGTCCCTACCATAGAGGATTAGTTATGGATGATTCATCCCTACCATGGAGGATTAGTTATGGATGATTTGTCCCTACTATGGAGGATTACTTATGGATGATTCGTCCATACCATGGAGGATTAGTTATGGATGCTTCGTCCCTACCATGGAGTATTGGTTATGGATGATTCGTCCCTACCATGGAGCATTGGTTATAGATGATTCGTCCTTACCATGGAGGATTAGTTATGGATGATTCGTCCCTACCATGGAGCATTGGTTATAGATGATTCGTCCTTACCATGGAGGATTAGTTATGGATGATTCAGCCCTACCATGGAGGATTAGCTATGGATGATTCGTCCCTACCATGGAGCATTGGTTATAGATGATTCGTCCTTACCATGGAGGATTAGTTATGGTTTATTCGTCCCTATCATGGAGGATAAGTAATGGGTGATTCATCCATAGCATGGAGGATTAATTATGGGTGATTCATCCATAACATGGAGGATTAACTATGAATGATTTGTCCTCACCATGGAGGATTAGTTATGGATGGTTCATCCCTACCATGGAGGATTAGTTATGGATGATTCGTCCCTACCATAGAGGATTAGTTATGGATGATTTGTCCCTACCACGGAGGATTAGTTATGGATGATTTGTCCCTACCATGGAGGATTATTTATGTATGATTCGTTGCTACCATGGAGATTTAGTTATGGATGATTCATCCCTACCTTGGAGGATTAGTTATGGATGATTTGTCCCTACCATGGAGGATTAGTTATGGATGATTCGTCCCTACCATGGAGTATTAGCTATGGATGATTCATCCCTACCATGGAGCATTGGTTATACATGATTTGTCCTTACCATGGAGGATTAGCTATGGATGATTCGTCCTTACTATGGGGGATTAGTTATGAATGCTTCGTCCCTACTATGGAGTATTGGTTATAGATGAGTCGTCCCTACCATGGAGTATTAGCTATGGATGATTCATCCCTACCATGGAGCATTGGTTATACATGATTTGTCCTTACCATGGAGGATTAGCTATGGATGATTCGTCCTTACTATGGGGGATTAGTTATGAATGCTTCGTCCCTACTATGGAGTATTGGTTATAGATGAGTCGTCCCTACCATGGAACATTGGTTATAGGTGATTTGTCCTTACCATAGAGGATTAGTTATGGATGATTCATCCCTACCATGGAGGATTAGCTATGGATGATTCGTCCTACTATGGGGGATTAGTTATGGATGCTTCGTCCCTACCATGAAGTATTGGTTATGGATGATTCGTCCCTACCATGGAGCATTGGTTATGGATGATTCGTCCCTACCATGGAGCATTGGTTATAGATGATTTGTCCTTACCATGGAGGATTAGTTATGCATGATTCGTCCCTACCATGGAGGATTAGCTATGGATGATTCATCCCTACCATGGAGGATTAGTTATGCATGATTAGTCCCTACCATAGAGGATTAGTTATGGATGATTCATCCCTACCATGGAGGATTAGTTATGGATGATTTGTCCCTACTATGGAGGATTACTTATGGATGATTCGTCCATACCATGGAGGATTAGTTATGGATGCTTCGTCCCTACCATGGAGTATTGGTTATGGATGATTCGTCCCTACCATGGAGCATTGGTTATAGATGATTTGTCCTTACCATGGAGGATTAGTTATGGATGATTCAGCCCTACCATGGAGGATTAGCTATGGATGATTCGTCCCTACCATGGAGCATTGGTTATAGATGATTCGTCCTTACCATGGAGGATTAGTTATGGTTTATTCGTCCCTATCATGGAGGATAAGTAATGGGTGATTCATCCATAGCATGGAGGATTAATTATGGGTGATTCATCCATAACATGGAGGATTAACTATGAATGATTTGTCCTCACCATGGAGGATTAGTTATGGATGGTTCATCCCTACCATGGAGGATTAGTTATGGATGATTCGTCCCTACCATAGAGGATTAGTTATGGATGATTTGTCCCTACCACGGAGGATTAGTTATGGATGATTTGTCCCTACCATGGAGGATTATTTATGTATGATTCGTTGCTACCATGGAGATTTAGTTATGGATGATTCATCCCTACCTTGGAGGATTAGTTATGGATGATTTGTCCCTACCATGGAGGATTAGTTATGGATGATTCGTCCCTACCATGGAGTATTAGCTATGGATGATTCATCCCTACCATGGAGCATTGGTTATACATGATTTGTCCTTACCATGGAGGATTAGCTATGTATGATTCGTCCTTACTATGGGGGATTAGTTATGAATGCTTCGTCCCTACTATGGAGTATTGGTTATAGATGAGTCGTCCCTACCATGGAGCATTGGTTATAGGTGATTTGTCCTTACCATGGAGGATTAGTTATGCATGATTCGTCCCTACCATGGAGGATTAGCTATGGATGATTCATCCCTACCATGGAGGATTAGTTATGGATGATTAGTCCCTACCATAGAGGATTAGTTATGGATGATTCATCCCTACCATGGAGGATTAGCTATGGATGATTTGTCCTACTATGGGGGATTAGTTATGGATGATTCGTCCCTACCATGAAGTATTGGTTATGGATGATTCGTCCCTACCATGGAGCATTGGTTATGGATGATTCGTCCCTACCATGGAGAATTAGTTATAGATGATTTGTCCTTACCATGGAGGATTAGTTATGCATGATTCGTCCCTACCATGGAGGATTAGCTATGGATGATTCATCCCTACCATGGAGGATTAGTTATGGATGATTAATCCCTACCATGGAGGATTATTTATGGATGATTCATTGCTACCATGAAGAATTAGTTATGGATGATTCATCCCTACCATGGAGGATTAGTTATGGATGATTTGTCCCTACTATGGAGGATTACTTATGGATGATTCGTCCATACCATGGAGGATTAGTTATGGATGCTTCGTCCCTACCATGGAGTATTGGTTATGGATGATTCGTCCCTACCATGGAGCATTGGTTATAGATGATTTGTCCTTACCATGGAGGATTAGTTATGGATGATTCAGCCCTACCATGGAGGATTAGTTATGGATGATTCGTCCCTACCATGGAGCATTGGTTATAGATGATTCGTCCTTACCATGGAGGATGAGTTATGGTTTATTTGTCCCTATCATGGAGCATTGGTTATAGGTGATTTGTCCTTACCATGGAGGATTAGTTATGGATGATTCGTCCATACCATGGAGGATTAGCTATGGATGATTTGTCCCTACCATGGAGGATTAGCTATGGATGATTCGTCCCTACTATGGGGGATTAGTTATGGATGCTTTGTCCCTACCATGGAGTATTGGTTATAGATGATTTGTCCCTACCATGAAGGATTGCTTATAGATGATTCGTTCTTACCATGGAGGATTGGTTATAGGTGATTCGTCTCTACCATGGAGAATTAGTTATGGATGATTCGTCCCTACCATGGAGAATTAGTTATGGATGATTCGTCCCTACCATGGAGTATTGGTTATGGATGAGTCGTCCCTACCATGGAGCATTGGTTATAGGAGATTTGTCCTTACCATGGAGGATTAGTTATGGATGATTATCCATAGCTAATCCTCCATGGTATGGACGAATTTGTCCCTACCATGGAGGATTAGCTATGGATGATTCGTCCCTACTATGGGGGATTAGTTATGGATGCTTCATCCCTACCATGGAGTAATGGTTATGGATGATTCGTCTCTACCATGGAGCATTGGTTATAGATCATTTGTCCTTACCATGGAGGATTAGTTATGGATGCTTTGTCCCTACCATGGAGTATTGGTTATAGATGATTTGTCCCTACCATGAAGGATTGCTTATAGATGATTCGTTCTTACCATGGAGGATTGGTTATAGGTGATTCGTCTCTACCATGGATAATTAGTTATGGATGATTCGTCCCTACCATGGAGAATTAGTTATGGATGATTCGTCCCTACCATGGTGTGGTGAAATATGTGTGTGTGTATGTGTATATATATATATATACACTCACCAGCCACTTTATTAGGTACACCTGTCCAACTTCTTGTTAACACTTAATTTCTAATCAGCCAATCACATGGCGGCAACTCAGTGCATTTAGGCATGTAGACATGGTCAAGACAATCTCCTGCAGTTCAAACCGAGCATCAGTATGGGGAAGAAAGGTGATTTGAGTGCCTTTGAACGTGGCATGGTTGTTGGTGCCAGAAGGGCTGGTCTGAGTATTTCAGAAACTGCTGATCTACTGGGATTTTCACGCACAACCATCTCTAGGGTTTACAGAGAATGGTCCGAAAAAGAAAAAAAATCCAGTGAGCGGCAGTTCTGTGGGCGGAAATGCCTTGTTGATGCCAGAGGTCAGAGGAGAATGGGCAGACTGGTTCGAGCTGATAGAAAGGCAACAGTGACTCAAATCGCCACCCGTTACAACCAAGGTAGGCCTAAGAGCATCTCTGAACGCACAGTGCGTCGAACTTTGAGGCAGATGGGCTACAGCAGCAGAAGACCACACCGGGTACCACTCCTTTCAGCTAAGAACAGGAAACTGAGGCTACAATTTGTACAAGCTCATCGAAATTGGACAGTAGAAGATTGGAAAAACGTTGCTTGGTCTGATGAGTCTCGATTTCTGCTGCGACATTCGGATGGTAGGGTCAGAATTTGGCGTAAACAACATGAAAGCATGGATCCATCCTGCCTTGTATGGAGCATCTTTGGGATGTGCAGCCGACAAATCTGCGGCAACTGTGTGATGCCATCATGTCAATATGGACCAAAATCTCTGAGGAATGCTTCCAGCACCTTGTTGAATCTATGCCACGAAGAATTGAGGCAGTTCTGAAGGCAAAAGGGGGTCCAACCCGTTACTAGCATGGTGTACCTAATAAAGTGGCCGGTGAGTGTATATATATATATATATATATATATATATATATATATATATATATATGTGTGTGTGTAGTGACATATGTCTAGGGTTATATGTGCGACTAGTGATAATGTAACATCTGTCCTGAAGGCAAGTCGCACCTAGGTGTTAACAGGACATTGGGTCTCCCTATCTCACCAGGAGGTCTAGCTAGAGCCAAGAACAAAGGAACACTTGACACCTCTGAGGTCTTAAGGCTGAGTCACACATAACGATATCGTTAACAATATCGTTGCAACGTCACGCTTTTGGTGACGTAGCAACGATCCCGCTAACGATCTCGTTATGTGTGACAGCGACCAACGATCAGGCCCCTGCTGGGAGATCGTTGGTCGATGGGAATGATCAGGACCATTTTTTGGTCGCTGATCACCCGCTGTCATCGCTGGATCGGCGTGTGTGACGCCGATCCAGCGATGTGTTCACTTGTAACCAGGGTAAATATCGGGTTACTAAGCGCGGGGCCGCACTTAGTAACCCGATATTTACCCTGGTTACCATTGTAAAAGTAAAAAAAAAAAACAGTACATACTCACATTCTGATGTCTGTCACGTCCCCCGGCGTCCACAGGGTTAAAACTGCTTTCGGCAGGAGCGCTGTTAATGCACGCGCTGCTGCCGCCGAGAGCTTCCCTGCACTGACTGTGTCAGCGTCGGACGTAAAGCAGAGCACAGCGGTGACGTCACCGCTGTTACTGCCGGCGCTGACACATTCAGTGCAGGGAAGCTCTCGGCAGCAGCGCGTGCATTAACAGCACTCCTGCCGAAAGCAGTTTTAACCCTGTGGACGCCGGGGGACGTGACAGACATCAGAATGTGAGTATGTACTGGGGTTTTTTTTAACTTTTACAATGGTAACCAGAGTAAATATCGGGTTACTAAGCACGGCACTGCACCACACAACGACTTACCAACGATCACGGCCAGGTCGTATCGCTGGTCGTGATCGTTGGTAAGTCGTTTAGTGTAACTCCAGCTTTAGAGGGGAGATGCTAAATTGAGGTCTGAGGTAATCTATCCCTGAGAACCTCTCCACAAGAGAGAATAATATATTCATTGGGGGCGCGGCCGTGGCCCAATCAAACAGGCAGCAGTTATGATATTGGCCTGAGGGGCCGGTCTAGAAACCGGACCTCAGACCAAAGTTATAAATTTAGGCTGCAGACAGAGCATTGTGTTCACATGATGGGGGCAGCCTGAGAAGCTGTTGTGATCCAATCTACATTTGTCCTACCCTCAGGGAGCAGAAGCAACTACCAGTTAGATAACTTCTGTAAGTTTCTCCTGTTTATTTTGATACTGTTTTGCATAAGTTGTATGTCTTTTTATTATCATATTTTTATACCTTTTCTTATTGTAAGCACTGACCCTTTTGTTATTAAAGTATACAACCCTAACAAGTTGAACCTTGAATGTTCTAAAGAATCCATAGCCTAAAGGTGTGTGAGCCTTATGAGTGATAGACATATTTTTATTAGTATTATTATTAGTCCGGGACTCATCGCCCGTGTATTCGATGAGTTGTGGCAGCGCGTATGAGCGGGTGTGTGGCCTGGGTCGGTGTGTGATTTATGCTCCCATTACAGCATAGGACAGAGGTTGAATGCTGGACTGAGAGTGGGGAGATAGATTAACCCTTGCAGGCACAACTGTTGTGGATTCTGTTTGTGGGCTCCCTCTGGTGGTTACTGCTGGTACTGGGTGACTTTGGTGGGTTGCGGCCTTTGGTTTCCACCTGTCCATCAGAGGCTGGGTGTTTCCTATTTTACCTGGCCTTTCTGTCATTCCCTTGCCGGCTATCAATGTATTCAGATGTGCTCTGTTTGGTTCCTGCCTACCTGCTCCCAGATCTTTCAGGATAAGCTAAGTGCTGATTTTCAGTTGTTTGGTTTTTTGTCCAGCTTGCTTATTATGTCTCTATGCTAGCTGGTAGCTCTAGTGGACTGAGGTTCTCCCCATGTGCCATGAGTTGGCACATGGGTTCTTGTAATCTCAGGATGGTTTTTTGATTAGGGTTTTTTGCTGACCGCTCAGTCCCCTTTTGTATCGTTCTGCTTTCTAGTTTACAGCGGGCCTCAATTTGCTAAATCTATATATATCATCTCTATGTGTGTGCCTTCCTCTCATTTCACCGTCAATACATGTGAGGGGGCAACTATATCTTTTGGGGTTCATTCCTCTGGAGGCAAGTGAGGTCTTTATTTTCTCTGCAGTACTAGTTAGCTCTTAGGCTGGTGCGTGGCGTCTAGAACCAACGTAGGCACGCTCCCTGGCTATCTCTAGTTGCGTTTGTCAGGCGTAGGGCAGCGGTCAGCCCAGGTTCCATCACCCTAGAGCTCGTCCGTTATTTATTTGTACTTTGCTTGTCCTGTGCTATCCCTAGCCATTGGGGATTCATGACACACAACCCCAAGTCACGTGTGAGAGCAGGCACGTGACGAATAAGTGACACCACGGAGTAGGGATCCGTGACACATGGAGCATTGGTTTTAGATCATTTGTCCTTACCATGGAGTATTGGTTATGGATGCTTCGTCCCCACCATGGAGTATTGGTTATGGATGCTTCGTCCCTACCATGGAGTATTGGTTATAGATGATTCGCCCTTACCATGGAGGATTGGTTATGGATGATTCATCCCTACCATAGAGGATTAGTTATAGGTGATTCGTCTCTACCATGGAGATTTAGTTATGGATGATTCGTCCCTACCATGGAGACTGATGAGGAGAGAAGCCGCCTGAATTGCACCAAGGTTCTGCTTACAGCAAACACCAGATTTCCTGACTGTCGTGTCCAGCAAATGATTGCAATGGCTGAAAACCAAGCAGAGAAGCCAAGAACATCTCATCGATACCAGAGCCAGTTTCATTTATTTATTCTCCTTCCACATACCCACTCGTATAACCCACCGGGGCTTAAATCCCAGCGTTGTGTGGACACATGCCCACTACGTGGCCGGCCAGACTCCAAAATCAACTTCTTCATTTGTTGATTTGCTTTTATCGACATGGTCCAAGGATTGCTAGGGGACGTCGAATAAACAGTTTTCTAGTATCCAAAACAGAGGCTGATTATTTGTGGAAGTGAACGCGGAGGCACAACGCTGACAGATGTCCAAGGCTGAACGAGCTCCATGAAACCATGGAAAGAAGCAGAACCAGAATGCGATTCCCCGGGAAGGAGCACGCAGTTTTGGCTGCGATATTTTTTAATTAGGGGGTGGCAGTGCTATCCCACAAGGCATGTCTATTATCAGTGCAGGGTTTTTTGGTCTCAGTCTTATTTGTCTTGTAAACTGATCTCAGCTCTCTTCTCTTAATGCTTTACTCCCAAATGATTATGTTTCCCATAGTTGCAAATTATGGCTTGTAATATCGGAAAGTAACATTTGTAGCAGTCTCTCTAGATCAAGGCAATGGCAGCTGTGCCAATGTTTAATGCCGAGGTGGAAGGATAAGGCGGAAAGTTTGGGGGAAATGTGAAGATTAATTAATAAACTAAACGTAAAAGTCCAAACTGTCAACTTGTATCACAATACAAGATATAGAAATACACAAAACCTACGGAAAGGAAAGTAATATATGATTCAGGACTTAGGATAGGTGGTCGATATCAGATCTGTGGGGGGTCCGACACTTGGTCGTCTCAAGATCAGCTATTTTGTAGGTCCCACTGCAGCCAGAAATGCACAGTGAACGGAGTCGAGATACCACAGTGCCACACTGTGTAGTGACCGTTATGAGGTACTGCACTCAGCCCCTATTGAATTGAATATGATCTGAGCTGCAGTACTAGAAAACAGTGACTACACAGTGTACTGATTCGTGGTATCAATGTTCTAATATGTATGGGGGCCTCCTGGTTATCCCTGGAAAGATTATATTGGGGGAAGAAGGATCCGAGCTGTTGGACTTCCAATGGTTTGAAGAGTGGATGAGGAGAACAGGGGAGTTTGGAGGAGGACGACAGAGAGGTCTGGAAGAGAAGGCAGACAGAGGTGTTTGTAGGAGGACAGAGGAGTCTGGAGGAAGAGGACAGAGAGGTCTGGCGGAGGACAGAGGTCTGGAAGAGAAGGCGGACAGAGGTGTTTAGAGGAGGACAGAGGAATCTGGATGTAGAGGACAGAGGACTCTGGAGGAGGACAGAGAAGTCTGGAGGAAGAGGACAAAGGGATCTGGCGGAGGAAAAAGGTCTGGAAGAGAAGGCGGACAGAGGTGTTTAGAGGAGGACAGGAGTCTGGAGGAGGAGGACAGAGAGGTCTGGCGGAGGACAGAGGTCTGGAAGAGAAGGCGGACAGAGGTGTTTAGAGGAGGACAGAGGAATCTGGATGTAGAGGACAGAGGACTCTGGAGGAGGAGGACAGAGAAGTCTGGAGGAAGAGGACAAAGGGATCTGGCGGAGGACAGAGGTCTGGAAGAGAAGGCGGACAGAGGTGTTTAGAGGAGGACAGAGGAGTCTGGAGGAGGAGGACAGAGGAGTCTGGAGGTAGAGGACAGAGGGGTTTGGAGGAGGAGGACAAAGAAGCCTAGAGGACAGTGGAGTGTGGTATAGAGAACACAGGAGCACTCGGCTGAGCATTCCTTTGCATGGGTGGTTAGGAATCAGCTATCAATTGTATCTGGGGGCCTTAAGTTTTAAAAACTTAATTGGCAAGATGTTACAGGGGCTCAACCTTTGCTGCAGTTTTAGCAGGATGAAAATATTGAAGTTATAACCCATTGTGTGCCGCTCTCACCTTCCATTGGGGATGTGCTGCAGCGCCGATTAGTCGCAGTCTTCTCGCTGATGGCCCACTCTTCCTTTATTGACATCCTGTGTAGCCCATGAAGTCAGCGCTAGCTGTCGATGGTAAGCAGCAAAATAGGCAGAGATTATCTACTGACAGCCGCGTTACTGTGACTAGTCAGCATGGCAGCGGCGACAGGTGTAGACAGGCGTATGATGGTTCTCACAACTTCATTACTTTTATTGTACTACACTACAAATTTCACCAGGGAGAACTCGGTAAACGTATTTATACGATGGTTTCTCGCGCTAAGGCTGCTTTCACACATCAGGTTTTTTATTTCAGGCTAATTCCGGCTCTTCCGTGGAAAACCGGAATCGGAATAGTGTGAAACCGGATCCGGTTTTTCCCCCATTGACTTCTATTAGCGCCGGATTGCGCCGGATGGCCTGGCGTTCCTTCCGGTTTGATGCGGATCCGGCGGACAATCGATTCTGGCGTCTGAAAAAAACATCTACTGTAGCGTTTTTTGTCTGCGGCGAAAAAGCCGGAAGGGCCGGATCCGGCCTTTCCGGCTTTTTTCGCCAATGCATGTCTATGGACGCCGGATAGCACCGGATCCGGCGGCACGATCCGGCTTTTTACACTGAGCATGCTCAGAAACTATGGGCCTGCCCCCAGGACTATATATAAAGCAATGCCATTGAGGCCTTCACTCATTTCCAGCCATACTGCCAGCCAGAGAGACCACAAGAGAGAGCGGAGCCAGCTATAAACCTGCCACAGAGGCCTGCCAGCTAGAACCTGCCACAGAGCCCAGCCAGCTACCTGCCACAGAGGCCTGCCAGCTCTCCTGCCACAGAGGCCTGCCAGCTCTCCTGCCACAGAGGCCTGCCAGCTCTCCTGCCACAGAGGCCTGCCAGCTCTCCTGCCACAGAGCCCAGCCAGCTCTCCTGCCACAGAGGCCTGCCAGCTACCTGCCAGAGCCCAGCCAGCTCTCCTGCCACAGAGGCCAGCCAGCTCTCCTGCCACAGAGGCCTGCCAGCTACCTGCCACAGAGCCCAGCCAGCTCTCCTGCCACAGAGGCCTGCCAGCTAGCCGTACCAGAGCAGACATGTCTTCTTCTGGGAGCCCTCCTCCCCGTCGGCAGTGCACTGAGGTAAATATGTTACATGATTTTGCTCTCTTGCTCCCTCGCTGTCGTGTGTCTGTGTGTGTCTGTGAATGCATGTCTGTGTGTGTGTATGTCTGTGTGTGTGTCTGTGAATGCATGTCTGTGTGTGTATATTAATGTATTTTGTCATTTTGCATCTTTGTAGGAAGCTGCTGAAGCTGCTGCCATAGTCCAAGAGGTGCTCCCCGAAGAAGAGGGAAGGGGTGGAGAAAGACATGGAGAGGGTTCACAATTGGTATGTTTTTCATGTATTGCGGAACCACAACCTAACACTACACATAACACTAGATACTTACAGATAGAACACAACACATACAAAGTGATACATTCAGACATCACACAACACATAAAAAAACTTATCATTATAGATATCACATGGCACACAACACATAGAAAGGCTACCTACAAGCACAAAATTTTTGTTATTTTTCTTCTAGAGTTCGGATTCTGGTGCTCAATCAAGAGGTCCTTCCAGTGGCTCCCAGGGTCGTCGGCGTGAGAGTCGTGGCGGCCGTCATGTAAGATTTTATTTTATTTAACTTTTTTGGGGGGGAGGTTTTCTATGTTTACAATTTTGTGTTAATTTATTTTTCCCTTTTTTATAACAGGTTTCACAGCGTGCTCCTGATTCTGACGGTGAGGAGGTCGGCCTTGATATTAACCTCCTCATCGATCTTGTCCGAGACAGGGAGCCGCTGTGGAACATGGGTGACCGCCGCCATGCTGATATCACAGTGACCCGTCGACTCTGGGAGCAAATCTGCAAAGAACTTATATCGAGATGGGAGGACCTTGATGTTGTAGCCCAGAATCAAGAACGTAAGTATCCACAGTTCAGTTTTGTTGATGCATTCTAAGTATTGTTTCTAACCACGTTGTGTTTCTCCTTTTTTAACAGGTGAGAGGATTTTGAAAAGGTGGCGGTCGATCAGGGATCGCTTTAAGAAGGAGTTCAACAAAGAGATGCGAGCCCCGAGTGGATCTGGAGGACGCAGGAGCAAATACAAGTATGCCCGAGCCCTGTCGTTCCTCAGGTTAACGATGGTGACACGAAGGTAAATATTACCCACCACATGCACTAACAAATGTCTAAACCTCTTTTGCTCTTTCAGCCAGGGCAATGGTATGACAGCATATTAATTGTTTGTTTTTCTCTTTTGTTCCACAGCACCGTCGGGAGCACTCGGGAGCCTGCAGCACAGTTGAACCCTTCTGTGGCGATCCCTCAGGAGGCCGCCACCGAGGGACACTTTGACAGTGAGGAACCCTCTGCACCTTCCCACTCTGCACCTTCCGACTCTGCATCTTACCACACATCGGATCCCTCTGTCCCATCCACGAGCGCTGGAGCATCCTGGCCGGTTCCATTGCATGTATCTGCTGGTGAGGATATATCGTTTCCTGTACCCCACCCCTCTGCTGCAGCCACCTCTAGTACACCTGTAGCATCAGGGCACCTTCGGCAGAGGGGTCAGGTACAGAGTTATGCGCCCGAGTTCTTACACCTGAACGCATCATTCCAGAACTGTCTGAAAGTTTTGTATACTCGAGATGCATACACTTCTGGTAACGATGTGTTCAGAGGCAAGACAGTCACCGAACAATACTTTTTTCCAGTCAGTGCTTGAGCAAATGGAGACGCTATCTGCTTCTCAGCAGATGCAAGTAATGGAATCCTGCCAGTCTACTCTAGCGCTCATTGCCTCAAGAGCTGAGACTCTTGCCACCCATGCTGCAACTGCCCCCCCTTCCTCCACTGTCCATCACTACAGCCACTACCATCCTCCTGACCCGTACAACCAACCTGCCCGTGCCCCATACCACCAACCTCACCATCACCCACATCGTGCCCGTGCCCCATTCCACCAGCCACAACACTTCCAGCGTTCCCGTGCCCCTTCCCACCAGCCACACTACCAGCGTCCCACCCGTGCCCCTTCCCACCAATATGATGATCCCGACCCATACCACTTCTCATCCACGCCTCCTCTCCCTGGCCACTACCAGCAGCCTGTTTCACCTCCTTCCCAACCCTCTTCTCCACCCATCACTGCTCTGCCTCCCAATCCTCCCAAAACATCACCTACACCCCTCCATCCTACCAAATTCCTAACTCCAATCCCACTTTCTTGCCCACCCGGTCAATTGCCTTCTCCACTCCTTCACCACTACCTATTGATCCTTCCCCACCACCAACACACTCCCACTGTCGAAGTGTCCCTATCCGACAGCCCCTTCAGCACTATCTCCACCCCGACTTATTCCAATCTTTAGTTTGTTTTGTACGCTGCGAAATTTATTTATTTTTGTTTCCAAATAAAAGTTGGGTTTGGATATTGTAAAAAAAAATTTTTTATAAAAGTTTGTTGTTTACAGCTATCTTGTATTTATTCTTCATAAGGTATAGATTAACACACTTTGGATAAACAAGGTTTATTGGTCAGAGGTAAAATACTTTGGGTACAACCCAAATTGATGCACAACTTGGGTAAAAGGTAAAACCAAACAGGTACACATCTTGGGTAAAAGGTAAAACCAAACGGGTACACAACTTAGGTAAAAGGTAAAACCAAACAGGTACACATCTTGGGTAAAAGGTAAAACCAAACAGGTACACGACATGGGTAAAAGGTGAAAAAGTTACTAGGTTCAAGACAAATTGTTTAAACTCTCTCATCCTGCCAGTGTATTCTTCCTTCGGGTGAAATAAAATATTCTGCAAAGTGATCCCGTATTCTGGAAACAGTGGCAGAACTTCTGTACGTTTGGTTGCTATAGTCAGCCAAGGTGGTTTCGGAAGAGTGGTCCTCAATGGAAAGCTGTTCCTTGGATATAACATAATTGTGAAGGACAACACACGCTTTCACTACCTCATCCACAGTGTCTGTCTTCAAGTTAATGGATGTCAGGAGAACTCTCCATTTGGTGGTTAAGATCCCAAATGCACACTCCACCATTCTACATGCACGTGTGAGTCTGTAGTTGAAAATTCTTTTAGTATTGTTTAAACCACGGCTGGAGTAGGGTTTCAAAAGATGTTCTGAAAGCTGAAAAGCTTCATCTCCAACACAAACAAAAGGCATTGGTGGCTCAGAGGTTTGAGGCAGTGGTCTAGGAGGGGGGGGGGAATTGAAAGGTTTGTCCATACAAATGCCGTCCCATAGAAGACGGTTTGAAAACTTGAGAATCATTAGAGCGGCCATACGCCCCAATATCCACCGCTACAAATTTGTAATCCGCATCGGCGATGGCCATCAGCACGATGGAAAAGTACATTTTGTAGTTGAAAAACTGAGATCCAGAACCAGCCGGTTTCACGATACGGATGTGTTTCCCATCCACCAAGCAATTGGGAAACTGACACACTTCCTGGAATCTGTCAGCAACTTCCAACCATGTCTGCATTGTGGGATGTGGAATGAATTCGTCGTGCAGAGAGTCCCACACAGCACGGCAAGTGTGCCTCACTATTCCAGATATGGTTGAAATGCCCAGTCTGAACTGAAAATGTAGTGAAGACAGGGATTCACCAGTTGCTAGGAATCTGTGAACAAAAGCAAGGCAGAAATTACTGCAAATTCAAAATATCAATCAATGAAAGTGCGCTACAAGAGTAGATACAAAAAGAATGCTTACCGAAGAGTGACCATCAGACGCTCAGCCGGTGTTATGGAGAATCTGCAATAGGTATCACTCCTTCTTATTAGATGTTCAACCCGCTCCACCAATACATCAAAGTTCTCAGCTTTCATCCGCACATAGCTGAAAAACTTGTCAGGGTCTCCTCGTAGCTCCATGTATAAAGTAGAAAAGACTCCCCGCGTCATTCTCTGTGCCGTGATGTGGTGGATCCACAAACGGCGTCGGCGCAGACGCATGACACGCTGTCTCTCTCTCTCCTTCTCAATAACAATTGCTTTCAATCGATTCACCTCCACGATGAAATCCACGTTATTCTGCAGAATCTTCGCAATAATGGCGTCCATCTTGCTCTGTATCTTGCTCCTCTCAAACCTGTCACAGATGGGCTGTAGGAACACTGTATATATAGTTTTCAGCGGGCCAATCACCTTTTTAGCCTTTCAGGGAGCGTTTCTAGAAACCGGATCCGTCAAAAACCGGATAGAAAACCGGACGAAGCGGATGACAACCTGATGGAACGGATCCGGTTTCTTGCCGGATCCGGACACCTGATCCGGCTACAAACCGGATCCGTTCCATCAGGCTTTAGCTAATTACGCCGGATCCGACTCTGTGGCGTGATGCCGGAACCGGCATGCAGCGAAAAACTTGATGTGTGAAAGCAGACTTATGCAGTATGCTTTGCCCAACTGCAGACAAAGCCGAAAAGCAGAAGTGCGCATGTGCAAGAAACCAGTTGACTGCATGGACGCGATATCTCACAGCGCTTTGCGTCATCCACCTCAAGGACTGCGTGCAGCAGCCGAGGAGAGGGGTGGAGTGAGTGAACGGAAGCCAAGCCCATCGGACCGGACGGACCTCATTAGCATACATCGCGGGAGAACTATAAAAGGGTTTTATGGGTGATACATGGGGAGTCGGGGGGGTTACATAAGCATTTAGGGACAGGTGACAGGTTCCCTTTAATTGTAGGAATGGATTGTAAGTTTAGTCCTGAGGGAGATGCCTTCTGCTGACGTTGCCTTGGGTGCCTGATCAGGCCAGTGGTAGCCCCGTCCGTCTACACCTCCACCACATCTGACACAATTCACATTTATGTTTTCTTCCGCATCTATAAATAATCATCATCGTTAAGTATCTCCCATTGTATCCAATTTTACGTCTTCAGTTTTATGAATTCTTTCCACTTACAGATTTGTTTTCCTCTTGGCTCTCGGGGACCATTTGTTAATATTTTATTCCATGTTAACATCTGAGTTTGATCTGTCTGCAGCATATTTAAGGACAACGGGCTCCTTTCCAAGTCCATTTCCAAATGTGCAGGCTGCTATAACCGTAGATCACGCCGTCGCTGCGCACAATCCACCCAGCTGCAGCGCCGCACAATGCAAATAAGGTAAAGCCAAGATCACTTCTAGCAGAAAGGAAAATAAGCGGAAGCGTCCGCAGCAGGACGGCGTGTCCGCAGCAGGACAGTGTCTCCGCAGCAGGACGCTGCGTCCAAAGCAGGACAGTGTCTCCGCAGCAGGACGTTGCATCTAAAGCAGGACAGTGTCTCAGCAGCAAGACGGTGTCACCACTGCAGGACGGTGTCACTGCAGCAGGAGGGTGTCTCCACAGCAGGACGCTGTGTCCGCAGCAGGACGGTGTCTCCTCAGCAGGATGCTGTCTCCATAGCAGGATGGTGTGTTCGCAGTAGCATGGTGTCTCCGCAGCAAGATTATTTGTTCACAGCAGGACGGTGTCTCCACAGCGGGACGGTGTCACCGCAACAGGAGGGTATCTCCGCAGCAGGACGGTGTCACTGCAGCAGGATGGTGTCACCGCAGCAGGACGGTGTGTCCCCAGCAGGATGGTTGTCCACAGCAGAATGATGTCACCGCAGCAGGAGGGTGTCTCCACAGCAGGACGGTGTCAGGACAGTGTGTCTGCAGCAGGATTATGTGTTTCCAGCAGGACGGTGCTCCACAGCGGAATGTTGTCACCGCATCAGGATGGTGTCTCCGCAGCAGAATGGTGTCTCCGCAGCAGGATGGTGTCACCGCAGCGGGACGGTGTCTCCTCAGTGGGACGGTATCTCCACAGCGAGACGGTATCACTGCACCTTCGCATCTACACATAGGCTTCCTGCCGGAGAGCTTTACCCTCATGATCTGAGTGTCTAACCCCAAGGACCCTAATGATCTCAGTGTCCAACCCCCATGACTCACATGATCTGAGTGTCCAACCCCCCAGGACCCTCATGATCTGAGTGACCAACCCACAGGACCCTCATGATCTGCTTGTCCATAATCTGCTAGTCCAACCCCCAGGAACCTTATGATCTGACTGTGCAAACCTGATGACCTATAAGTCCAGCCCCCAGGATCCTCATTATCTGAGTGTCCAACCCCCTAGGACCCTCATGATTTGAGTGTCCAACCCCCAGGATCTTCATAATCTGAGTGACCAACCCCCAGGACCCTTATGATCAGAGTGTCCAACCCACAGGAGCGTTATGATCTGAGTGTACAACCCCCAGGATTCTCATTTTCTGAGTGTCCAACCCCCAGGACCCTCATGATCTGAGTAACCAACCCTTAGAACCCCCATTATCTGAGCACTGTGCTAATTTGCAGGAAATGTCCCGAAATATAAGAATACATGAGGCTGTCATGTCCATGTCAGGAGATAAGAATACACAAAGTTGTCAGGTCCATGTCAGGAGACTCGCAGCCACTTGGACCATGTTGCACGGACATCTGAATTTGGTCTAAAACGCACTGATGTCTTACAGGAAGCTGCTCACTCAGTTATCTGGGCAGTGAACAATCAGCGCTCAGTTCACACTCAGTGTGCAGTGAACACTCTCTCTGCTCCTGTTTGCATCATGCAAGAGAAGGCAGCAACCCTTGCGTAAGCCGGTATTTACCTGCGGATTACCCCTATGCCTGTAGATAAGTAAGGGGTTTTTTTGCTGACGGATTCATCAGCATAACCCTTCTCCATCCACATCACAAGATTATATCTTTTCCTGCTGTTTTTCCTTTGCAATCACACAAATGCTGCAATCAGTCCATCCTATATTTAGGTCCTCCATCAATGGTGGATGAATTGTGCCGCTGTGCTGACCTCACAAAGTTGCTTAGAAAATGAGAAAAGTTTAATGCACGGAGTAAAGCAGTAACGTTTATAGATCTGAGCGCGCGTCGCAGCCGCTTACCGATCAATACACTTACTGGATGAGATTTCTTTGCGTGCGTCATCTATTCTGATCTCCAATGCAAACTTCTGGGAACTTCATACAATATTTTCCACCAAACGTGCGCTACTCGTTAAAAGGATTTATCCTAACTTGAGGGCGCGTTTCTGAAATGCCACATTCAATATCTGGGTGCGGTACTCCACTATCCTGGCAATCCGCATGTGCGCTGATCATTCAGATCCAAGACGGCATTGCAGCACCTGTTCTTGGGATTATCCAGTTACCAGTAAAGTTAGGTTATATTTGATCTTAGTTATAAATGCATGAGAGCAATGATTTCAGGGAGTCAGGACACGATGGGAGTTGTAGTCTTGCAATAGCTGTAGAGCTGCAGTTTGGAGACCTCTCTAGTAGAGATCAGTGTTCAATCCCACACATCAATATCAGCTCTCTAACCTGAGACTGAGCACAAAGTGCACATATCTCCCCATGGGGCTGGTGTACTTCTTAATTACTGAAACCCCTTAAGTTTGCTGACTCCTGACACACCGCCATCTTAATATTAATGTAATATTGGCGTTGAATGCATCAATTTCCTTTTTCCCTCTAGCTACAGTAACTTCCATTCGCTCTCCTCTAATCGCTGATTTGTAGACTGCTTAGAAGTTTGGTGACGTTGGATTCAGAGGTATACAGAATTAGAAGAGTCCAGTGAACTAGATGAGACCGGTGAATTAGAAGAGTCCAGGGAATCAGATGAGACCAGTGAATTAAAAGAGTTTGGGAAATTAGATGAGTCCGGGGAATTAGAAGAGTCCGATGACTTAGATGAGACCGGTGAATTAGAAGAGAACGGTGACTTAGAAGAGTCAAGGTATTTAGAAGAGTCCGGTGAATTAGGAGAGTCCGGGGAATTAGAAGAGTTCAGGGAATCAGATGAGACCGGTAAATTAGAAGAGGTCGGGGGATTAGATGAGGCCGGGGAATTAAAAAAAGTCTGGTGACTTAGATGAAACTGGTGAATTAGAAGAGTCTGGTGACTTAGATGAGACCGGTGAATTAGAAGAGTCTGGGGAATTAGATGAGACCGGTGAATTAGAAGAGTCCGGTGAATTGGATGAGTCTGGTAAATTAGAAGAGTCCGGGGAATTAGAAGAGTCCGGGGAATTAGAAGAGTCCGGGGAATTAGAAGAGTCCGGGGAATTAGAAGAGTCCGGGGAATTAGAAGAGTCCGGGGAATTAGAAGAGTCCGGGGAATTGGATGAGTCCGGGGAATTGGATGAGTCCGGGGAATTGGATGAGTCCGGGGAATTGGATGAGTCCGGGGAATTAGAAGAGTCCGGGGAATTAGAAGAGTCCGGGGAATTAGATGAGTCCGGGGAATTGGATGAGTCCGGGGAATTGGATGAGTCCGGGGAATTGGATGAGTCCGGGGAATTGGATGAGTCCAGGCAATTAGAAGAGTGTGGTAAATTAGCTGAGACTGGTGAATTAGAAGAGCCCGGGGAATTAGAAGAGTCCGGGGAATTAGAAGAGTCCGGGGAATTAGAAGAGTCCGGGGAATTAGAAGAGTCCGGGGAATTAGAAGAGACCGGGGAATTAGAAGAGTTCAGGGAATCAGATGAGACCAGTAAATTAGAAGAGTTCAGGGGATTAGATGAGGCTGGGGAATTTAAAAAGTCCGGTGACTTAGATGAAACTGGTGAATTAGAAGAGTCTGGTGACTTAGATGAAACCGGTGAATTAGAAAAGTCTGGGGAAATTAGATGAGACCAGTGAAATAGATGAGTCCGGTGAATTAGATGAGTCCGGTGAATTAGATGAGTCCAGGGAATTGTAAGAGCCCAGGGAATTAGAAGAGTCCGGTGACTTAGATGAGACCAGGGAATTGTAAGAGCCCAGGGAATTAGAAGAGTCCGGTGAATTAGAAGAGTCTGGGGAATTAGAAGAGTCCAGGGAATTAGAAAAGTGTGGTAAATTAGCTGAGACTGGTGAATTCGAAGAGTCTCGGGAATTCGAAGAGTCCGGTGACTTAGATGAGACCCGTGAATGAGAAGAGTCGGGTGAATTAGAAGAGTCTGGTGAATTAGATGAGACCAGTGAATTAGAAGAGCCGAGGGAATTAGAAGAGTCCGGTGAATTAGAAGCGTCCGGTGAATTAGAAGAGTCCGGTGAATTAGAACAGTCCGGTGAATTAGATGAGACCAGTGAATTATAAGAGCCCAGGAAATTAGAAGAGTCCGGTGAATTAGATGAGACCGGGGAATTAGAAGAGTCCGGGGAATTAGAAGAGACCGGGGAATTAGAAGAGTTCAGGGAATCAGATGAGACCAGTTAATTAGAAGAGTTCAGGGGATTAGATGAGGCTGGGGAATTTAAAAGTCCGGTGACTTAGATGAAACTGGTGAATTAGAAGAGTCTGGTGACTTAGATGAAACTGGTGAATTAGAAGAGTCCGGTGAATTAGATGAGACCAGTGAATTTTAAGAGCCCAGGAAATTAGAAAAGTCCAGTGAATTAGATGAGACCGGTGAATTAGATGAGACCGGTGAATTAGAAGAGTCCGGTGAATTAGAAGAGTCTGGGGAATTAGAAGAGTCCAGGAAATTAGAAAAGTGTGGTAAATTAGCTGAGACTGGTGAATTCGAAGAGTCTCGGGAATTCGAAGAGTCCGGTGACTTAGATGAGACCCGTGAATTAGAAGAGTCGGGTGAATTAGAAGAGTCGGGTGAATTAGAAGAGTCGGGTGAATTAGAAGAGTCGGGTGAATTAGAAGAGTCGGGTGAATTAGAAGAGTCGGGTGAATTAAAAGAGTCGGGTGAATTAGATGAGACCGGTGAATTAGAAGAGCTGAGGGAATTAGAAGAGTCTGGTGAATTAGAAGAGTCCGGTGAATTAGATGAGACCGGTGAATTAGAAGAGCCCAGGGAATTAGAAGAGTCCGGGGAATTAGAAGAGTCCGGGGAATTAGAAGAGTTCAGGGAATCAGATGAGACCAGTAAATTAGAAGAGTTCAGGGGATTAGTGTCACGGGAAGCCTAGGTAGGCAAGAGCTAATAACCCAGGCCCCTGCGATTTCCCTCAACTCTGGGAAACCCTGACTGACCCTCTCCCAGAGTTTACACTGATGGTGTGCATGTCTGGGCCTCCACCCTCACCCTATCTCCTGTTTCAACCCTGGGCTGAAACCTCCACCCACCACCCAGTGAAGAGACCACTAACCAATACCCACAGTTAGCACAGACAAGGATAACGGAAAATATACACCACGCCGCAGTCACTCAGGAATACACAATAAATGCACAGGGCAAAACAAATACAAATATAGGAAGGAGGAAAATATGACAAAGGGAAATATACACCACCAGATACAACACTCCTTTTCCTAGACCACCACTCCAGACCGAGATAACCAAGCAGAAGCTATAATTGGCAACGCCCAATGTTCAGAAGAACTATTTAAAGGCAGTGGGCGTGACCCAGCTTCCAATCCGAGCACCAGCTAAATTAACCCCGGACCAGCTAGATAAAATCTAGCCGACGCCACTCAGCACATAGTGGACAAAAGCGGAATTACCGCTGTCTGTCGGACGCCCTAGTGTGAACAGCGTCCGACATGACAATTAGATGAGGTCGGGGAATTTAAAAAGTCCGGTGACTTAGATGAAACTGGTGAATTAGAAGAGTCTGGTGACTTAGATGAGACCGGTGAATTAGAAAAGTCT
The DNA here is from genome assembly GCF_051348905.1 of Ranitomeya variabilis. Taxonomy (NCBI): domain Eukaryota; kingdom Metazoa; phylum Chordata; class Amphibia; order Anura; family Dendrobatidae; genus Ranitomeya; species Ranitomeya variabilis. Next base: position 615,031,570 of record NC_135233.1, read on the forward strand.
GGGGAAATTAGATGAGACCAGTGAAATAGAAGAGTCCGGTGAATTAGATGAGTCCGGTGAATTAGATGAGTCCAGGGAATTAGAAGAGTGTGGTAAATTAGCTGAGACTGGTAATTAGAAGAGTCTCGGGAATTCGAAGAGTCCGGTGACTTAGATGAGACCCGTAAATTAGAAGAGTCCGGTGAATTAGATGAGACCAGTGAATTTTAAGAGCCCAGGAAATTAGAAGAGTCCAGTGAATTAGATGAGACCGGTGAATTAGAAGAGTCCGAGGAATTAGAAGAGTCCGGTAACTTAAATGAGACCAGTGAATTAGACGAGCCCATGGAATTAGAAGAGTCCGGTGACTTAGATGAGACCAGTGAATTGTAAGAGCCCAGGGAATTAGAAGAGTCTGGTGAATTAGATGAGTCCGGTGAATTAGATGAGTCCAGGGAATTAGAAGAGTCCGGTGACTTAGATGAGACCAGTGAATTTTAAGAGCCCAGGAAATTAGAAGAGTCCAGTGAATTAGATGAGACCGGTGAATTAGAAGAGTCCAGGGAATTAGAAGAGTCCGGTGAATTAGAAGAGTCTGGGGAATTAGAAGAGTCCAGGGAATTAGAAAAGTGTGGTAAATTAGCTGAGACTGGTGAATTAGAAGAGTCTCGGGAATTCGAAGAGTCCGGTAACTTAGAATAGACCCGTGAATTAGAAGAGTCCGGTGAATTAGAAGAGTCCGGTGAATTAGAAGAGTCCGGTGAATTAGATAAGACCAGTGAATTATAATAGCCCAGGAAATTAGATGAAACCGGTGAATTAGATGAGACCGGTAATTTAGAAGAGCCCAGGGAATTAGAAGAGTCCGGGGAATTAGAAGAGTTCAGGGAATCAGATGAGACCGGTAAATTAGAAGAGTTCGGGGGATTAGATGAGGCCGGGGAATTAAAAAAGTCCGGTGACTTAGATGAAACTGGTGAATTAGAAGAGTCTGGGGAAATTAGATGAGACCAGTGAATTAGAAGAGTCTGGTAAATTAGAAGTCTGGTAAATTAGAAGAGTCTGGTAAATTAGAAGAGTCTGGTAAATTAGAAGAGTCTGGGGAATTAGAAGAGTCTGGGGAATTAGAAGAGTCTGGGGAATTAGAAGAGTCTGGGGAATTAGAAGAGTCTGGGGAATTAGAAGAGTGTCACGGGAGACCTAGGTAGGAAAGAGCTAATAACCTGGGCCCCTGCGATTTCCCTCAGACTAGGGAAACCCTGACTGACCCTCTCCCAGAGTTTACACTGATGGTGTGCATGTCTGGGCCTCCACCCTTGCCCTATCTCCTGTTTCAACCCTAGGCTGAAACCACCACCCATCACCCAGTGAAGACCACACTCCAATACCCACAGTTATCACAGACAAGGATAACGGAAAAATAAGCACCACGCCGCAGTCACTCAGGAATACACTATAAGTGCAAAGGGCAAAATAAATACAAATATGGGAAGGAGAAAATAAGACAAAGAGAAATACACCACCAGCAACGATACTCCAACTACTAGCTCACCACTCCAGACCGAGATAACCACGCACAAGACAGAAGCTATAATCGGCGACACACAATGTTCAGGAGAACTATTTAAAGGCAGTGGGCATGGCCCAGCTTCCAATCCGAGCACCAGGTAAATTAACCCCGGACCAGCTAGATAAAATCTAGCCGACGCCAATGAGCGCATAGTGGACAAAAGCGGAATTACCGCTGTCTGTCGAACGACCTGGTCTGAACAGCGTCTGACATGACAAAGAGTCTGGGGAATTAGAAGAGTCTGGGGAATTAGAAGAGTCCGGGGAATTAATGAGTCCAGGGAATTAGAAGAGTGTGGTAAATTAGCTGAGACTGGTGAATTAGAAGAGTCCGGTGACTTAGATGAGACCCGTAAATTAGAAGAGTCCGGTGAATTAGAAGAGTCCGGTGAATTAGATGAGACCACAGAATTATAAGAGCCCAGGAAATTAGAAGAGTCCGGTGAATTAGATGAGACCGGTGAATTAGAAGAGCCCAGGGAATTAGAAGAGTCTGGGGAATTAGAAGAGTCCGGTAACTTAAATGAGACCAGTGAATTAGACGAGCCCATGGAATTAGAAGAGTCCGGTGACTTAGATGAGACCAGTGAATTGTAAGAGCCCAGGGAATTAGAAGAGTCCGGTGAATTAGAAGAGTCTGGTGAATTAGAAGAGTCCAGGGAATTAGAAGAGTGTGGTAAATTAGCTGAGACTGGTGAATTAGAAGAGCCTCGGGAATTCGAAGAGTCCGGTGACTTAGATGAGACCCGTGATTTAGAAGAGTCTGGTGAATTAGAAGAGTCCGGTGAATTAGATGAGACCGGTGAATTAGAAGAGCCCAGGGAATTAGAAGAGTCCAGGGAATTAGAAGAGTCCAGTAACTTAAATGAGACCAGTGAATTAGACGAGCCCATGGAATTAGAAAAGTCCGGTGACTTAGATGAGACCAGTGAATTGTAAGAGCCCAGGGAATTAGAATAGTCTGGGGAATTAGAAGAGTCTGGGGAATTAGAAGAGTCCGGTGACTTAGATGAGCCCCAGTATCGTGGATTGCTTATAGGATGAAAACAAACATTTGTCAGGATTCATCGTTATCAGGAAACATGAACATTTTTGGTCTTGCAAGAAAATAATTCACTTGCCCAAAAATCAGTCGCACAGTTCATGCCTCATACAGTTTGATCCTGATTTAGTTAGTTGTCAGGTTTTGCAAGTTGCCCGGTGTGGATCAATGACATCATCTCTCTAGACCTATTTAAGGCCCATTGACCCACACATATGTCTTGGGATTGAGACTCCTAGTCCTAGGTTAGATATGCCCCACCATTTTTCTTCTGTGTTTGTTCTTGTTTTCATCTCTCCTGGGTTCTGTCATCTTTCCTGCTGAGATTCCTGGTGATCCCTTACAGTCCTCGCGCACGTGCCTACCAGGACCACATCACCTGGAGAGCCTTAACCACCATCCTTATTGAGACAAAAATAAACTCTTTTTCTAGGATAATTACTAAATTGATGCCGGATTCCACCGTCAGAGTGGCTTACTTGTGTGCACGTAAAATCCATGAAACAATATTCTGGTCTACATAGATTATCTGGACCCCCCCCCCCACAAGTAGCCATACTGGAGACTCGGGTTTCCTCTTCCTTCTGGATGTAAAACCACAGTCAGCGGGACCGGAACGGGAAGGCAGGTTGGACATCTTCCTTTCCGATCCTCTTAAAGTCTATGGTACTGAAGAAAAAAAAAACCGTTACCCATAGTTCTCTCCATTTTCCCCGCCACTCCATTCAGAGCCTATGGTACCAATGTGCAGCAATGCTCTTGGCTATGTTTTTTTATCTTCAAGTTCCTAACTTCAGGAGCACACCACTGGTCTGCTTCTTGCTTGCTGGGGGGCGGTGCACTCCTAATGACAGCATGGCCCGAAGTGTATGCTCTCCAATGCTGCAAGCAATGACAGCTTTTCCTCTGAGCACCAAGCACAGCCAAATCCAGCTTCAAAGCAGCAGTTACAAGCTGTAAAGCAAAATGCTTACAAGCTCACACTCCTCACCCAGGAAACCAGCCACCTCTGAGGCAACGAGCAGCAAACTGTAGAATTAAAAATCCCTCCGTACTTGGAAACGGATAGAATTTTTAATAGGTAAATTGCAAAGTTACTTGTTCTTACAAACATCTTCTATAAAATATAGATTGTTGGTAAATCGATAAGTGATTCTAATGTGTATGTGCAACCTGACGACCCAATGCACGCCATGTAAGAGACCAGCAGGGCTAGCAATCCACACGACAGTCAGTAAGAAGGGAAATGCTGTCTCACTGTAACAACTCTGCTGGCATCACTACATGACCTTCCTTCCCTCACACACCATCTTATTCACTGCTCCATGTCAATTTTGTGTTCTGTCTGTTGCCAGCTCCATATTCTGTGCCTCTCCTCTCTGCATGCTTCCTGGCTGTGTGCATAGGGAGGCGGCGCCAGAACTCTCTGGTTCTTATAGGAATCAGGTGCACCTGTCAAATCTGTTCCTGACCAATTACCAAGAGGCCTCCAGTATTTAGGACAGCTCCACCCTGTGGACTGTGCCTGTGCAATGTGTAAACTCAGTGTTTAGCTTCTGAGCTGCCAGGCCTTGCTCTGTGTTCCTCTTTCTCTGGAGGCTCTACTCTTAGCTTTGCCTTGTTCTTGTTGGTCTGCCCTCCAGGAGGCTGTATATCCTGGTCTCAGTGTTTCTGTTCTAGCCTTACCTTGATCTTGTTTTCCGCCCTCCAGGAGGCAGAATATCCTGGTCCCTGTGTCTTTGTTCTTGTACCTTGTCTTGTTCCATTACCTTGTCTGAACTTTGTCCTACCTCTGTCTCCTTGTCTGTGGCTTCTTTCCCTGCTGTGTCTTGCCTTGTGTCCTCTCTGTTTGCTTATGCTCCGCACTCTTGTGGCTCTTGTGACTCTGCCTGTGCTCTGCTCTCTTGCAGCTTTACCTCTGCTCCGCAATCCTGCAGTTCTGCTCCGTTCTACTCTGCTCCGTTCTACTCTGCTCCACTCCTGTTGCTGCAGGAATCTCTTGCTGCAGCTCCTCTCCGCATTCCTTGCGGTTCCGCTCTGCTTAGCTTTTGTTGATGCGCTATCTCTTGCTGCTCTACCGCTTCTATCTGCAGCCTTGCGGTTCTCTTCCTGTGTGAACAGGTTCCAACCTGTTCCTTCGTACTTCTTTTCTTCCTGCTTGTTTCTGTACTTGCATCTCCTGTGTGAACAAGTCCCAACCTGACCTTCCTGCTTGCATCCGTACCTGCACCTCCTGTGTTAACAGGTCCCTACCTGTTCCTTCATACACCACACCAACCTGCCCTGTGTCTCTGCCGTGCCTGCCAGCCCTGTCTCTGCCGTGCCTGCCAGCCCTGTGTCTCTGCCGTGCCTGCCAGCCCTGTGTCTCTGCCGTGCCTGCCAGCCCTGTGTCTCTGCCGTGCCTGCCAGACCTGTCTCTCTGCCGTACCTGCCAGCCCTGTGTCTCTGCCGTGCCTGCCAGCCCTGTGTCTCTGCCGTACCAGCCTACTCGTCCGAGTTTCATCTGTGCTCATCTGCTAGTCCTGCCTGATGCCCGCACCTGTCCTAGTGTTCCTGTTCTCCACGTGGGATCAGCAGCCACAGCCAGACACCACCCCGAAGTAGCACCTGGCAGCTGCCTGCTGCACAAGTCTGACCTCACCATCAGAGGCTCCATAGAAGACCAAGGCAGCTGTCATAGTCACGCCCCTTCCAGGGTAGTCTGGTTCGTGGCACAGTGGGGCCACAAGCCCCCTGGCTCACGCCCACCAGTCAGAGCGTGACACTCACCAATTATTTGAAACTGAGGTCCAGTGTGCACGGAACAACGATCCAACCGATTGTGTGCATTACAAATGTATAAATTACTAGCTCCTGGTAAAAATCACTTTAGTCATAGAAAATATAAAAAATTCATCCAAAAATACATGATGCAAAATAGCGAGGCGTTTCGAAAGTTAAGCAATGTTCGAAATGCGTCACTTTTTGCATCATGTATTCTTGGGTGAATTTTTTAGATTTTCTATGGAATTAAAGGGACTCTGTCACCTGAATTTGGAGGGAACAATTTTCAGCCATAGGGGCGGGGTTTTCGGGTGTTTGATTTACCCTTTCCTTACCCGCTGGCTGCATGCTGGCTGCAATATTGGATTGAAGTTCATTCTCTGTCCTCCATAGTACACGCCTGCATAAGGCAAGATTGCCTTGTGCAGGCATGTACTACGGAGGTATAATTCAGTAGAATACATGGTCTGTCCCATTTGTTATATCCATGTAGTTATATATAGTATACAGATCAAGACAGACCTGAACCATAGATGGACAACTGCATATATATAGAGAACAGAAACACAGCACCAAACACGCAGTCAAAAAACGTCCAATAATTACAAATATAGAAAAACTTTATTGAAAGGTAAAAACACACAGGTCTACAGCATGGTAGGAAGAAACGCCCCCTATACAAACCCACACACGCATGTCCCAAAAGGACCCGAGTAAGGTGCGTGACTAATGTATATTACGGATCACACAGGTAAAAATCCAAATGGAGAATCCAAGTAATATTCATCACATAGAGATATCTGTTTCAGCGGTACCGATAATCATGCACATATATATCAAAGGTGGAAATACCTACCACAGTAATCAGTCACGGTACCCACGCACAGCACTCGCGTCCACCCCGACGCGCGTTTCGGCCTTGCCTTCCCCCTGAGGAAGGCAAATCGCCGAAACGCGCGTCAGGGTGGACGCGAGTGCTGTGCGTGGGTTTGTATAGGGGACGTTTCTTCCTACCATGCTGTAGACCTGTGTGTTTTTACCTTTCAATAAAGTTTTTCTATATTTGTAATTATTGGACGTTTTTTGACTGCGTGTTTGGTGCTGTGTTTATGTACTATGGAGGACAGAGAATGAACTTCAATCCAATATTGCAGCCAGCATGCAGCCAGCGGGTAAGGAAAGGGTAAATCAAACACCCGAAAACCCCGCCCCTATGGCTGAAAATTGTTCCCTCCAAATTCAGGTGACAGAGTCCCTTTAAGTGATTTTTAGCCGGAGCTGGAATATGATTTATACTTGTCTAATGCAGACGATACTATTAGATCTAAGACACAGAACATTGCACACTGATAACGATTCATCCCACTGGGGGTGGAAAATGTGAGATACTCTGTATCGTCGGAGGTGCAGCTCAGCGCCGATTCTGGGAATCTTTTGTTTTCACCCTGTGACTTTCACACTTTCTATTTTAGTGATAGTTCACACTCTCACAGACCTTCCTGTGGCCTCTTTTATCTAGAAAGTTTTTACAGCTGTCATCAGCTCTGGGAATGGTCATTCCTGTGTCTGTAGGAGCCATGTAATGTAGGAAGCCTCTATCTCCGAGGGCGCAGCTATTCTCACCATGTGCCCCATCCGTATACAGCACCCTCCATGTTTCCAGAGCGGTCATCTCCTAACATCTCCCAACCCTCTAACTGGAGCGCCCCCACACCGCCGCAGGGCCGAGGGGTACCCGGAGCCGGGCCTCTGGGTCTCAGTCCTGGGGTTGTCACGGTGGCTAGACCCGGTCCGTGGCCCTGTCTGTCAGTGGGGGACGTCCGGTGCAATAAGCGGTGATAATGGTGCAGTTGTGGGGTGCAAGTCGCGGTAAATAACGAGGAAACCAGGTTGCAGTCTCTTTACCTCTTTACTGAAGGTTTTGGAGACCTCAGTCCAGAGCGCTGTTAACTGGGTTGTCAGAGACCGGCCGGTCCAAAGGCACATCAGGAGTCCTCTTTACAGGTGGGAATCAGTGTCTACCTTCTAGCGCTGGGTGTTGTAGTTCTTCCCTGCTGAGCTCCCGGGATAGTCCTCACAACTGTTTCTGTCTGTCTCTATTTGTTCGTTCTCTTCGTCCTCCAGGTGATATGGTAGGACGCACCCGTATGACGGGGTAGGCCTGGAGTTCTTCCGGGACCCTAGAGTCGCCCCTCTCCCACAGCTGCCTCCGTTGTCTGCTTAGGTGTTAAGTGGGACAGCCAACCTGTAATTAGCTGTCCGGCCGTGGTTTGCAGTGTACTTAAAGTCTCTTACTTGCTCGGCGTTCCGGCCACCGACTGTTTGCGCCTCAGAAGGATGTTGCCTCGGTCTAACAGCACGACTCCTTCTGGTCCCAATACTTCTTTACTGTATTCCCGTTGTGCACTGGTTAGTTCTGCTCTGAGGAGTCTGCCAGGATCCCATCCCTGACAGGTCCTCTCACTAGCTCTTCCCAGCTACTTCTCTCTGTCTTCCTGTCCAACCCCCAGTTTTACCAGAGTGTGAGGAGTGGCCTACTAGATAGGACCACCCCCCCTGGTGGCCGGAGTGTGAAGTGTAGTGTGAGTGTTACCTGGTCAGAGAAACTCCTTTAGTGCAATCAGACGTACCATAGCTCCCCGTAGTGGCGGAGCCACAGTACTGCAACAAGCAGGACTCTGGGGTGCTGCATAACTAATATTATACGTGACGACCTCTGAGAGGCTCGGTCCTCGCCAATATCTGATAGGAATCTGTGCAGTTTTTGGGCATGTTCACATTGTATTCTGCAGCGTAATAAAGAAATGGCAGAAAATCTGCAGCACGGCGCGTTTTTGTACTGCCCTCTGCTATGCAGTGGGTCAGATATATAACACGGGGTAACGTTGCTTCGAATCAAAGTAGTATCGGAGGCTCATAGACAAATGTATACACCAGGAGAAGGGTCCGGTGTATACCGTACAGTTCCTATGTGCCTATTCTCCATAGAAGAGGATGTAAAGTAGCTTTAATTTTTACTTTATAGCTACATCAGTAGAACGTGGTTTACAGGACACCATCGTAAAAAGAACCGCAAACTGTACTTTATACATTTTTTGCAATGGGTCCCTATGGTGGAGGGTGGCAGCCGTCTGACATGCACCATAAGCACAATGTGAGCACAATGTTACTCGCTACGTCAGAGTCTGAATGGCTCTGGATTATGGGCTATGACTCCAACAACAAGACACAACATGAAAAACATCGCCGTATACCAGAGCGCGGCACAAATATAGAAATCCCCCAAAGGCCCCATCACCCAACGTCATTACTGGGGATGACACAAAGTGATCGTCTGCGTCTCCAAACCCGCCATGATCCAATGGTCCAGGCCGTGGCTTCTCTGTAATCTGAGGTCGGAGCCCAAATTAGAAACCTCATATCTAATCTGCATTGTACATAGGGGGCCGCAACGCGGACCCTCGTTATAACACAAGGGAGGGGTCTATGCCAGATATTGCACAACTGAGATAGACATGGAAATAGATGAATAGGTAGAAGAGAGAGAGAGAATGGAGAGAGAAAAAAAAATAAAAGACGGAAATAAATAAATAAAATTAATTAAAGAAAAATAGGAGGGAAGGAAGAAAAAAGAATGAAAGAGACAAAGAAGGAAAAACAGAATGAAATAAAAAAAAAAGAGAAAGGAAGAAAAAAAGAAACAGATGGAGGGAAGAAAAGGAAAGAAAGATATGAGATAGCTAGATAGAGAAAGATAGATATGAGGTGGATGTGTGGACATCGCAGCATTGTGGGGTCATTACTACTACTAGTGTTTACCAAGAGCATCTGCGCTCTTTACTATTACTATTATTATTATTATATTATTATTACTATTATTAATAATAGTATAATATTATATAATGTAATTTATTTGAGGAATTAGATATTTCGGACACTTTTGTCCTCACCAATAATTTACTGAACATTTGCTACATATTAGTTATTTCCACATTTCCTTACCTTTGGTGAGGATGATAACTTTCTTTCTTTCCTGCTCCTCGATCTTCTCCCTTCTGTGAGGGACACTGATGTCAGTCACTGATGGCCGCTACATGTTATTACTCCGGGGGTCTTCTGCTTTTCTTGTTGCCCTTTCTATGCGGCTTCTGTGAATAGAGTCAGGGATGCAGATAAAATAATGGCCAGTTGTACAGTACATTTCTTGTTATGTGTCACTTTCCTGCCAGTCGTCTGCCTTCATCCATGGTGGATGACCTCCAGCCCCCTATGGAGCTTATGTCACTTATGCTAGATAAACTGCACCCAGGGGCTGAGCCTCCATATGTCAGTCTGTGTCACCTCTGGGGGACGTCTTCCTAGATATGGCCCAGGGTGACACTTTTTTTTTTACGTCACTTACTGTTTCCAGTGATGCTTTCCTGAACATTACCGTCCTGCATCGGAAAAGATTGAGAAATTACTATTGGAAGTACATTGCTCAAAAAAATAAAGGGAACACTTAAACAACAGAATATAACTCCGAGTAAATCAAACTTCTGTGAAATCAAACTGTCCACTTAGGAAGCAACACTGATTGACAATCAATTTCACATGCTGTTGTGCAAATGGAATAGACAACAGATGGAAATTATTGGCAATTATCAAGACACCCTCAATAAAGGAGTGTGGAGCGCCCCCAAACACACAGACGCAGGGACGCGGGGTACCCGGTACCGGGCTTCTCTGTCTCAGTTCTGGGGTTGTCACGGTGGCTAGGCCCGGTCCGTGACCCTGCTAAGGGGCGTCCAATGAAAGTTGTAAGTGGTGGTGCGAGGTGCAGGTCGCGATGAATAACGTGGACACAGGGTTGCAGTCTCTTTACCTCTTTACTGAAGGCTTCAAGGTCCTCAATCCAGAGTACGGTTAACAGGGCTATCTGAGACCGGCCGGTCCGATGGCACCTCCAGAGTTCCCTTTGCAGGTGGAAATCTGTGCCTACCTTCTAGCGCCTGTGTGTTGTAGTACTTCCCTGCTGAGCACCACGGGATAGTCCTCACAACTGTTGTGTCTGTTTCTGATGTTCTTTCCCACAACTTATATCTGTTCTGATGTTCTTCTCCGTCCCCCAGATGATATGGCTAGGACGCACCCGTATGACGGGTAGGCCTGGAGTTCTTCCGGGACCCTAGTGACGCCCCTCTCCCACAGTTGCCCCCTATGTCTGCTTAGGTGATTTAGGTGAGACAGCCAACCTATAATTAACTGTCCTGCCGTTGGTTTGAAGTAATGCTTGGAGCCTAATACTTCCTCGGCGTTCCGGCCACCGGCTACGCGCCTCAATAGGATGTTGCCTCGATCTTACAGCACGACTCCTATTGGTGTTATCTCCTTTCTGCTTTGATCTCGTTTCTCACTCTCCACAATAAACCTCGCTTCTTGTCCTTTCTTGAGATACCGCCGCAATGTAGTACAGGCGCGGTTCCTTAACGTTCTTTCCTGTTCGCTAGGCCTCTGTCAGGATCCCACCCCTGACAGGGACCCCCCTGAATCCTCCCCTGCAACACCCTCTGCCACAGGATGTTGCCTGGTTCCAACCCAGTCAGCTTCTGATCTAACTTTCTATCTAACCCCCAGTTTTACCAGGTTGTGAGGAGTGGCCTAATACATAGCGCCCTTAGCTCCCCCTGGAGGCCAGACTATGAAGTGTATTGGTGTCTGTGATACCTGGTCAGATGAACTCCTTCAGTGCCATCAGACGTACCATCACTCCCCTTAGCGGCGGAGCATCAGTACTGCAACGACCAGGACTCTGGGGCGCTGCACTCCCCCCCGGTTAAATCAAGTACTCCCGGACTGGGAAGAAAACAACAATACATGTCAGCAAAAGACATACAAATTTTTAGATGCAATAAACAAGTGATAAATGGAAATAACAGTGCTTCCCTTTATGGGAGGTGAGGACGCTTGAACATTACAAACATGGTTAAATATCTTAAATAACACACTATAAATAACTCTTATTACCCAGCCGGGTATTCTACTGAGTGCAAATGCTGAACAATAATTTAACCCCTTTCTGTCATTGGACGTACTATTCCGTCCATGTGGGGTGGGCCCTACTTCCCAAGGACGGAATAGTACGTCCAGCGCGATCAGCCGCGCTCACGGGGGGAGCGCGGCCGAGTGTCAGCTGCCTATCGCAGCTGACATCCGGCGCTATGTGCCAGGAGCGGTCACGGACCGCCCCCGGCACATTAACCCCCGGCACACCGCGATCAAACATGATCGCGGTGTGCCGGCGGTATAGGGAAGCATCGCGCAGGGAGGGGGCTCCCTGCGTGCTTCTCTGAGACCCCCGCAGCAACGCGATGTGATCGCGTTGCTCCGAGGGTCTCCTACCTCCTTCCTCGCTGCAGGTCCCGGATCCAAGATGGCTGCGGCATCCGGGTCCTGCAGGGAGGGAGGTGGCTTACCGAGTGCCTGCTCAGAGCAGGCGCTTGGTAAGCCTGCAGTGCTGTAAGTCAGATCGGTGATCTGGCAGAGTGCTGTGCAAACTGTCAGATCACCGATCTGTGATGTCCCCCCCTGGGACAAACTGAAAAAGTAAAAAAAAAAAAATTCCACATGTGTAAAAAAAAAAAAAAAAATCCTAAATAAAGAAAACATATATATATATTATTCCCATAAATACATTTCTTTATCTAAATAAAAAAAAACAAACAATAAAAGTACACATATTTAGTGTCGCTGCGTCCGTAACGACCCAACCTATAAAACTCTCCCACTAGTTAACCCCTTCAGTAAACACCGTAAGAAAAAAAAAAAAAAACGAGGCAAAAAAACAACGCTTTATTATCATACCGCCGAATAAAAAGTGGAATAAAACGCGATCAAAAAGACAGATATAAATAACCATGGTACCGCTGAAAGCGTAATTTTGTCCCGCAAAAAAAGAGCTGCCATACAGCATCATCAGCAAAAAAATTAAAAAGTTATAGTCCTCAGAATAAAGCGATGCCAAAATAATTATTTTTTCTATAAAATAGTTTTTATCGTATAAAAGCGCCAAAACATAAAAAAATGATATAAATGAGATATCGCTGTAATCGTACTGACCCGAAGAATAAAACTGCTTTATCAATTTTACCAAACGCGGAACGGTATAAACGCCTCTCCCAAAATAAATTCATGAATAGCTGGTTTTTGGTCATTCTGCCTCACAAAAATCGGAATAAAAAGCGATCAAAAAATGTCACGTGCCCGAAAATGTTACCAATAAAAACGTCAACTCGTCCCGCAAAAAACAAGACCTCACATGACTCTGTGGTCTCAAATATGGAAAAATTGTAGCTCTCAAAATGTGGTAACACAAAAAATATGTTTCGCAATAAAAAGCGTCTTTCAATGTGTGACGGCTGCCAATCATAAAAATCCGCTAAAAAACCCGCTATAAAAGTCAATCAAACCCCCTTCATCACCCCCTTAGTTAGGGAAAAATTAAAGAATTAAAAAAACGTAATTATTTCCATTTTCCGATTAGGGTTAGGGTTAGGGCTAGGGTTAGGGCTAGGGTTAGGGTTAGGGCTAGGGTTAGGGTTAGGGTTAGGGCTAGGGTTAGCGCTAGAATTAGGGCTAGGGTTAGGGTTGGGGCTAGGGTTAAGGCTAAAGTTAGGGTTGGGGCTAAAGTTAGGGTTTGGATTACATTTACGGTTGGGAATAGGGTTGGGATTAGGGTTAGGGGTGTGTCTGGGTTAGAGGTGTGGTTAGGGTTACCGTTGGGATTAGGGTTAGGGGTGTGTTTGCATTAGGGTTTCAGTTATAATTGGGGGGTTTCCACTGTTTAGGCACATTAGGGGCTCTCCAAACGCGACATGGCGTCCGATCTCAATTCCAGCCAATTCTGCGTTGAAAAAGGAAAACAGTGCTCCTTCCCTTTCGAGCTCTTCCGTGTGCCCACACAGGGGTTTACCCCAACATATGGGGTATCAGCGTACTCAGGACAAATTGGACAACAACTTTTGGGTCCAAGTTCTCCTGTTACCCTTGGGAAAATACAAAACTGGGGGCTAAAAAATAATTTTTGTGGGGAAAAAAAAAGATTTTTTATTTTCACGGCTCTGCGTTATAAACTGTAGTGAAACACTTGGGGCCTCAAAGTTCTCATAACACATCTAGATAAGTTCCTTGGGGGGTCTAGTTTCCAATATGGGGTCACTTGTGGGGGGTTTCTACTGTTTAGGTACATTAGGGGCTCTGCAAACACAATGTGACGCCTGCAGACCAATCCATCTAAGTCTGCATTCCAAATGATGCTCCTTCCCTTCCGAGCTCTGCCATGCGCTCAAACGGTGGTTCCCCCCACATATCAGGTATCAGCGTACTCAGGACAAATTGGACAACAATATTTAGGGTCCAATTTCTCCTGTTACCCTTGGAAAAATACAAAACTGGGGGCTAAAAAATAATTTTTGTGGAAAAAAAATGTTTTTATTTGCACAGCTCTGCGTTATAAACTGTAGTGAAACACTTGGGGGTTCAAAGCTCTCACAACACATCTAGATGAGTTCCTTAGGGGGTCTACTTTCCAAAATGTTGTCACTTGTGGGGGGTTTCTACTGTTTAGGTACATTAGGGGCTCTGCAAATGCAATGTGACGCCTGCAGACCATTCCATCTAAGTCTGCATTCCAAATGGCGCTCCTTCCCTTCCGAGCCCTCTCATGCGCCCAAACGGTGGTTCCCCCCCACATATGGGGTATCAGCACACTCAGGACAAATTGGACAACAACTTTGGGGGTCCAATTTCTCCTGTTACCCTCGGAAAAATACAAAACTGGGGGCTAAAAAATAATTTTTGTGGGAAAAATTTTTTGTTTTATTTTTACGGCTCTGCATTATAAACTTTTGTGAAGCCCTTGGTGGGTCAAAGTGCTCACCACACATCTAGATAAGTTCCTTAGGGGGTCTACTTTCCAAAATGGTGTCACTTGTGGGGGGTTTCAATGTTTAGGTACATCAGTGGCTCTCCAAACGCAACATGGCGTCCCATCTCAATTCCTGTCAATTTTGCATTGAAAAGTCAAACGGTGCTCCTTCCCTTCTGAGCTCTCCCATGCGCCCAAACAGTGGTTTACCCCCACATTTGGGGTGTCAGCGTACTCAGGACAAATTGTACAACAACTTTTGGGGTCCATTTTCTTCTCTTACCCTTGGGAAAATAAAAAATTGGGGGCGAAAAGATAATTTTTGTGAAAAAAAATGATTTTTTATTTTTACGGTTCTGCATTATAAACTTCTGTGAAGCACTTGGTGGGTCAAAGTGCTCACCACACCTCTAGATAAGTTCCTTAGGGGGTCTACTTTCCAAAATGGTGTCACTTGTGAGGGGTTTCAATCTTTAGGCACATCAGTGGCTCTCCAAACGCAACATGGCATCCCATCTCAATTCCTGTCAATTTTGCATTGAAAAGTCTAACGGCGCTCCTTCCCTTCCGAGCTCTGCCATGCGCCCAAACAGTGGTTCACCCCCACATATGGGGTATCGGCGTACTCAGGACAAATTGTACAACAATGTCTGGGGTCCATTTTCTCCTATTACCCTTGGTAAAATAAAACAAATTGGAGCTGAAGTAAATTTTTTGTGAAAAAAAGTGAAATGTTCATTTTTATTTAAACATTCCAAAAATTCCTGTGAAACACCTGAAGGGTTAATAAACTTCTTGAATGTGGTTTTGAGCACCTTGAGGGGTGCAGTTTTTAGAATGGTGTCACACTTGGGTATTTTCTATCATATAGACCCCTCAAAATGACTTCAAATGAGATGTGGTCCCTAAAAAAAATGGTGTTGTAAAAATGAGAAATTGCTGGTCAACTTTTAACCCTTATAACTCCCTAACAAAAAAAAATGTTGGTTCCAAAATTGTGCTGATGTAAAGTAGACATGTGGAAAATGTTACTTATTAAGTATTTTGTGTGACATATCTCTGTGATTTGATTGCATAAAAATTCAAAGTTGGAAAATTGCAAAATTTTCAAAATGTTCGCCAAATTTCCATTTTTTTCACAAATAAACGCAGGTAATATCAAAGAAATTTTACCACTATCTTGAAGTACAATATGTCACGAGAAAACAATGTCAGAACCACTGGGATCCGTTGAAGCGTTCCAGAGTTATAACCTCATAAAGGGACAGTGGTCAGAATTGTAAAAATTGGCCCGGTCCATAACGTGCAAACCACCCTTGGGGGTAAAGGGGTTAACTTTGCCTCTAAGGACGTGTAAGCTGAATCCACTAAAGGTCTATGATAAAACGTCTAAAATATAAATTAACTTTTTCTTCATTTTTCCCTTTTAAGTGCAATATTTTCTTTTTATTCTATAATTTGTCTTATGCAGGACCACCTGTCTATCTGCCAGGCCTACTGCCTCTTTCTTAGTACAGGATCACCGAGCCATGTCTTTATGGCTCCTAAGCAGGGCCGGCTCCAGGTTTTTGAGGGCCCCGGGCGAAAGAGTCTCACTGGGCCCCCCCCTTTAACACATACCACAATTCATGAATCACAGATACAGCAGAGAAATATAGGTATAGTCCAATGCCAGAATTCACTTCTTACATGAGTGATAGCTATTCTACAATACCATACAGCAGAGGGGCTTTATATAAGTCAACCCCTTATATGCCAATTTTTGTGGAAAACTTTTTAGGCTATGTGCACATGTTGCAGAATTGCTGCGGAAATTTCCACGGCAATTCCGTAACTCCTGCTGCGGGTATATCGCATGCGGAATTGGCATGCGTTTTCCCGCTAAACACTAGCGTTTTACAAGCGTAATTAGCTTGCGGAATGCTAGCGTTTTCCAAGCGATCTGTAGCATCGCTTGGTAAACTGATTGACAGGTTGGTCACACTTGTCAAACATTGTTTGACAAGTGTGACCAACTTTTTACTATTGATGCTGCATATGCTGCCTATCCCCGACAGCCTTCCCGCTCCTCGCTATGCTCCGGTCCCCATAATACATTGCGACAATGACCCCAGATGAAGTAGCAGTCTCGCGAGACCGACGTCATCACAGGTCATTTTCGCAATGCATTATTGGGAATGGAAGCATCGCGAGGAGCGGGAAGGCTGTCGGGGATGCCGGAAGGTGAGAATATCATGATTTTTTATTTTATTTCTTTTTTTTCTAACAATTATATGGTTCCCAGGGCCTGCAGGAAAGTCTCCTCTCCTCCACCCTGGGTACCAACCGCACATGATCTGCTTACTTCCCGCATGGTGTGGTGGGCATAGCCACATGCGGAAAGTAAGCGGATCAATGCTTTCCTATGTGTGCGGAATCCCTGCGATTCCGCACAAAGAATGAACATGCTGCATTTTTTTCCAGAATGCGATTCCGCTGCGGAAAAAAAACGCAGCATGAGCACAAAAATTGCAGATTGCATTCTAATAATAGGATGCTTAATGTATGCGTTTTTTGCGTTTTTATAGAGAAAAAAGCGAAGGAAAAAAAGGAAAAATGTATGTGTGCACACAGCCTTAAAGTAAACATTAGAAAGTATTAACGTAGAACATTTGTAAAAGGGCAAAATGGGTTGCAGGCTGCAGCATCACAACACATCAGTATTCGTTGTCCCATTGTTTTGAATTCACTGTCGATTTGTAGTGCTGATGACTGACCCCAATAAGTGACATGTGCAAAAATGTATACATACAGTACATGTACATAGCACACACGTACATGACACACACACATACATACAGTACATATACACGGCGCACACACATACATACAGTACATGTACATATCACACACACGTACATGGTACACACATATACATGGTACATACATACAGTACATGTACATGGCACACACACGTACACACGTACATGGCACACATACATACAGTACATGTCACATACATACAGTACATGTACATGGCACACACATACATACAGTACATGGAACATACGTATATGGAACACACATGTACATGGCACACACACATACACACATGGCATACACATACATACATGGCACACACATACATACATGGCACACACATACATACATGGCACACATGACACATACATACATGGCACACACACATACATACATGGCACACACGACACATACATACATGGCACACACATACATACATGGCACACACGACACATACATACATGGCACACACATACATACATGGCACACACACATACATACATGGCACACATGACACATACATACATGGCACACACATACATACATGGCACACATGACACATACATACATGGCACACACACATACATACATGGCACACACACATACATACATGGCACACACGACACATACATGGCACACACACATACATACATGGCACACACGACACATACATACATGGCAGACACATGCTGCACAACAAATGCTCATTTGATACATGTGATTCATATAAACACATACACATAGCTCACAGACAGCACACACTACACATACCACACACTATACACACATCAATTACACACACCTCACATACACTGCTTTATGCTGGAGGGAATGAGATGTTCCACAGTATCAGATGCAGCCCTCCTGCTCCCAGCAGCAGCACTATCCCAGCAGACACCTCCCTGCCATCTCCTCTGCTGGGACTGCCGACAAGAGCAGGAGGAGTTGACAGGAGCCATCATCACAGGAGCAGCACACACAAAGGGTGCTGCACGACTTATGGTACCTCACATCACAGCTCAGGTATGTAGGTGCCGGCCCGGGTCTTAGCTCTCCCTCCCCTCAGAAGCTCCGTGCAGGAGGACAGGAGGACGGTGCACTGGCCTATGAATACATGGCCTGTGGTGACATCACGGTCACATGGCAGGTCACATGATCGTGATGTCACTACAGGTCCTCAACCAGTCTCTACATCGGAAGCTTCACTGATTATGATTATCAGTGGAGCTTCTGCTGTAGTGGCTGGGGGGCCCCTAACGCCGGCCCTGGCTGTATCCCAGACAGCATGAGTGGGCCCCCCTGTCTCGCCAGGGCCCCGACACTTGCCCAGGTGCGCCGGGTGCTGACGCCGGCCCTGCTCCTAAGAGGACTCAACCACTAACCCCTACGGGTTCACTTTCCTGTCCTCATTCTCTAGCACATTATTAGACATTTCCTACAATTAACTAACTGACTACATATAACTTTTCTATGTAAAACATTATTTCTATTTACTCTTCTTTAAGGCAACGTTACATATTAAATGCAACTGGTAAACATTCCCTTTAAGAGGGAATCAAGTCTATTTAAGGTAGTGCAACTACTCATGTTGCAAGTCCGTGTAAGGCAGGAACTCCGATGCTGTTGCCAGGAACAGTTTCTTCGCAAAGAGTTCTCTTTCTTGTAAAACCAGTAGAGGGCACCCTTAAGAGGGTGCAAACTATTTACAGAGCAGTTTGTGAACCATTCACCGTCCATGATTCGGTAGTCTTTAAAACAGTGGTAACCAAAACAAAAAGGCAAAATAGGGATCCCGGGTCAACTAAGGGATCCCTTTAAGAGATAACCCTGGTCGGGTTATAGCAGCAGAGAAACACAAAAAGACAAACAGTTAAACAGTTAACTATTTACATACTCGTGGTTCCGAGGTTTATCCTCACAGAAGGTTACACTGCATCAATTGGTGACAGGCACTTGGCGGCCGGGAAGGTTGCGGTCCTCTGTCCTCAGCGGATGCAGAATCAGTATGATTGGTTGGTCTCCCAGACGCGGTCAGGTCACCCAGCGTCTGGATTCGAATGTCAGCTGTGGTTGCAAGTTCAGTAGCGGCGATAATACACACCGTGGCAACAGTAGTAGCATTGGTCAAATCTGGGTTAGTCGTAGTCGGGACAGCAGGTGGCGCTACGGCCGGCTCGCATCGTTGGACGTCTCGAGCGCACAACCCCTGCGCACTCCGGTGGCGAGTATAGGTCACCTGGTCCCCTTTACATGGTAGCTGATTGTCATATCGATTGCGGAACGGGGTCTTCACATTGTAGCTGGTAAAGAAGATTTCAGTCGGCAGTCCCGGTTCTTGTATAGAGCCCCAACCCCGCTTCGGGTGGAAGGCTAGTACAGTCCCCTGCTTGACCGAGTGCCTCCTATTGTGTTCAGTCTTTGGTCTCTGTACTCTCGGTGGGTCATTTTGTTCTGTCTCTTTTTGGTTTTGCCATTGTCAAATTAAGCATTGTTTATACTGTTCCCAGGTGAGCGCAGCAATGCTGAGGCCCTCCTGCCTGGCCCCATCCGGCCTGATCCGTGGGGTATCCCACTGGAAGGTCACCACCTCTGAGCTCACATCCAGCGGTTTCCCCATCGTGGTTGGTAACGGGGGCACCAGCTTCTCCATGGTGCCTGGAGTCAGTATTACTAGCTCAGCGGTGAAAACTCGGTTATTGTCGGGCTGGGGAGCGGTCACAGGATCCGGGTCGGTCGGGAGAGCGGGATCGGTCGGGGGAGCAGGGGCGCTTTCCATACCTGCGTCTGATGTGATTCCACCAATGTCGATCTGTTTCATTGACAAGGACACTGGAATCGGCTGCAGCCCGGACCGCGGTTCTTCCAGGGCTGTCTCCTGACACAGCTCCGACCTCCATTGCTTCGCATCGGCTGGCTCCAAGAGGTTCGGGTCCCCCAGCTGCGGCGGGTCCAGGTCCGTCTCCGGTAGTCGAGGACAGGCCAGGATCACTTCGCCGCCGCTCTGGGACTCGCTGGTCTCCATCCCTGCTCCGGGATCTTCGGTGGCACATGCACGTTGCCCCTCCATTTTCGGAGGGCGTAGCTTCTTCTTCCTCCAGTTCCCGCCGTTGCAATCCAGGGGGTGGTTCTCCTCTGCTCCTTGGCAGGTCGTCATCTCGCAGCAGTAGTCGGAGGGGGCGGTCGCCACTTTTGGCGCCGCTTGGATAGTCTCCTCCCATGGCACGCCCTTCTTCTTCTTCTGCACCCCCCGTGGCGTTGCAATGGCGGCGGTTTTGGCGGGAACTTTTGGCGGCAAGTGGCAATCCACAGTCTTTGCAATAAGTCACAGTTCAAGCACAGTTCAATCACAGTTCCAAGGCACACATGACCTGATTCTTCAGGCTTAAGTAGATCCTGTTTGTGACGCCAAGTTTGGAGCGCCCCCAGACGCAGGGCCGCGGGGTACCCGGTACCGGGCTTCTCTGTCTCAGTTCTGGGGTTGTCATGGTGGCTAGACCCGGTCCGTGACCCTGCTAAGGGGCGTCCAATGAAAGTTGTAAGTGGTGGTGCGAGGTGCAGGTCACGATGAATAACGAAGACACAGGGTTGCAGTCTCTTTACCTCTTTACTGAAGGCTTCAAGGTCCTCAATCCAGAGTACGGTTAACAGGGCTATCTGAGACCGGCCGGTCCGATGGCACCTCCAGAGTTCCCTTTGCAGGTGGAAATCTGTGCCTACCTTCTAGCGCCTGTGTGTTGTAGTACTTCCCTGCTGAGCACCACGGGATAGTCCTCACAACTGTTGTGTCTGTTTCTGATGTTCTTTCCCACAACTTATATCTGTTCTGATGTTCTTCTCCGTCCCCCAGATATGGCTAGGACGCACCCGTATGACGGGTAGGCCTGGAGTTCTTCCGGGACCCTAGTGACGCCCCTCTCCCACAGTTGCCCCCTATGTCTGCTTAGGTGATTTAGGTGAGACAGCCAACCTATAATTAACTGTCCTGCCGTTGGTTTGAAGTAATGCTTGGAGCCTAATACTTCCTCGGCGTTCCGGCCACCGGCTACGCGCCTCAATAGGATGTTGCCTCGATCTTACAGCACGACTCCTATTGGTGTTATCTCCTTTCTGCTTTGATCTCGTTTCTCACTCTCCACAATAAACCTCGCTTCTTGTCCTTTCTTGAGATACCGAAGCGATGTAGTGCAGGCGCGGTTCCTTAACGTTCTTTCCTGTTCGCTAGGCCTCTGTCAGGATCCCACCCCTGACAGGGACCCCCCTGAATCTTCCCCTGCAACACCCTCTGCCACGGGATGTTGCCTGGTTCCAACCCAGTCAGCTTCTGATCTAACTTTCTATCTAACCCCCATTTTTACAGGTTGTGAGGAGTGGCCTAATACATAGCGCCCTTAGCTCCCCCTGGAGGCCAGACTATGAAGTGTATTGGTGTCTGTGATACCTGGTCAGATGAACTCCTTCAGTGCCATCAGACGTACCATCACTCCCCTTAGCGGCGGAGCATCAGTACTGCAACGACCAGGACTCTGGGGCGCTGCACGTGGTTCTGCAGGTGGGGACCACAGACCATATCTCAGTACCAATGCTTTCTGGCTGATGTTTTGGTCACTTTTGAATGTTGGTTGTGCTTTCACACTCGTGGTAGCATGAGACGGACTCTACAACCCACACAAGTGGCTCAGGTAGTGCAGCTCATCCAGGATGGCACATCAATGCGAGCTGTGGCAAGAAGGTTTGCTGTGTGTCAGCGTAGTGTCCAGAGGCTGGAGGCGCTACCAGGAGACAGGCCAGTACACCAGGAGATGTGGAGGGGGCCGTAGAAGGGCAACAAGCCAGCAGCAGGACTGCTACCTCAGTCTTTGTGCAAGGAGGATCAGGAGGAGCACCTCCAGCAGGCCACAAATGTGCATGTGTCTGCACAAACGGTTAGAAACCAACTCCATGAGGATGGTCTGAGGGCCCGACATTCACAGATGGGGGTTGTGCTCACAGCCCAACACCGCGCAGGACGACTGGCATTTGCCACAGAACACCAGGATTGGCAAATTCGCCACTGGCGCCCTGTGCTCTTCACATATGAAAGCAGGTTCACACTGAGCACATGTGTCAGACGTGACAGTCTGGAGACGCTGTGGAGAGCGATCTGCTGCCTGCAACATCCATTAGTATGACCGGTTTGGCAGTGGATTGTTATGGTGTGGGGTGGCATTTCACTGGAGGGCCGCACAGCCCTCCAGGTGCTCACCAGTGGTAGCCTGACTGCCATTAGGTACCAAGATGAGATCCTCAGACGCCTTGTGAGTCCATATGCTGGTTCAGTTGGCCCTGGGTTCCTCCTAATACAAGACAATGCCTGACCTCATGTGGCTGGAGTGTGTCAGCAGTTCCTGCAAGATGAAGGCATTGAAGCTATGGACTGGCCCGCCTGTTCCCCAGACTTGAACATATCTGGGACATCATGTCTCGCACCATCCGCCAACGTCACGTTGCACCACAGACTGTCCAGGAGTTGGCGGTTGCTATAGTCCAGGTCTGGGAGGAGATCGCTTAAGGAGACCATACGCCGCCTCATCAGGAGCATGCCCAGGTCTTGTAGGGAGATCATACAGGCACGTGGAGGCCACACACACTATTGAGCATCATTTCCTTGTCTTGAGGCATTTCCACTGAAGTTGGATCAGCCTGTAATTTGATTTTCCACTTTGATTTTGAGTATCATTCCAAATTCAGACCTCCATGGAATATTCATTTTGATTTACATTGATCATTTTTATGTTTTATTGTTCTCAACACATTCCACTATGTAATGAATAAAGATTTGCAACTGAAATATTTCATTCAGTGATATCTACGATGTGGTATTTTAGTGGTCCCTTTATTTTTTTGAGCAGTGTATATTAGAAAGTACATCATACAATTAGTACAGTGTATTCAGCTAGAAACCCTAGAAGCCCTCGGCATTTGAGTTTTGAGGAGCCCTTATGCCTTCAACCTCTGTCAGCCAAACCTGTAGATGGCTCTTCCTCCTGACTCCCACACACATACGGGCTCAGGTGCGCATGGGGTTTCAGTCTGTAAAGGGAAGTAAATTCCCTCTAAATTCCTAACTCTCCAGACTCTTCAGTCCGCTCCAGACTTATCTGTCCCATGTCCAAGACCCCTCTGTCCCATACAGATCCTTCTGTCCCCTTTAGACACCTCTTTCCCACAAGATAACATTGTCCCCTTACAGTCTACTATGTCCTCCACCATACTTCTCTTTTACATCCACACCCATCTGTTATCTTCCAAACTCTCTTCCCCTCTCAGAAGCCTCTGTACTTTCCAGATCTGTCTCTCTTCCTCTAGACTCCTCTGTTTCCCCCAGATATGTCTACCATCTCTTGACTTCTCTGTTTCCTCAAATATGTCTACCATCTCTAGATTTCTCTGTCCTCTCCACACACCATTGTCCTCTTCCAGACTTCTCTGTACTCAACAGACTCAGTAGTTCCTTCCAGATACCATTTTCCCTTTCTAGACTCTTCTGTTCTCTCCAAAACTCTATGATCTGCTTCAGTCTTCCCTGGTCCTCTCAGAATCCTCTATCCCTCTACAGACCGCTTTTCCCCCTCCACACCCATCTGTTCCCTCCAGAGCCCTTTGTTCCTTCCAGACCCCTCTCCTTTCCAGACCCATTTGTCCCCTACAGCATCCTCTGTCCCCTCCAGACCCCCTGTCTGCCTACAGACCCCTTTGTCCCCTCCAAATCCCTCTGTCCACTTCCAGATGCCTCTATACCCCCAGACCCCTTTGTCTTTTCCAGACTGCTCTGTCTCCTCCAGAGCCCTCTGCCCCCACAAGGCAATATTGTCCAGACCTCTCTATCCCCCCAGACCCTTTTGTCCCTTCCAGACCACTCTATCCCCTTCAGCTCACTCTGCCCCCACAAGGCACTATTGTCCAGACCTCTCTATCCCCCAGACCCCTTTGTCCCCTCCAGACCGCTCTATCTCCTCCAGCTCACTCTGCCACCACAAGTCACTATTGTCCAGGCTTTTTTGTCCACCTACAGACTGCTCTGTCCTCTCCAGCTCACTCTGCCCCCACAAGACACTATTGTCCAGACCTCTTTGTCCACCTACAGACTGCTCTGTCACCTCCAGCTCACTCTGACCCCACAAGACGCTATTGTCCAGGCCTCTTTGTCCACCTACAGACCCCATTGTCCCCCTCCAGACTGCTCTATCCCCTCCAGCTCACTCGGCCCCCCCAAGACGCTATTGTCCAGACTTCCCTGCCCCCCTCACATCTCTCATGGCAGCATAGATCCTTGAAAACAAATAGATCAGGCTTTGAAAGTCAACATGTCTGATCCTACTTCAGTTGATGTCAGAGGAGATAGGAGCCCCCCAAAATGCATTAGAAGGTTGTCTGCACCTTCTAAAATCCTTGGGCTCCACCTATAGTATATTATTCTAATGTATAAACCAATGATGATACACAATACACAGAGTGTCAATACAAAGCACCTGTGCCCAATCAGGGGATTAAATACAAAATCCCATGCAGCAAATAGATATACCCTACAGAGAAATACTGCATAAACCAGGATACAAAAAAATCAAAATTTTATTGAATCATTAAAAAACCATATTAACAAACATGAACCAAAATGATTGAAAGGTGAATGCTACAAAGAGGGGCCGCAGATCGGAGGCTAAACACATGCTGTTATGATTACCATTGTCCACATATATATACATTGGTGTGAATAGCAAGTCCGTAAATAGGAACAATACACTAGGCTGGTAGAAAACATCCAGCACCAACACCCATTGCAGAAATGAAAAACATTAAAAGTTAAAGTGGAGCATAGTTACCTCAGACCTGCGGCGCCACCACCCCAACGCGCGTTTCGGCGTGCGTGCCTTCTTCCGGGGGAGTGGCGTCGTCAGGTCACATTGTGGTATAAATATACAAGGCCACCCAATAAGGTTACGAAGCTAAAATGACACCATGTACCGGCCGTGCAGCGGCGCATGCCCAGTCGGAGGCAAGAGACGTCCACATCACCGGGTGCGTCATCGCCATGTGAGCAAGCAAGAACCTCCCACAGCTGTGACGTGGGAAGGCACTGCCCGCACATGATGTTGGTTGCGATAAAGACGCCATCAGCGATGGTAAGTAACCAGCCCAAACGGACATGCGCACAGGTCAGCCAAGGAGTATATAGAGAACCACTCATGATTGCGGAACTTTTAGTATATAAGCATATATATTATTAAGCAAAGCGAAAAAGTGCAACAGTGCTGACAATATATTAAAATATGAAAAGTGACATAATAATATGAATAAAAAATTATTATTATTAAAAAAAAGTGAATAAATACATAATATGAATAATGAACTGTGACATATATATAATTACTAGTACAGCAATTCCAAGAAATAATTACAAAAATGATAAGATTAGTGTACAACCAAGATGTACACTAAAACATGTGAACATTAGATTAAAGTGCAATGTGCATTAAAAATCAATGTGCAATGAAGATGTCCACAGCATTCGTATAGGGTCCTCTTGATGGTACATCGAACTAAATTATTCACCATAGGAGCAGCCATAGCAGAAACTTTCTACCCATTAAGAAACTAAGAATACTAAAAAAGAAAAATAAAGGAAAAAAGAAAAAACATATGAATTATTACACAATTTTAAAAAATATATTATCAATAATTAAAAAACCCCTGACGAGGCCAATTAAAAAACCTGATGACGTGTAGCTCAGAGGAAAGGGGCATAACTAAACATCTCATTTAGGCCCTGTGGGTATAGAGTACGTAGCTCCCAAATCCAGCGGGCCTCCTTCTGGGCTAATACACGACCAACATTACCACCCCGAAGATCCAAACGTACACAATCAATCCCTTTAACCTGCAAAACAGTGGGGTCACAGGCATGGTGCTCTTTAAAGTGCCTTGGTACACTTTTTAAAACCTCATTGTTTTTTTCTTCCTTAGCCGCCAATATATCCCTCACATGTTCCCTGACTCTGACTTTGAGGGCTCTTGTTGTTAGCCCAATGTACACCTTGATACAGGGACAGGACGCATAGTAAATCACAGCCATCGTTGAACATGTGATGGTATGTGTTATTTTAAAGATCCGACCATCTGTTGAGGAGAAATCTTTTGCCACCACAATGTTGGGACATGCCACACATCTCCCACATGGCTTGCAGCCCCAAGCTGGTAATGGTTTCTGCTCGGTACAAAAAATGGGAAGTGGAGTCTTAGGTGTATAATAACTCCTAACCAGCATGTCACCCAAATTCGGGGATCTCCTGGCTGTTAGAGATGGTTTAGGCGTCAAATACTGCCTAAGTATAGGGTCAGCCAGAAGTATAGGCCAGTATTTTGCCATGATTTCATATAGCTTATTCCAGTGGGAGTTATAAGTGGTGACTAATCTTACCTGGTTAGTTGGTTCTTTTTTATTTGAGGAGTACAATAACCGATTCCGATCCATATTTCTTGCTCTATTATATGCTCTTTTGATAGATCTTTTACTGTAGCCTCTTTCCAGGAACCGTGCCTTCATCTCCTTTGCACTGGCTTCAAAGTCCAATGAGTCTGAACAAATTCTTTTGATGCGTAAGAACTGTCCCATAGGGACAGCATCAACTACATGTGGGGGATGCGAAGAACTCGCGTGAAGAACTGAGTTGACCGCTGTGACCTTACGGAAGGCATCGGAAGACAAAAGACCATCAGGACCCCTCCTGACCAGGACATCCAAAAACTCAACCTGATGATAACTGAAATTAAAGGATAAATGAATATTCAAATCATTGATGTTAAGATTTTGAAAAAAAGAATTCAACTCATTAGGGGTTCCCCGCCAGATCAGCCCAAAAATATGACCCGCTCCATAGACACTCCCTGATCTGACGAGAAAAGGTCCCTCTCCCACAGCCCCAGGAACAGATTAGCATATGAGGGCGCACAAGCCGCCCCCATTGCCGTTCCCTGGAGCTGCAGGAAAAAGGACCCGTTAAAAAGAAAAAAAATTTTTGTAAGCAAAAATTCCAACAAAACCAACAAGAATTCAGAATCATCAGTTGACAGGTCTGTCATGGTCAGGAAATAAGAGACCGCCCTCAAGCCGTCCTGGTGGCGTATATTAGTGTACAAAGACTCAACATCACATGTGGCGAGGATCATATCCTCGTCAATGTGAATCGAGTCAATCTTCTTTAAAAAATCAGATGTATCCCGAGTATAAGATGGAATTGTCTCCACCAGGGGCTTGAGGAATGAGTCAATATACCTCCCAATGCCCTCCGTAAGGCCACCCACCCCAGATATGATGGGCCTACCTGGGGGAACCCGCAGATTCTTATGAACCTTGGGTAAGAGGTATAGTGTTGAAATTCGGGGATCCTTGACCAGTAAGATGTCTCGTACTTCTGTAGTAATGATATGCCTCTCCTCTGCCTTCCATAAAATCTTCCGTAGTTGTTCCTTATATGAGGATAAAGGATTGTATGTTAATTTTTTATAACAGGAGGTGTCTCTCAATAAACGATAAGCCTCAGCCTCGTATAATTTAGTAGGCCATATAACAATATTTCCGCCTTTATCGGCCGGTTTAATTACGACGTCTTTCAGATTTGTAAGGCGTTTGATACATTGATGCTGAGACATAGTTAGATTACTTCTATGGATATATGATGGTATCCTATCCAAATCATTAGTGGCAAGTTGAACGAAAATTTCCACATTGGGACATGCCGATAGAGGAGGAAATTTAGTAGATTTAAGGCGAAGAGAATAGGGAATCTTACCCAAAGATGGACCCTGATGTTCTATGGCTAATTCCTCCAATGTCCTTAATGCTGCTTGTTCAGATGGCAATGGGAATAGTTTTTGGATATCCTCACTATGGTACCATTTTTTAAAAAGAAGCGATCGTCCAAAAACATGCAGATCCTTTATGACCGTGAATTTGTCACATCTTGTGCTGGGAGAAAAAGTTAAACCTTTAGATAGAACCAAAATCTCCTAATTATTAAACACATGGTTAGATAGATTAATTACCTTTAGGGAGTCATTTGATGGATTAGAGCCAGGTATACGTTTATTTGTACCTGTCTTTTGCTCCTTCTTTCTTTTATTATCATTCCCAAAGCGTGTTCTCATGGAATGATGTGATGTATCAGATGTTTTCCCCGAAGATGAAACAGATGAAAAGGATACGGATCTATGTCTCCTAGAGCCCTGATGTCTCCATCTATAAACAGTGCCATGCTGGTAGTCATTATTATCTCGCAGGATTTTTTTGGCATGATTACATTTGATTTGTTTTTCCCACTCGTCTGAGTTTTTGTCCATAGTTGTATTAAATGTGGCCATATTATCCACCGTAGATATCTCTTTAAGACTACCAAACAATTCATCAATCTCAACTTCCATTGCTCACCGGGAAGGACGGAAATACCTGAATCCTTAAGCCACGTGGAACAATTTTTTTCTTCAAATAATTCTCAAGGAGAGCTCTGTTCCACCACATCCTTGTACGCTTGTGTAATAGACGTTTAATCTGCATTTGTAAGGCACTCACGTCCCCCTGAACACCTGTCATCAAGTTAGTAGCATCACCTTCAAAAACCTGAGCAGCTTGAACCTGCCAGGTAGCATCCCTATTTTTATAATCCATTGTAGATCAAGACGAAAAAAATCTGTGAAAATACACAGCCACAGTATAAACCAATGATGATACACAATACACAGAGTGTCAATACAAAGCACCTGTACCCAATCAGGGGATTAAATACAAAATCCCATGCAGCAAATAGATATACCCTACAGAGAACAACAAGAGCCCTCAAAGTCAGAGTCAGGGAACATGTGAGGGATATATTGGCGGCTAAGGAAGAAAAAAACAATGAGGTTTTAAAAAGTGTACCAAGGCACTTTAAAGAGCACCATGCCTGTGACCCCACTGTTTTGCAGGTTAAAGGGATTGATTGTGTACGTTTGGATCTTCGGGGTGGTAATGTTGGTCGTGTATTAGCCCAGAAGGAGGCCCGCTGGATTTGGGAGCTACGTACTCTATACCCACAGGGCCTAAATGAGATGTTTAGTTATGCCCCTTTCCTCTGAGCTCCACGTCATCAGGTTTTTTAATTGGCCTCGTCAGGGTTTTTTTAATTATTGATAATATATTTTTTAAAATTGTGTAATAATTCATATGTTTTTTCTTTTTTCCTTTATTTTTCTTTTTTAGTATTCTTAGTTTCTTAATGGGTAGAAAGTTTCTGCTATGGCTGCTCCTATGGTGAATAATTTAGTTCGATGTACCATCAAGAGGACCCTATACGAATGCTGTGGACATCTTCATTGCACATTGATTTTTAATGCACATTGCACTTTAATCTAATGTTCACATGTTTTAGTGTACATCTTGGTTGTACACTAATCTTATCATTTTTGTAATTATTTCTTGGAATTGCTGTACTAGTAATTA
Source organism: Ranitomeya variabilis (assembly GCF_051348905.1). Taxonomy (NCBI): domain Eukaryota; kingdom Metazoa; phylum Chordata; class Amphibia; order Anura; family Dendrobatidae; genus Ranitomeya; species Ranitomeya variabilis. The sequence continues at coordinate 615,061,135 of NC_135233.1, forward strand.
TATATATAATATAATATATGTCACAGTTCATTATTCATATTATGTATTTATTCACTTTTTTTAATAATAATAATTTTTTATTCATATTATTATGTCACTTTTCATATTTTAATATATTGTCAGCACTGTTGCACTTTTTCACTTTGCTTAATAATATATATGCTTATATACTAAAAGTTCCGCAATCATGAGTGGTTCTCTATATACTCCTTGGCTGACCTGTGCGCATGTCCGTTTGGGCTGGTTACTTACCATCGCTGATGGCGTCTTTATCGCAACCAACATCATGTGCGGGCGGTGCCTTCCCACGTCACAGCTGTGGGAGGTTCCTGCTTGCTCACATGGCGATGACGCACCCGGTGATGTGGACGTCTCTTGCCTCCGACTGGGCATGCGCCGCTGCACGGCCAGTACATGGTGTCATTTTAGCTTCGTAACCTTATTGGGTGGCCTTGTATATTTATACCACAATGTGACCTGACGATGCCACTTCCCCGGAAGAAGGCACGCACGCCGAAACGCGCGTTGGGGTGGTGGCGCCGCAGGTCTGAGGTAACTATGCTCCACTTTAACTTTTAATGTTTTTCATTTCTGCAATGGGTGTTGGTGCTGGATGTTTTCTACCAGCCTAGTGTATTGTTCCTATTTACGGACTTGCTATTCACACCAATGTATATATATGTGGACAATGGTAATCATAACAGCATGTGTTTGGCCTCCGATCTGCGGCCCCTCTTTGTAGCATTCACCTTTCAATCATTTTGGTTCATGTTTGTTAATATGGTTTTTTAATGATTCAATAAAATTTAGATTTTTTTGTATCCTGGTTTATGCAGTATTTCTCTGTAGGGTATATTATTCTAATGTGTTGGGGGAATTTTTTAATCACAGGATGCTTGATTAAAGTTTGTAGAGATCCTGGGCAGAACAAGCCCCTCCATTAAAAATGAGAATGAATCCAGCCAGACTATGATGATAGCACCATACATGTGTAGGGGAAAGGTTTCCAAGGCCAGGAGGGACGTCAGCCCTCTGACCCTACTGCCATCCTACACCTTGGCCCAGACAGTCGTTCCTTCGGGTTCTACAGGGGCCAAGCCCATATCAAACCTACACCATGACTTTCCCCCAAGATTGAGTGTGTAGATACATTGTATCAGTTTTCATAGGATACATTGTTTATATACACTGCTCTTTTGCTGTGCAGTTGTGGGGTCTTCAGCTGGGACCCCCTCCTCTTTATGACACCCAGAACATCTGTAGGTGCTTTCTCTTTGAAATGTACATCTTTGATTATCCCATTTGCCAGCACCAAAAGAGCAATCCTAAAACTAACAGATGTGATGAACAACTGAGTGTTTGGGGAAGAGGCAAAACCCTGATTTGGGGGTCAGAGTAAGGTTACGTTCACACAGGTCTGAAATGTAGAGGTTTTTACTCCATCTTTTAAAAATGGGCTCCCTAATACAGTGCCAGGATGGTGGGGGGATTTTACGAAATCCACAGCCAAAATTGGTGATCACTGTGGATTTTAGGTGTCAGTAGATTTTGCAGAGGTTGAAAACTGCGTCAATTCTGCAGCATTTCTGCAATTTTCTAGGCCCTTTTTAAGGTTGTACCATGGTACATTTTGTGGTACAAGTTTTCAGTTTTGGGGAAGTGTGATGGGTCACAAATATCTCACAGAGCAAGAAACATCAGGTCAGAATACCAAAGCACTAACAAGATGCAGCAGACCCCCATAATACTGCCCGCCTGACGCCTCACAAACATTTAGCAGATCTTTGTTTTGCTTTTCTGTTATGTTGCAGCTTTTATATCATCTGATTTAGCAATAGATAGGCAGGAAATGACTTTGTGCCACCCTGGTGCTCTGTATGACTGGGGGTCCTCACCATTGATAGAGAGCAGGAGTGAGTGGCAGAGCACAGACAGAGTTTGGAAAGCGTTCAGATCCAGCAGAGATTTTTCCAAATCTGAAGGAAATTGAAGTAAAAGCAAACAAGATGTAATAGATAGAAAACTTCAGAGAAGCCCCCCGGGATCAGCCCGAGAAGCCGAACATCCAAGTGAAGCAGCACCGGACAAGTCCCCCGGGCATCCGGAGATGTGGGATCCAAGTGGAAAATTCCTCTTTTTAGAACGCAGGCAAAGAGATAGAGGGAATAAGAGCAATATCTTCTATAAATGAGGATTCATCTGTTATTTCCTTTTTATTCCATTTTGGAACATGTGCAGAAGATAAAGCAGCGACAGTTCCCCATGGGAAGAAAGGGAATAAGCTGCTGCAGGAGCTCTCAGCAATCAGACTCCTCCGTCCCCTCTCCTCTCTCAGCCATCAGGCTCCTCTGTCCCTCTCCTCTCTCAGCCATCAGACTCCTCTGTCCCCCTCCTCTCTCAGCCATCAGACTCCTCCGTCCCTCTCCTCTCTCAGCCATCAGACTCCTCCGTCCCTCTCCTCTCTCAGCCATCAGGCTCCTCTGTCCCCTCTCCTCTCTCAGCCATCAGACTCCTCTGTCCCTATCCTCTCTCAGCCATCAGACTCCTGTCCCTCTCCTCTCTCAGCCATCAGGCTCCTCTGTCCTTCTCCTCTCTCAGCCATCAGGCTCCTCTGTCCCTCTCCTCTCTCAGCCATCAGGCTCCTCTGTCCCTCTCCTCTCTCAGCCATCAGGCTCCTCTGTCCCTCTCCTCACTCAGCCATCAGGCTCCTCTGTCCCCTCTCCTCTCTCAGCCATCAGGCTCCTCTGTCCCTCTCCTCTCTCAGCCATCAGACTCCTCCGTCCCTCTCCTCTCTCAGCCATCAGACTCCTCCGTCCCTCTCCTCTCTCAGCCATCAGGCTCCTCTGTCCCCTCTCCTCTCTCAGCCATCAGACTTCTCTGTCCCTATCCTCTCTCAGCCATCAGACTCCTGTCCCTCTCCTCTCTCAGCCATCAGGCTCCTCTGTCCTTCTCCTCTCTCAGCCATCAGGCTCCTCTGTCCCTCTCCTCTCTCAGCCATCAGGCTCCTCTGTCCCTCTCCTCACTCAGCCATCAGGCTCCTCTGTCCCCTCTCCTCTCTCAGCCATCAGGCTCCTCCGTCCCTCTCCTCACTCAGCCATCAGACTCCTCTGTCCTCTCTCAGCCATCAGGCTCCTCTGTTCCTCTCCTCTCTTAGCCATCAGTGTCATGGTTCCCAATGGCAAGGGAACGTCAGAGAACTTAAATAACAGACTAGCTCTTGGGTGATGGAATCTCGAGCTGACCGTGAGCTAAACCTACCACACAACTAACAGTGGCCGGGTGACGTACCTACGTTTTATCCCTAGACGCCCAGCGCCAGCCGGAGAACTAACTAACCCTAATAGAGGAAAAAACAGACCTGGCTTACCTCTAGGGAAATTCCCCCAAAAAGGAGACAGAAGCCCCCCACATATATTGACGGTGAGTTCAGAGGAAAAGACATACGCAGTATGAAGGTAGGTTCAGCAAAGCGAGGTCCGCTTACTAGATAGTAAGAAGATACAATAGGGAACTTCACGGTCAGCTGAAAACCCTATTAAAATACCATCCAGAAATTACTTTAAGACTCATGTGTCAACTCATGACACCGGAGTGGTAATTTCGGCCCACAAGAGCTTCCAGCTACAGAAACATAACATAACTGTGAACTGGAACAAAAATGCAAACAAACTTAGGACTAAGAGTCCAACTTAGCTGATAGTAGTCTAGAAGCAGGAACATGCAACAGAAAGGCTCTGGTTACATTGATGGCCGGCACTAGAATAACTGAGCAGCAAGGCTAAATAGGATACTCCCACATCCTGATGGAAACAGGTGAACAGAGAAAGTGAAGCACACAAGTCCAGTACCACCAGCGACCACCGGGGGAGCCCAAAAACCAAATTCACAACAGTACCCCCCCCTCAAGGAGGGGGCACCGAACCCTCACAAGAACCACCAGGGCGATCAGGATGAGCCCTATGAAAGGCACGGACCAAATCAGAGGCATGAACATCAGAGGCAGTCACCCAAGAATTATCCTCCTGACCGTAGCCCTTCCACTTGACCAGATACTGAAGTTTCCGTCTGGAAACACGGGAGTCCAAGATCTTCTCCACAACGTACTCCAATTCACCCTCAACCAACACCGGAGCGGGAGGCTCAACGGAAGGCACAACCGATACGTCATACCTGCGCAATAATGACCGATGGAAGACATTAAGGATAGAAAAAGATGTCGGGAGGTCCAATCGAAAGGAGACAGGGTTAAGAATCTCCAAAATCTTATATGGGCCGATGAACCGAGGCTTAAACTTAGGAGAAGAAACCCTCATAGGGACAAAACGAGAAGACAACCACACCAAGTCCCCAACACGAAGACGAGGACCAACACGACGACGGCGGTTAGCAAAATGCCGAGTCTTCTCCTGGGACAACTCCAAATTGTCCACCACCTGTCCCCAAATCCGATGCAACCTATCCACCACAGTATCCACTCCAGGACAATCCGAAGACTCCACCTGACCAGAAGAAAAGCGAGGATGAAACCCCGAATTGCAAAAGAAAGGAGAAACCAAAGTGGCAGAACTAGCCCGATTATTGAGGGCAAACTCCGCCAACGGCAAAAAGGCAACCCAGTCATCCTGATCCGCAGACACAAAACACCTCAAATAAGTCTCCAAGGTCTGATTAGTTCGCTCAGTCTGGCCATTAGTCTGAGGATGGAACGCAGACGAAAAAGACAAATCAATGCCCATCCTAGCACAGAACGCCCGCCAAAATCTAGACACGAACTGGGTCCCCCTGTCAGAAACGATATTCTCCGGAATACCATGCAAGCGAACCACATTTTGAAAAAACAGAGGAACCAACTCGGAAGAGGACGGCAACTTAGGCAAGGGCACCAAATGAACCATCTTTGAAAAACGGTCACACACCACCCAGATGACAGACATTTTCTGAGAAACAGGGAGATCAGAAATAAAATCCATAGAGATGTGAGTCCAAGGCCTCTTTGGAATAGGCAAAGATAACAACAATCCGCTAGCCCGAGAACAACAAGGTTTGGCCCGAGCACAAACATCACAAGACTGCACAAAAACTCGTACATCTCGAGACAGAGAAGGCCACCAGAAGGACCTAGCCACCAAATCCCTGGTACCAAAGATCCCGGGATGACCTGCCAACGCAGAAGAATGAACCTCCGAGATGACTCTACTGGTCCAATCATCAGGAACAAACAGTCTACCAGGCGGGCAACGATCAGGTCTATCCGCCTGAAACTCCTGCAAAGCCCGTCGCAGGTCTGGGGAAACAGCAGATAATATCACCCCATCCTTAAGGATACCTGTAGGTTCAGAATCACCAGGGAAATCAGGCTCAAAACTCCTAGAAAGGGCATCCGCCTTCACATTTTTAGAACCTGGTAAGTATGAGACCACAAAATTAAACCGAGAGAAAAACAACGACCAGCGCGCCTGTCTAGGATTCAGGCGCCTGGCAGACTCAAGATAAATCAAATTCTTGTGATCGGTCAATACCACCACCTGATGTCTAGCCCCCTCAAGCCAATGACGCCACTCCTCAAAAGCCCACTTCATAGCCAAAAGCTCCCGATTACCAATATCATAATTTCGCTCGGCGGGCGAAAATTTTCGAGAAAAGAACGCACAAGGTCTCATCACGGAGCAATCGGAACTTTTCTGCGACAAGACCGCCCCAGCTCCGATCTCGGAAGCATCGACCTCAACCTGAAAAGGAAGAGTAACATCAGGCTGACGCAACACAGGGGCGGAAGAAAAGCGGCGCTTAAGCTCCCGAAAGGCCTCCACAGCAGCAGGGGACCAATCAGCAAAATCAGCACCCTTTTTGGTCAAATCAGTCAAAGGTTTAGCAACATCAGAAAAACCAGTTATAAATCGACGATAAAAATTAGCAAAGCCCAAAAATTTCTGAAGGCTCTTAAGCGAAGAAGGTTGCGTCCAATCACAAATAGCCCGAACCTTGACAGGATCCATCTCAATGGAAGAGGGGGAAAAAATGTACCCCAAAAAAGAAATCTTTTGAACCCCAAAAATACACTTAGAACCCTTCACACACAAGGAATTAGCCCGCAAAACCTGAAAAACCCTCCTGACCTGTTGGACATGAGAATCCCAGTCATCCGAAAAAATCAAAATATCATCCAGATACACGATCATGAATTTATCCAAATATTCCCGGAAAATGTCATGCATAAAGGACTGAAAGACTGAAGGGGCATTTGAAAGACCAAAAGGCATTACTAAATACTCAAAATGGCCCTCGGGCATATTAAATGCGGTTTTCCACTCATCCCCCTGCTTAATTCGCACCAAATTATACGCCCCACGGAGATCAATCTTAGAGAACCACTTAGCCCCTTTTATTCGAGCAAACAAATCAGTCAGCAGTGGCAGAGGATACTGATATCTGACTGTAATTTTATTCAAGAGTCGATAATCAATACACGGCCTCAAAGAGCCATCCTTTTTAGATACAAAGAAAAAAACGGCTCCTAAGGGAGATGAAGAAGGACGAATATGTCCCTTTTCCAGGGACTCCTTAATATATTCTCGCATAGCAGCATGTTCGGGTACAGATAGATTAAATAAACGACCCTTTGGAAATTTACTGCCCGGAATCAGATCTATGGTACAATCGCAATCTCTGTGAGGAGGTAGTGAACCAAGCTTAGGCTCCTCAAAAACATCACGATAATCAGATAAAAATTCCGGAATCTCAGAGGGAATAGATGACGAAATGGAAACCAAAGGTACGTCCCCATGAGCCCCCTGACATCCCCAGCTTAACACAGACATTGCTTTCCAGTCAAGAACTGGGTTATGAGATTGTAACCATGGCAATCCGAGCACCAAAACATCATGTAGATTGTACAACACAAGGAAGCGAATCGTCTCCTGATGGTCTGGATTCATACGCATAGTCACTTGTGTCCAGTATTGTGGTTTATTACTAGCCAATGGTGTAGAGTCAATACCCTTCAGAGGTATAGGAACTTCCAGAGGCTCTAGATCAAACCCACAGCGCCTGGCAAAGGACCAATCCATGAGACTCAAAGCGGCGCCAGAGTCGACATAGGCATCCGCGGTAATTGACGATAATGAACAAATCAAGGTCACAGACAAAATAAACTTAGACTGTAAAGTGCCAATTGAAATAGACTTATCAACCTTTTTTGTACGTTTAGAGCATGCTGATATAACATGAGTTGAATCACCACAATAGAAGCACAACCCATTTTTTCGCCTAAAATTCTGCCGTTCGCTTCTGGACAGAATTCTATCACATTGCATATTTTCTGGAGCCTTCTCAGAAGACACCGCCAAATGGTGCACAGGTTTGCGCTCCCGCAAACGCCGATCAATCTGAATAGCCATTGTCATGGACTCATTCAGACCTGTAGGTGCAGGGAACCCCACCATAACATCTTTAATGGCATCAGAGAGACCCTCTCTGAAATTCGCCGCCAGGGCGCACTCATTCCACTGAGTAAGCACAGACCATTTACGAAATTTTTGGCAGTATATTTCAGCTTCATCTTGCCCTTGAGATAGGGCCATCAAGGTTTTTTCAGCCTGAATCTCTAAATTAGGTTCCTCATAAAGCAACCCCAAAGCCAGAAAAAACGCATCCACATTGAGCAACGCAGGATCCCCGGGTACCAACGCAAATGCCCAATCCTGAGGGTCACCCCGCAGCAAGGAAATTACTATCCTAACCTGCTGTGCGGGATCTCCAGCGGAGCGAGATCTCAGGGAAAGAAATAATTTACATTTATATTTGAAATTCAGGAAACGAGATCTATCCCCGGAGAAAAATTCTGGTATAGGAATTCTAGGTTCAGATATAGGAGCATGAATAACAAAATCCTGTAAATTTTGAACCTTCGTAGCAAGATTATTCAAACCTGTAGCCAAACTCTGAGGATCCATTTTAATCAGGTGAGATCAGAGCCATTCAAGGATTAGAAGGAGAGAGAGAGGCAAAGGCTGCAATTAGAGCAGAAATGCAACTGAATCAACTATAGAGCAAGCTCAGAAGAAAAAAAAAAAAAAAATCTGCAGACTTCTTTTTCTCTCCTTTCTTCTGCCAACGGTTTTAACCCTTGGCCGGCCATACTGTCATGGTTCCCAATGGCAAGGGAACGTCAGAGAACTTAAATAACTGACTAGCTCTTGGGTGATGGAATCTCGAGCTGACCGTGAGCTAAACCTACCACACAACTAACAGTGGCCGGGTGACGTACCTACGTTTTATCCCTAGACGCCCAGCGCCAGCCGGAGAACTAACTAACCCTAATAGAGGAAAAAACAGACCTGGCTTACCTCTAGGGAAATTCCCCCAAAAAGGAGACAGAAGCCCCCCACATATATTGACGGTGAGTTCAGAGGAAAAGACATACGCAGTATGAAGGTAGGTTCAGCAAAGCGAGGTCCGCTTACTAGATAGTAAGAAGATACAATAGGGAACTTCACGGTCAGCTGAAAACCCTATTAAAATACCATCCAGAAATTACTTTAAGACTCATGTGTCAACTCATGACATCGGAGTGGTAATTTCGGCCCACAAGAGCTTCCAGCTACAGAAACATAACATAACTGTGAACTGGAACAAAAATGCAAACAAACTTAGGACTAAGAGTCCAACTTAGCTGATAGTAGTCTAGAAGCAGGAACATGCAACAGAAAGGCTCTGGTTACATTGATGGCCGGCACTAGAATAACTGAGCAGCAAGGCTAAATAGGATACTCCCACATCCTGATGGAAACAGGTGAACAGAGAAAGTGAAGCACACAAGTCCAGTACCACCAGCGACCACCGGGGGAGCCCAAAAACCAAATTCACAACACATCAGACTCCTCTTTCCCTCTCCTCTCTCAGCCATCAGGCTCCTCCGTCCCTCTCCTCTCTCAGCCATCAGGCTCCTGGCTCCTCCGTCCCTCTCCTCTCTCAGCCATCAGACTCCTCTGTCCCCTCCAGGCTCCTCTGTCCCCACCTGAATCCCCTGCAGACACCTGTCTCCTCCATACTCCTCTGTCCCCTCCAGACTCTTCTGCAGGCTCCTTTGTCCCGCACAGACTTTTTTGCCCATAGTTTATCTTCATCTGTATCTGAGGATTGAGTACGTTATAATTCAAGATGGCAGCAATAACCTAATGGGGTGTTTAGGGCCCATGAAATCAGCAGCCGGTGAGGGGTGCATAGACTAGTCACCGTCAGTGACCTTGTGCCCTTTGCATCTACATTTTCTTCTTCTGGATTATCAGACATTCTGGATAATCATATGCTAGATTAAAAGATTTGCACAACCTACATAATAAGAATATTCGCGCTGTACGACGGCCGCCACATTACTACAGGAATGAAGCCTGGAGCATTGAGCCATCAATATCAGCACATGATGGTGGCCTCATGCCGCTCACAGACGTGTGAAACATCATGTGCTGTAATCTGTAGAATCTGCTCATTAGTAAATGCATAAAGATCTCCATCCACTGTGGGGTTACGGCGCCACATGGTGGACATTGCAGGGCACAACACAGTTTAGGCCTAGCATAAAGACATAGATGGCAGAACTTCCAGGGTAATGATCTCCGGCCTGCTGGGAGTTGTAGTATTACGACGGAGTCACACTACCGTAGAATATGGCCCAGTGCTATGTGAGAAAACATTGCAAAGCACTCAGCCAAGTGTTAATCTATGGGGCAGCTCACATCACCGTTTATTTTCTCTGGCGTATTCAGGGTGTGTGTAAAATCGCAGCATGCTGCGATTGTCACCGAGACTTGCCAATGCAAGCCTATGGGTATGAGAAAAAACTCGGACCATGCAAGTGCTGTCAGATTTTTACCCACCGGGGTCCTTTGAAAAGCCAGCAATTCATGTGCAGCATAAAGTAAAATCACACTGACAGGTTAGAATAGATAAACACATAGAATACATAGATGTCAGTGACACACACACACATATTGTTTATATTACCTAGATAGATAGAAGAAAAGCCGGAAATTCAGCAGTTGCGTACTTTAAATCACAGCAGGAGCCGACAGGATAGAAGAGATGGATTACATACAGTAAATACATATAGAATAGGTAGATATATAGATGTCAGTGACTTACTGCACATGTATTTAGAGTGAACCTGGCAGCAGTTTTGGCCGATATAAGATACGGCCATCACCTTGCAGGGCTTTTATACAGCGTTCTATAATGCTATATATAAGCCCCCATCCCGACCTGGAAGAGCTGAAAAACAACTTTTATTATACTCACCTGCGGGACGGTCCGGTCCGAGGGGTGTCGCTGGTCTTGGTCTGGTCCCTCTTATCTGTTTGGTTCTTGTGGATGACGCGACCCTGCATCACCCGGCCCAACAGCTCTTCACTCTCCATCCACCCGGCCCGACAGCTCTTCACTCACCGCCCAACCTGAAGGCCCTTCACTCTCCGCCCACCCAGCCCGACAGCTCTTCACTCTCTGCCCATCCGTCCCGACAGCTCTTCACTCTCTGCCCACCCGTCCCAACAGCTCTTCACTCACTGCTCAACCTGAAGGCTCTTCACTCTCCACCCACCCAGCCCTTCACTCTCCGCCCACCCAGCCCGACAGCTCTTCACTCTCCACCCACGCGGCCGAGCAGCTCTTCACTCTCCACCCACCCGGCCCAACAGCTCTTCACTCTCCGCCCACCCGGCCCAACAGCTTTTCACTCTCCGCCCACCCAGCCCAACAGCTCTTTACTCTCCGCCCAACCTGAAGGCCCTTCACTCTCCTCCCCGCCAGACAGCTCTTCACTCTCCGCCCACCCGGCCCGACAGCTCTTCACTCTCCGACCACCCGGCTCGACAGCTCTTCACTCTCCGCCCACCCGGCCCGACAGCTCTTCACTCTCCGCCCACCCGGCCCGACAGCTCTTCACTCTCCGCCCACCCAGCCCGACAGCTCTTCACTCTCCGCCCACCCGGCCCGACAGCTCTTCACTCTCCGCCCACCCGGCCCGACAGCTCTTCACTCTTCGCCCACCCGGCCCGACAGCTCTTCACTCTCCGCCCACCCGGCCCGACAGCTCTTCACTCTCCGCCCACCCGGCCCGACAGCTCTTCACTCTCCGCCCACCCGGCCCGACAGCTCTTCACTCTCCGCCCACCCGGCCCGACAGCTCTTCACTCTCCTCCCCGCCAGACAGCTCTTCACTCTCCGCCCACCCGGCCCGACAGCTCTTCACTCTCCGACCACCCGGCTCGACAGCTCTTCACTCTCCGCCCACCCGGCCCGACAGCTCTTCACTCTCCGCCCACCCGGCCCGACAGCTCTTCACTCTCCGCCCACCCGGCCCGACAGCTCTTCACTCTCCGCCCACCCGGCCCGACAGCTCTTCACTCTCCGCCCACCCGGCCCGACAGCTCTTCACTCTCCGCCCACCCGGCCCGACAGCTCTTCACTCTCCGCCCACCCGGCCCGACAGCTCTTCACTCTCCGCCCACCCGGCCCGACAGCTCTTCACTCTCCGCCCACCCGGCCCGACAGCTCTTCACTCTCCGCCCATCCGTCCCGACAGCTCTTCACTCTCCGCCCACCCGGCCCGACAGCTTTTCACTCATCACTCAACCTGAAGGCACTTCAGTCTTAGCCCTGCCTGACAGGTCTTCACTCTCCACCCACCCAGCTAGCTCTTCACTCTCCGCCCAATCCGAAGGCTCTTCACTCTCCGCCCACCCGGCCCAACAGCTCTTCACTCCACCCACCCGGCACGACAGCTATTCACTTACCGCTCAACCTGAAGGCCCTTCACTCTCTTCACCGCTAGACAGCTCTTCACTCTCCGCCCACCCGGCCCAACAGCTCTTCACTCTCTGCCCAACCTGAAGGCCCTTCACTCTCCGCCCACCCAGCCCGACAGCTCTTCACTCTCCGCCCATCCATCCCAACAGCTCTTCACTTTCCGCCCATCCATCCCAACAGCTCTTCACTCTCCGCCCATCCGTCCGGACAGCTCTTCACTCTCCGCCCACCCGGCTCGACAGCTCTTCACTCATCGCCCAACCTGAAGGCCCTTCACTCTCCGCCAACCCAGTCTGACAGCTCTTCACTCTCTGCCCATCCATCTCGACAGCTCTTCACTCTCCGCCCATCCGTCCCAACAGCTCTTCACTCTCCGACCACCCGGCTCGACAGCTCTTCACTCTTCGCTCAACCTGAAGGCCCTTCACTCTCAGCCCTGCCCGACAGCTCTTCACTCTCCGCCCACCCTGCCCAACAGCTCTTCGCTCTCCGCCCAACCCAAAGGCTCTTCACTCTCTGCCCACCCGGCCCAACAGCTCTTCATTTACCGCTCAACCTGAAGGCCCTTCACTCTCTGCCCTACCCGACAGCTCTTCACTCTCTGCCCATCCGGCCCAACAGCTCTTCACTCTCCGCCCAACCTGAAGGCCCTTCACTCTCCGCCCACCCAGCCCGACAGCTCTTCACTCTCTGCCCATCCGTCCCGACAGCTCTTCATTTACCGCTCAACCTGAAGGCCTTTCACTCTCTGCCCTACCCGACAGCTCTTCACTCTCCGCCCACCCAGCCCGACAGCTCTTCACTCTCCGCCCATCCGTCCCGACAGCTCTTCACTCTCCGCCCATCCGTCCCGACAGCTCTTCACTCTCCGCCTATCCGTCCCGACAGCTCTTCACTCTCCGCCCATCCGTCCCGACAGCTCTTCACTCTCCGCCCCCCCAGCCCGACAGCTCTTCACTCTCCGCCCACCCGGCCAGACAGCTCTTCACTCTCCGCCCACCCGGCCAGACAGCTCTTCACTCTCTGCCCATCCGTCCCGACAGCTCTTCACTCTCTGCCCATCCGTCCCGACAGCTCTTCATTCTCCGGCCACCCAGCCCGACAGCTCTTCTCTCTCCGCCCATCCATCTCGACAGCTCTTCACTCTCTGCCCATCCGTCCTGACAGCTCTTCACTCATCGCTCAACCTGAAGGCCCTTCAGTCTCAGCCCTGCCCGACATGTCTTCACTCTCCACCCAACCCGAAGGCTCTTCATTTTCCGCCCACCCGGCCCGACAGCTCTTCACTCCCCGCCCACCCAGCCCGACAGGTCTTCTCTCCCCGCCCACCCGGCCCGACAGCTCTTCACTCTCCGCCCACCAGGCCCGACAGCTCATCACTCTCCGCCCTGACAGCTCTTCACTCTCCGCCCACCCGGCCCGACAGCTCTTCACTCTCCGCCTACTCAGCTCGACAGCTCTTCACTCTCCGCCTACTCGGCTCGACAGCTCTTCACTCTCCGCCCATCCGTCCCGACAGCTCTTCACTCTCTGCCCACCCAGCCCGACAGCTCTTCTCTCTCCGCCCATCCATCCCGACAGCTCTTCACTCTCCGCCCATCCGTCCCGACAGCTCTTCACTCATCGCTCAACCTGAAGGCCCTTCAGTCTCAGCCCTGCCCGACATGTCTTCACTCTCCACCCAACCCGAAGGCTCTTCACTCTCCGCCCACCCAGCCCGACAGCTCTTCTTTCCCCGCCCAACCTGAAAGCTCTTCACTCTCCGCCCACCCCGTATGACAGCTGCAGCCTGTACTGAGCAGTGTGAGATCACAGCAGGATTTTACAGCCGTTCTAATGTATATTCTCAAAGTAAATAAAGTATCATTACCAGGTCTAAGACATGTAACATAATATTTAATAATTTGTGTAAATTGTATCATGAAATCTTGTGTCAGCTCCAGCAGCAATGTTATTGGTAGCCGGGATTCATGGTGAGAAGCCATCAGTCCAGAAATTCTCCGCCCTGAAGCTTTTTAACAGATCGGCAGAAGCAGATAAACCCTTCCTATATCCATGGCTGCGAGCGGCATTCCGATGATTATACATTGTGTCACCGGGGTCTGCGACTATAAAAACCCCAATATATAATAACCCTCCGGTTCAGGGGAATTCCTGCATTAAACCTCAGCCGCAGACAGATCACGGTCACCTCGAGGTCAGGACTGCAGGAATAGATCTAATCTGCAGTTTCTGGAGGGCGAAAAGCGTTTCAGTCAGCAGAAGCATTTTCATTATTTGCAGAACTAAAGATTACAGAGATGTTATTAACTAATGGTTTCACAGCAAATAAACAGATCGGTCTGTTATTCTCTGTGATCAGCCATTTCAGGCCAACTGTAGTATTCCCCATTGGGTTGAAACCCAAGGAATCCATATAAGCCCTCCGCCTCCCACAAGATCAGCACATTGTACTGCTGACTGCCTGCACACGAGCCCCCGGATTGCTGGAAGGGTGGCGATGCAGGTGGATTCCCCAGGACGCACAGTGACTGCACAGATCCGTAGTAATGAAAATAAACTTCCTTTATTAAAAGACCCGAAACATTTACAAAACCTGAACACAAACACACCGAGATCAACCTCGCCACGTACACGGAAAGAACATCGCTTATACGGGGAGTCAGGTGGGAGAAGGCGGATTTTTATATTTAGGGGTGAATCCAATAGAGTTTTTGCAGAATTTGTTGTCCTACATATCAGAATAAGCAGAAATCCCTGCACCGGCTGCAGATGTAATCACTTTGTCATGGATGGAATATTTAGCTGCAAAAAAAACAAAAAAAAACAAATCTGTGTGCGATTCTCGGCGACTAACCTGATCCTTCTTGTATTGGGCTTTTCTTTTTTCAGTTTTGTGAATGGATTCAGCCCCATAAATAGTGGATGGGTACGTCCTGGCTGCTTTCAAGAGACTGTATAACTATATACAGGTGAGACTCTTTACTACATTTATTACATTACTAGATCTCATTTCTCAACATTTTTCTGTGCATGAAAAAGTTTTTCATAAATAAGTATTACTTTTTTTGTTTATATATATATATAATGTATATGTATATTTTTACGTATTTCCGTGGCATGTAGCCAAAACAAAGAGAATGGGGTGGGGAAAAAATATTACATATATTTATTTTATTTTTGTTCATCTTATTTTTTTCCATGCACATATCACTTCAGCTTATAGGGCTGAATGAAAATAAATATACAAATTATAATAGATAAATATATTTATATATTACAATATAAATATATATATTTTTTACATATATTTATATTATAACACGTTATAAAATAAATATGTTTAAAACTATATATACACATGTGTGTAATTATATATATATATATATATATATATACATACATACATATATACATATACACACACTTACATATATATATATATATATATATATATATATATATATATATATATGTATATGTATATGTATATGTATACACACACACACAACATACATTTATGTTATAGCACGTATTATTTTTAATATATTCAATCAATATATATATTTTTTTATTTTTTATTTTATAATGTGTATATTTATTTTCATTCAGCCCTATAATCTGAAGATACATGTGCATAGATAATTTTAATGGAGTTCTTTATTTATTCTGGGTTTTTGCACATTAAAAAAACAAAACAAAACAAAAAAAAAACAGCTTGCGTCGCAGCCAAACATCACTGTGTCGACCGAGCCTTAGTGTCATTTTGTTATTTCTTATGGTTTGCAGTTTTTCAAAAGCAAAAAAAAAAATGCAAAAAAAAAAAAAAAAAAAAAAGAACATGCATACATGGCAGATGCTGCTCTTATTTCTGACAACAGCCCCATCCCAAACAAATGCCACTACAATGAAACAAACTGCATATAATGCGTTTTATGTCATTTTCAACTTTAACAGTCATTTTCAACTTTAACATTTTGTTAAACCCTATAAAAAAATACAAGCAAAAATGCCAGGAAATAAAAACAGTATCTCGCCGGCTGCAGCCACAGAACGGACAACTTTTTTCATTAACTTAAATTGACAACGGAACGATATCTTTTCGCAGAAGTAGATGCTGCGGCATTATCTAGTTTAACAAGAATGTGCCTCGATGAAGAGGAAAAAAACCCAAAGAACAAGAATTATCTAAAATAAATAGTATATTTTCCGAGGTCCCACGTCCCCTCGGTATGCCATAGTGTGTAACTCTATAGTCCTGCTATATACAAGATAAAAAAAATTACAATAAAAACTTCCGCTGATGAGTTCCTGCCATCAGGAATGGGACATTATAGACCTTTACAGGCGCAGTCCCTGCTTGTGTCTTTGGCAAATAGGTGCAACATGGAACAAACATGCGGCCGCCCCCAACTCAAATGTCAAATAAAAAAATAAAACTGTTCTGTATCTATATACACATACACTATGTATGTAGCAACTGCAGCCTCCACATATCATGCCCTATTCTCCCTATCAGCTGCTAGGAATATTTCTGGAGAATCTATGCCGATTACTCACTTTCCACTGGATTTTTCGTTTTTTTTGGGGGGGGGGGGTTTGTAATCCAAAAGCAGCAAAACTGACAATTCCATAAGTGTTGGGTCCGGAATAAGTAGAGAAAAAAAAAAAAAAAAAAAAAAAGGACAAAAAAAAAAGGGTATAATAAAACAGCATGATGGCGCTCAGTCGAGGATCATGGCGGACAAGGCATTGAGATCCCTCATGTACGGATGTGCGGACAGGATCTGGTTGATTTTCTCCCCCTGTTGGGATTCAGGAAATATTTTTAGGAGCGAGTCTTTTAGCAATAATGTCTCCTGAGGAGTCCTCTTTGGGGGGACGACGGCCTGCGGGCGCAGGATGTTCTGGATGGCCGGACTGAATGTGGGTTTTTTGTCTATGGGTAGGAAACCTCTGGGACGGGAGTGATCGGTGTCTGTTGGGAAATTCCCAGAAACGGAGATGTCATTGCTGGGAAAAAACACTCCGCTGTCCGATGGGCGAGGAGTGAGAGGGTAAACTCTGGGGAAAGGAGAGAGAACAAACAAGTCGTGTCAGTACAACATATAGAAATAAGGAAACATATACACCCCATCCCGATTCTGCCCTAAATCCTAAGAGTGCGGAGACTGTAAGGCCGAGAGTGGAAATGACGGAGGAATCGGCTGCAGCAAAATCCGCATTGGAGCACAGTGCCATCTGCAAAAAGCGCAGAGATGATTGGAGACCAGAAATAAACCAGAGCCAAAAAAATTAATAAAAACCCTATTTGGTTGAAAAGGTTTTAATGTGCTTTTAATATTTTTAATAAACAAGACACAAACACAGAGGAGGACAGGGGCGCTTTGATGGGCAGGTGTGTCAGTCTGCTGGTCCCAGTATAGTAACCGCACTGGAGGTCGTCAGTAATTATAAGGTCTGTGCCTCCACATCACCCTGAAAAATCAAATCAAGGCACAAAATAGAGAGAGTCTTGGAAGTTTACCCCTTAATTCCTCATCCTACGAATGGAGGGTAAAAGGACACGTGGAGACACGGCGATACGTCTCACCTGTGCTCGGACTCCTTGCTGAGGAAATTATCCAGCTTCGGGCCATGTCGTCCCAGTGGGTCATCCGGGATCATGAAAATGTCGCCAACAAATGTGAACTGTAATAATCTGAAGAGAGAGAAAAAACACAAAACTGAGAAATCTGCGGAGTCCACACCGAGACACTAGCGTCCGGTAACGGCACAGGGTCGGGCACGGTCTGGCAAGTATTGTGCACCTATCCCACGCCTTGTGAATATGTACAATATCTGCTGATCACGCTCGGATCCTCTGCCCGCCCGCCTCTGGGTGCAGAGTGAGCAGAGGAGGTATAACCCTGACTGCAGCAGAGGTAACACTGTGCAGGATCCGCAGCACGGAGGCGGTGGGGCACTACATCCATTCTCAGGATCAGTAAGCGCTGACGTATCCGATCAATATCCCACCAATTACTGAAATGAAAAAACCTCAGATCTCCGCACCCAGAGAACAAGGAGCACCGACCTTTCCTTTATAATCTTGGTCCATGCCAGAGATTCCACCACAAACTCTCGGAGATTGTCATTTGTGACTATGATTCCTCCCGTCTTTTCTGCCAAGTGCAGCAGGAACCTGCAGGACAAGAAGAAATAGAGTTTACCCCGGAGCCGAGGATCGCACGTCATACCCGAGACCCTAACGTGCGGATATCTAATGCACGGCTGCAGGAGGATGATTAGTTAGTACGGGGCAACGAGACGACGCCATGGGGGGAGAGGTACGTGCTGACGCCATGAGGGTGGGGGGAGAGATACGTGCCCATGCCACGAGGGTGGGGGAGAGATACGTGTTGACGCCACGAGGATGGGAGGAGAGATAAGTGCCGACGCCACGGGGGTGGGAGGAGAGATACGTGCCGACGCCACAAGGGTGGGGGGAGAGATACGTGCCGACGCCAAGAGGGTGGGGGGAGAGATACGTGCCGACGCCACGAGTGTGGGAGGAAACATACGTGCCGACGCCATGAGGGTGGGGGGAGAGATACGTGCCGACGCCACGAGGGTGTGGGGAGAGATACGTGCCGACGCCACGAGGGTGTGGGGAGAGATACGTGCCAACGCCACGAGTGTGGGGGGAAACATACATGCTGATGCCATGGGGGTGGGGGGAGAGATACGTGCGAAAACCTACACACCTGTCATCGTGAGAGCAGATTCGGGAGCCCAGCACGGTCCTTGAGGGGGTGAACGATAGGATTCCCAGCTCTTCCAGCTGCTGGAGGAAGTGCTGCTC
Organism: Ranitomeya variabilis; assembly: GCF_051348905.1. NCBI lineage: Eukaryota > Metazoa > Chordata > Amphibia > Anura > Dendrobatidae > Ranitomeya > Ranitomeya variabilis. The sequence goes on from NC_135233.1 coordinate 615,079,781, forward strand.
TGTAGAAAGGGAAACACAATGGTCATGTGTTAGTACGGCTGCAATTAAAGGGGCCGTCCACGATTTATATACTGACAACCTATTGAAGGTAATGGGCTGGGCTGCAGTTCCTGAGAATAGCCACTACACAGTGTATGGCGCTGTTGTGTTCACCATCTACATCCAGGATCTGCAATCGGGTGATTGGTCGAAATGTCAGACCACGGACCCCCCACTACCTCTGTACTGAAGACCACTGGAAGGAAGTAGGGGTGGAGGGGTGCAGAGGGTCTCGCACAGCTTATTCTGCTTTCCTTCCACACATGCACGCTCACTGGAGTGTGTACCGGGTGTACACATCTGGGGCTGTAATGAAGAAAGAGCTCACAGACCTTACACACACACACATCAGTGACATGTGACAGTGCCCGTTACCTGTAATGTTGGGGTCTCGCTTCGTCCTCCACTGAGGAACAAACACTGTTATATTCCGGTGTCCTTTATTCCAGAAATATTCTACGGCGATCGCGATTCCCCGACAGGAAAAGAACTTATGTAACCCGTGACTGCAAGAAGTAGAAAGTGTGAGAAAACACCGACCCCATAATCAGGTCACCACGAGACAATCATCAATGGGCTCATAGATAGCACCCGGATAATACGGCACAGGACGTAACCCAGCATCAGTGCAGGGTCAGGAATGTACAGTGGGTACGGAAAGTATTCAGACCCCTTTATATTTTTCACTCTGTTTATTGCAGCCATTTGGTAAATTCAAAAAAGTTCATTTTTTCTCATTAATGTACATTCTGCACCCCATCTTAACTGAAAAAACAAAAAAAAAATGTAGTAATTTTTGCAAATTTATTAAAAAAGAAAAACTGATATATCACAGCGATGGCGAGAGCGAGCCACCGCCGCCCCAATGACGACGTCTATCCACAGAAGTTTTGGTTTCAGTATTTCTCAGGTTTCTATATGCGGAGGCTCCGTCTCCTCAGACAGGGTCACGTTCTTTCTTGTATTGGGACTCACTAAACGCTCTACTGGTCTTCAATGTGTTGTGATGGGAGTACAGTCATTACACAGCTGGCGGAGAGGAGGGAAGCGCTGACTCTGTACTCACGAGTTTCTATTATGTGAGTCATCCTGTCCACCTGCCGATACAAGAGCCCCGAAAAAAAAGTGCGGTGACATTCAGCAGCACCCAGAGCGCGCCCCGCTGCCACATCCGGCTGCACCCCAAGAAAGCACCGCTGCCACATCCGGGTGCACCCTAAGAGCACCCCACTGCCACATCCAATGGCACCCCAAGAAAGAACCACATGCCACATCCAGCAGCAGCCCAACGGCGCCCCGCTGCTACACCCGGCTGCACCCCAAAAGCACCCCGCTGCCACACCCGGCTGCACCCCAAAAGCGCCCCGCTGCCACACCCTGCTGCACCCCGCTGCCAAACCCGGCTGCACCCAAAAAGTGCCCCGCTGCCACACCCGGCTGCACCCCAAAATCACCCCGCTGCCACACCCCAAAAGCGCCCCGCTGCCACATCCGGCTGCACCCCAAAAGCGCCCCGCTGCCACATCCGGCTGCACCCCAAAAGCGCCCCACTCCCACATCCGGCTGCACCCTAAGAGCTCCCCACTTCCACATCCGGCTGCACCCTAAGAGCACCCCGCTGCCACATCCAGCTGCACCCTAAGAGCTCCCAGCTTCCACATCAGGCTGCACCCTAAGAGCTCCCAGCTTCCACATCAGGCTGCACCCCAAGAGCTCCCCCCCACCCAGCTGCACCCCAAGAGCGCCCCACTGCCACCTCCGGCTGCACCCTAAGAGCGCCCCACTTCCACATCCGGCTGCACCCCAACAGCGCCCCGCTTCCACATCCAGCTGCACCCTAAGAGCGCCCTGCTCCGACACCCAACTGCACCCCAAGAGCGCCCTGCTGCCAAATCCACCACCGCCCTGAGTGTACCCCGCTGCCACATCCCGTGACATCCTGAGAGTGCCTTGCTGCAACATCCCGTGGTGTCCTGAATGCACCCCACTGCGACATCCGGTGGGACCCCGAGAAAGCATCGCATACATCTGGTAGTGTCCTGAGTGCGGTGTCCTGCGACATCCAGCAGCGCCCCGAGAGAGACCCACTGCAACATCAGGCGACATCTTACATCTGATACACAATACGGGTATTTCGTGCTAAAAGCTTACCAAGTTGCTTTTGTTATTTTTAAGTTTTGGCGCAGATACTTAAAAAAAAATTGGTGTAATAAGTCGCATAAAACACCGATAAATTTTCTGCCCAAATTTAAGACAAAGATATGTCACAATAAAAACAAAATCCTGGGTGCAAATGTAATGATAGATGCCCCCCCAACCACCCAGTTCAAGTTATCACTACTGCCCCGCACAGGAATATATAACGAGCGCTGCTCCAGCCCCGCACAGGAATATAACGAGCGCTGCTCCAGCCCCGCACAGGAATATAACGAGCGCTGCTCCAGCCCCGCACAGGAATATAACGAGCGCTGCTCCAGCCCCGCACAGGAATATAACGAGCGCTGCTCCAGCCCCGCACAGGAATATAACGAGCGCTGCTCCAGCCCCGCACAGGAATATAACGAGCGCTGCTCCAGCCCCGCACAGGAATATAACGAGCGCTGCTCCAGCCCCGCACAGGAATATAACGAGCGCTGCTCCAGCCCCGCACAGGAATATAACGAGCGCTGCTCCAGCCCCGCACAGGAATATAACGAGCGCTGCTCCAGCCCCGCACAGGAATATAACGAGCGCTGCTCCAGCCCCGCACAGGAATATAACGAGCGCTGCTCCAGCCCCGCACAGGAATATAACGAGCGCTGCTCCAGCCTCGCACAGGAATATAACGAGCGCTGCTCCAGCCTCGCACAGGAATATAACGAGCGCTGCTCCAGCCCCGCACAGGAATATAACGAGCGCTGCTCCAGCCCCGCACAGGAATATAACGAGCGCTGCTCCAGCCTCGCACAGGAATATAACGAGCGCTGCTCCAGCCTCGCACAGGAATGTAACGAGCGCTGCTCCAGCCTCGCACGGGAATATAACGAGCGCTGCTCCAGCCCCGCACAGGAATATAACAAGTGCTGCTCCTGCATTGCACAGTAATATAACGAGCGCTGCTCCTGCATTGCACAGTAATATAACGAGCGCTTCTCCTGCATTGCACAGTAATATAACGAGCACTGCTCCTGCATTGCACAATAATATAACGAGCGCTGCTCCTGCACAGTAATATAATGAGCGCTGCTCCTGACATGCACTGTAATTCACCCACCAGTCTGGTAACAAGCACTGACCTGATAGCGACGTTGCTCCCATCGATGATTATGTGTTTCAGGTCCACTCTCCCCGGCTCATTTTTTAGCTCCAGCCTATAGGGGGTCTTGATGGAGTTGAGGAATATCTGCACCCCGGTCACCGGCGGGTTGTACTTCTCTGGTCTCACAGATGCCGAGGGCTTCACGTCATTCTGCACAGGTTTCGGTGGATCGGTAGAATTTAAGCATTTTATGGGAATCTGTTTTGTCACCTGCGGCAAAGGGAGGACGTTGGAAGGTCCCGGTGTGTCTGGGATTACGATGATATTATTCCTTGGAGGGCTGGAGGCACCTCTTGCAACAAAAGTAAAATTCTTTGGTAAACTACCTTCCGTTCCTGATACTTGAGTCTGAAGTCTTTGAGTAGCTGTTGGGTTGTTCTTCATGACGTTCCCCAAGTCCGCATTGCCGGCTGTGCGTGTCCTGACCGGATCCTCCATCACCTCCTGCCTCAGCTTAGATGCATTACCGTCTTTAGCATTTTGCCGTCTCTCAGTCTTTGCCGTCGGCACCTTGTTGCTTTCTTTTTCTATCTCATAAAGAAGTTTTAAGGGCTCCTCGGACTGTCCCAGCTCACGGATAACCTTCTCAACCACCTCCTTGGAATATCCCATCGTCTTGAAAAAGTTTACAAGGATCTTGTACTCGGATTCGTGGCTTACGGGGTCATCTTCGTCCACGACGATCAACGAGTCTTCGCTAGAGTCAGCCATCAGATCTATGATGGGCAAGTTGGTAGTGGCGGCGCTGGCACTTGAGACGGGACCGTCTTTCTGGATGCAGTCTAAGGAGAACGGCTTCTTCGGACATCGATCTTCATTCTCGGAGCATCGCCTCTTTGTGGACAATCTGTCCTGTTGGGTGAGCGACATGAGTGCGGGATGAGCTGCTGTCTCGGGTACACTGGAAAACACAGAATCCAGCTGGCTGGTCAACTCCGTTACGGGGGTCCGAGGTTTTTTTCTAGATGTTTCTGTGCACGGACTACTACGTGTCTTAGCATTGGTAATAACTGCGGCAATCTCCTGATCGGCGTCACAAGATTGATCCTCCAACGTGAGGTTCAGCAGCTCCTCCTTTAAGGCGCTGGGCAGTAACAATAAGTCCATGGTGTACTTATCTGCATTGGCCTCCACAAAACATTTAAACCTCTTTTTCACTTCCAGTTCTCGGCTTTGGGGTAAACTTTCATTATTTTTAAAAAGTCTTACAAACTGCTGGATGTGACTCTGGGCCATAACCACGGGCTCTGTTCCTCCTTTAATACCGAGGAGTCCGATCTCCAACATCGTGATGTGGGCGCAAGTGTCCGTAATCAGATGGTTCAGGAACAAACTCTGGGCCCCCGCAAATATACAATGCATCTCCTTGGGGTAGCTTTCTTTCATCTCCATCTCAGGTTCACAAAGGCCTTTAATATATTCCTGCAAAAATAAAGAAAAAAGAAGAGTAAGATCCTCAGGTAAAGGCAGTGGTGCAGTGAGGGGGAGGTATAAAATCTCACCTCTCTATACCCCACAAGGTCAAAACGATCCGAGACGAAAGGAGCAGCTTCAGCTAGCAATGAATGGCGGCCAGCACCTATGCAGAGCACAACAGTAGAAATGGCTGTCACCGGCTGCTGCGCTCTGCATAGCTGCAATTATAATATCGGCGAGAAATAAGTTATAAAAATCAGTTTGAAGAATAAAAAAGGATGAATGAATGAGGCGAGCGTCAGCGGGACTCTCCGTCATTTCTCAGTATATCATGGAGCACGGTGTGGAGTTTCCCTGCGCTGTGACCCGACTCCGCACACTTCCCTCTGTCCGACCGCAGAAATCCACAACAACTTCCTGTATAGCAGAAACTTCCTCATAGCCCTCACTGGGATTTCCACACGTTATCAGGCACATTTCATATCTTGGCTCACACGACGTCCCAGCTAATGACTAATTCATCATTTGTTTATAGCCTTTACAGGAATCAGCACCAGGGAAGGACAAAGGGAAGGAAGCATCTTATTACCCAACCCTCAGGGTCTTTTATAAATCAATGGGACCCCACAAAGTCCGGCACTGATTTACAGTATTATCACTAATGTGTGTAGTGCGTTATACTCTGAGCATGACCCGAAGGCCACATTATCCCATCACTACAGAAACAGCAGGCCAAAACCAAATCAGTAGGGTCCCAGCTCATGTACGTGATTGTCACCATACATCCCGAGAAGTGGTAAGCCACAGCTGTTCCCTCTCCACGCACATGCAGGCTCATCATACACATCTTCAGTAAGGCCGGTGTCACAATTGCAAGTGTGATGCGAGAAACTCGCGCCAAGTCTCTCGCATCAATACCCGGAACTGCCACCGGCACTCGGGACCGAAGCGTGCGGCTGCATGTATTTCTATACAGCCGCACACTCCGGTCCTGAGTGCGTCGACAGTGCCGGGTATTGATGTGCGAGTTTCTCGCATCACACTCACAAGTGTGACCCCGGCCTAAGGAATGCGGCATAAACCACTGCTATATGCATCTTCCCACCTCCCCAGACCCTTCTCAGTCTGCCACCTCCTCCCCAGACCCCTCTCAGTCTGCCACCTCCTCCCCAGACCCCTCTCAGTCTGCCACCTCCTCCCCAGACCCCTCTCAGTCTGCCACCTCCTCCCCAGACCCCTCTCAGTTCGCCTTCCCCTCCCCAGACCCCTCTCAGTTCGCCTTCCCCTGACCCCTCTCAGTCTGCCACCTCCTCCCCAGACCCCTCTCAGTCTGCCACCTCCTCCCCAGACCCCTCTCAGTCTGCCACCTCCTCCCCAGACCCCTCTCAGTCTGCCACCTCCTCCCCAGACCCCTCTCAGTCTGCCACCTCCTCCCCAGACCCCTCTCAGTCTGCCACCTCCTCCCCAGACCCCTCTCAGTCTGCCACCTCCTCCCCAGACCCCTCTCAGTTCGCCACCTCCTCCCCAGACCCCTCTCAGTTCGCCATCTCCTCCCCAGACCCCTCTCAGTTCGCCATCTCCTCCCCAGACCCTTCTCAATTCGCCTTCTCCTCCCCAGACCCCTCTCAGTCTGCCACCTCCTCCCCAGACCCCTCTCAGTTCGCCTTCTCCTCCCCAGTCACCTCTAAGTCCCAAGACCCCTAATCTGTCCGACACCGCCATCCAAATTCCCCTCCCAGACTCCTCTCTGCCCGACCCCCCCCCCCCCATGTCCAAACAGTAACGGTCCACTGAATGAAACTCAAAGACCCCAGAAGTAGATGTTGGCTGCGCTCATATGTCTGTTTTCCATCTTTACAAGTACTTAAGGGGAGGTGTGTTTTCAGCCCTGGATGACAGCGCCGCGTGTCACCGTACACAGGAATCCGAGCCTCTGCACCTGACATACAGGTTTGGTGAGACTCCAGCTTCCTCCGTGGGGAATTACGTCTTTAGGACATTCTGACACACGACGCAGAGAAGCTGCGGCTCTGCGACGACTGCTCATCATTTTATGGGGAATTTACAGTAATTTGCTGACACCTGAATGGGTTTTCTGCCAACAAAATAAGGCAGTTCTTGAAGTCGTCGTCTCCTCAAGACATCCCCCCATTAGTGACCCCTCTCTGAGCCAGCACTGCTGAGTAATGTGCCATGAACCCGGCCCACACACATAGGACAGAAAGGGAGAAAGTCCCACATCAGTACCAGCATCACCCGCAACAACCAGTGGAGCTGTGCTCGGTCTACAATGAAGGGGACTGAACACGGACCCTACACCAAATTACTGGCAGGGAGACTGATTAGGAGTCGGACCCCAACGACGCTACGAGCGTGCACAGACACCGTCAGACTTTCCCTGCTCCTTTCCCTGTCTGCACCGCACCTTGGCTTTGTGCACCGCTTGTCTTTTCCCTTTAAGTTGCAGCCAGATGCGTCCGGGGTTCTTTCCACTTCCTTGTTCTTCATAGTTACATTTCTCCAAAGACCCAAGAACGGTGAATATCACCGGGAATAACATCTGCACCCGGCAGCGGCTCCGCTGCAATGAGCAGCCCTGTTCTCCAGGGGCGGTGAATTCGTCCACCACATCTGCGCCGGGGGTCTCATCTTCTGCCCTGCTCTGCGCGGCCACGTCAGCCATCCCTGGTGTTATGATCAGTCCGGAATGGCGCACATTGTAGACGCTGCGGACCTGCGAGAAGAGATAGAAAGCAAACATCAGATTACTCGATCACCAGGAGCCAATCATTACTTGTACAGTGGACAGGTGTGAGGGTCCAGCACAAACCACAAACACCGCTGTAACCAGAGGGGGCGCACTGGGGTCCAGGGACAATATGACACCCCGTGAGTGAAAAGTGAACCCAGAAACATCTAATGTTGGGAGAAAACAAGGAAAGGGGCGATTTGCCTTTTCAGAAGGAAATTCCTACTGACTAAGCAGATTCATGGCACACTGTAACAAGGCTGTCACATGCGCAGTCGGCAGAGGTGTCAGACAAAATAGGTGCAGGTAGCGTCAGGAGAATAATCTGCATTATCTCATCCCCTAAACAATATTATGTCAAATAACAAATGAATAATGAAGATGACACCGGAGTGTACAACAACGAGGACACAACGTGCACTGAGAGCTCCACTAGAGGTGAAAAACGAGCGTAATAACTGTGAGGGGTGGTATACAGGAGGGTAGTGACGGTGGGGGTCTGTAAACAGCACGGTAGTGACGGCGGGGGCAGTATACAGCAGGTTAGTGACGGCGGGGGGCAGTATACAGGAGGGTAGTGACGGCGGGGGGCAGTATACAGGAGGGTAGTGACGGCGGGGGGCAGTATACAGGAGGGTAGTGACGGCGGGGGGCAGTAAACAGGAGGGTAGTGACGGCGGGGGGCAGTAAACAGGAGGGTAGTGACGGCGGGGGGCAGTAAACAGGAGGGTAGTGACGGCGGGGGGCAGTAAACAGGAGGGTAGTGACGGCGGGGGGCAGTATACAGGAGGGCAGTGATGGCGGGGGGCAGTAAACAGGAGGGTAGTGACGGCGGGGGGCAGTAAACAGGAGGGTAGTGACGGCGGGGGGCAGTAAACAGGAGGGTAGTGACGGCGGGGGGCAGTAAACAGGAGGGTAGTGACGGCGGGGGGCAGTAAACAGGAGGGTAGTGACGGCGGGGGGCAGTAAACAGGAGGGTAGTGACGGCGGGGGGCAGTAAACAGGAGGGTAGTGACGGCGGGGGGCAGTAAACAGGAGGGCAGTGACGGCGGGGGGCAGTATACAGGAGGGCAGTGACGGCGGGGGGCAGTAAACAGGAGGGTAGTGACGGCGGGGGGCAGTAAACAGGAGGGTAGTGACGGCGGGGGGCAGTAAACAGGAGGGTAGTGACGGCGGGGGGCAGTAAACAGGAGGGCAGTGACGGCGGGGGGCAGTAAACAGGAGGGTAGTGACGGCGGGGGGCAGTAAACAGGAGGGTAGTGACGGCGGGGGGCAGTAAACAGGAGGGTAGTGACGGCGGGGGGCAGTAAACAGGAGGGTAGTGACGGCGGGGGGCAGTAAACAGGAGGGTAGTGAAGGGTGGGGAGCAGTATACAGCAGGGTAGTGACTGTGGAGGGCGGTATACAGGAGGGCAGTGACGGTGGGGGGGAGGTATACAGGGGAGCAGTATATAGCAGGCGTATATCCGTGTGTACACCACAGGCCCGGTCACGGATACTCACCGGTCCATGCAGCCGCCGGTGTCCGGACTCCGTTCTCTCGTCAGTCTCCGCAGCACAAACTGAAAGTGTCTCAGCCCAACGGTTCTCGTTCGAGGAAGCACTTCCGGGTTTGCGGGTCACCGATCCCGTCACTAGAGGCCGCACTGCCTCTTCCTCACAGCGGACGTTGTGCGGTCGGGCTCCGACAAGATGGCGGCGCTCAGTCTCAGATTACAGTGCTGTGCATAGTGCTGGTCTGTAACCTGTGGCTCTAAAACTACAACCCCCCATCATGTCCCCAGCATTGACATCAAGGCATTTCCCAGCTGCTGGATACCACAGATTGCAGACCAGTGCAGTGAAGAAGTACAATATGTTTCCAGTCATCACATGTAGAAACCTGTAACTGGAGAAACTCCTGCTTTTATCTGCTGGTGACTTTCCAATGCTTCATGTATCAAGAAAGTCACAGAGAATGACCCACACGTGTGGGACTTCTAACTGGGGCATGAGGTGCAGGACGTGGGGGTAACGGCAGGAGCTTACACTTCTGACCCCCAATCTCCGCACAGCCCGGATCTGGGGCATGAGGCGCAGGACATGGGGTAACGGCAGGAGCTTACACTTCTGACCCCCGATCTCCGCACAGCCCGGATCTGGGGCATGAGGCGCAGGACATGGGGGTAACGGCAGGAGATTACACTTCTGACCCCCGATCTCTGCACAGCCCGGATCTGGGGCATGAGGCGCAGGACATGGGGTAACGGCAGGAGCTTACACTTCTGACCCCCGATCTCCGCACAGCCCGGATCTGGGGCATGAGGCGCAGGACATGGGGTAACGGCAGGAGCTTACACTTCTGACCCCCGATCTCTGCACAGCCCGGATCTGGGGCATGAGGCGCAGGACATGGGGTAACGGCAGGAGCTTACACTTCTGACCCCCGATCTCCACAGAGCCCGGATCTGGGGCATGAAGTGCAGGACGTGGGGGTAACGGCAGGAGCTTACACTTCTGACCCCCGAGCTCCGCACAGCCCGGATCTGGGGCATGAGGCGCAGGACATGTGGGTAACGGCAGGAGATTGCACTTCTGACCCCCGATCTCTGCACAGCCCGGATCTGGGGCATGAGGCGCAGGACATGGGGGTAACGGCAGGAGATTACACTTCTGCAACCCCGATCTCCGCAGAGCTCGGATCTGGGGCATTTATGTGTATGTGTAGGGCTGCCACTAGGAATTTCGGGGCCTCATACTGGCAAAATTTTCGGGTCCCCCCTTGAGACTTCGCCCAGGCTCCACCCCTCTACCATCCACAGTCCCACTGCCCTCTCTTGGAAAACTCCACTTCTGCACCACATCCTCACCAATCACAGATTTAGGCTATGTGCACATGCAGCGCCCCAGAGTCCTGGTCGTTGCAGTATTGTCGCTCTTCCACATGGGGGAGTGATGGTACGTCTGATGGCACTAAAGGAGTTCACCTGACCAGGTATCACAGTCACACACTACACTTCACACTCCGGCCACCAGGGGGAGCAAAAGGTTCTATGTATTAGGCCACTCCTCACACTCTGGTAAAACTGGGAGTCGGATAGGAAGTTAGGAAGAAGCTGACTGGGTTTTGCCCAGGTAACATCTAGCGAGAGAGAAAGTTGCTTGGGAAGACTCAGGGAGGTCCCTGTCAGGGGTGGGATCCTGACAGTGGCCTAGCACAAGACAGATCGTTACGGAACCGTGCCTGCACCTCATTGCGGTGGCATCCTAAGAAAGGACACGAAGCGAAGTATATTGTGGAGAAGTGAGAAACGAGATCACAGCACAAAGGAGATAATACCGGGAGGAGTCGTGCCCCAAGATCGGCAACATCCTTCTGAGGCGCGTAGCCGGCGGCCGGAATGCCGAGGAAGTAATAGGCTCTACGCATTACTTTGAACTACGGCAGGGCAGTTAACTCTAGGTTGGCTGTCTCACCTTTACACCTAATGAAGACAACGGAGGCAATTGTGGGAGAGGGGCGTCTCTAGGGTCCCTATAAAATAACTCCAGGCCTACCCCGTCATACGGGTGCGTCCTATCCATATCATCTGGGGGACGGAGAGAAAGAACAGAAACATACACGACAGTTGTATGCTCAGTGGTTGTATAGCCCGTGGTGCTCAGCAGGGAAGTACTACAACACACAGGCGCTAGTAGGAAGGCTACTGATTTCCACCTGCAAATGGAACTCTGGATGTGCCTTCGGACCCGCCGGTCTCAGCCAGCCCTGTTAGCAGTGCTCTGGATTGTGGATGCCGAAGCCTTCAGTAAAAAGGTAAAGAGACTGCAACCCTGTGTCCTCGTCATTTACTGCGACCTACACCATTACCATCTACTCATCAAGGGAAGCCCTGGGGACATACTTCACCTGTGGGAAGTTATACCATCTAGCTGCCATTCCACCACCCCAGCGGACCCCTAGCAGCGTCGGTCACCCTGACCGAATACCACAGGTGGCGTCACGAACACTTGACAAACTCTCACCTACACCTTTATTTGGGCGCCCCTTAGCAGGGCCACGGACCGGGTCGGGCCACCGTGACACGCCTAGAACCGAGACCGAGGGACCCGGTACCGAGTACCCCGCTGCCCTGCGTTTGGGGGCGCTTCACACACGTTGTGGAATTGCCGCGGAAATTTCTGCTGCAATTCCGGAAGTCCCTGCCGCGGGTAAAATGCATGTGGAATTGGCATGTGTATTACCGCTAAACACTAGTGTTTTGCAAGCGTAATTAGCTTGCAGAATAGTAGCGTTTTCCAAGCAATCTGTAGCATCGCTTGGAAAACTGATTGACAGGTTGGTCACACTTGTCAAACATAGTGTTTGACAAGTGTGACCAACTTTTTACTATTGATGCTGCCTATGCAGCATCAATAGTAAAAGATAGAATGTGAAAAATAATTTAAAAAATGGTTATTCTCACCTTCTCACGGCTGCCGATCTCCTCAACAGCGCTCCCGGCGGCTTCCGTTCCCAGGGATGCTCTGCGCGAAGGACCTTTGTGATGTCACGGTCACGTGACCACAACAGGATCCCAGGTTATTCACGCAATGCATCCCTGGGAACAGAAGCTGCCGTGTGCACCGCTGAGAGGCGGGAGGACTCCGGGGGCCATCGGAAGGTAAGTATATCCCTATTTCTTATTTTAATTCTTTTTTTTTTTTTACACAGGATATGGTGCTCTGTCCCTGGAGGAGAGTCTCCTCTCCTCCACCCTGGGTATCATCCGCACATGTTCCACTTACTTTGCGCATGGTGGGCATAGCCCCATGTGGAAAGTAAGCGGATCAATGCATTCCTATGTGTGCGGAATCGCCGCGATTCCGCACAAAGAAGGAGCATGCTGCATATTTTTCCGCAATGCGATTCCGCCGCGGAAAAATACGCAGCATTAGCACAGCATTGCGGAATCCCATTGAATTCAATGGGTTGTTTTGTGTATGCGTTTTAGCAGTGGAAAAATGCGGCAAAAACGCATACAATCCGCAACTTGTGCACATAGCCTTACATTTCCCATCACCACATACATAGCCAGCAGCTTTTGTTTTCGCCAAAAGAATTTTTAATCCACCATCAAGACAAGGTACTCTCTTCTGGCCGGACTCTACTCTAATGTAACTTACTAAACCTTTGTTAAAATATCCAATACAATTTAGGTATATTTTTATTTATTTTTCAATTTTTAAAATGACCAATAATATCATAAACAAGGAAAAATACCGCCACACCATGGTCAGACACCATATTACTACCACATAATGACCTATAATACCACATACAAGGAACAAATACAGCCACACCATGTCCAGATCACAAATTACCACCACATATTGACCGAATAATAGCACATACAAGGAACAAATACCACCGCACCATGTCCAGATCACATATTGCCACCACATAGTGACCAATAATACCACATACAGGGAACAAATACCGCCACACCATGACCAGACCACATGTTACCACCACATAGTGACTGAATACTGCAATACTGATCATTAATAAAAAAAACAATACTATCACCATAAGTGCCATTATACACAGGAGATCTGTACTTAGTATGCCGTGTCTGTGTACAGGTAACACACTAACTCACCAGTGATGTCTCTAGGCGAAGTCCTTCAGCCTCACTTTCCATCTTTATCCAGCACAGACCACCATCACGTTTTCTAGCCAGGACTCATTTCTGCAGGAAATAACAGTTATCTAGAGCTCCGCTTGCAGAACAAATTGCTTAATTTTTTCCCGACTTCTACACTACACCAGATGAAGAAAAAAGGCAACCTAGTGTTGCTCTGCACAGTAACAGGACCGCCCCCTTATTTAAAACAGTATCCTCAAAAAATAAAATAAATACATCACTGCAGTAATAATATCCCTTAATTAGCTCTTATGGTAATAATATCCCCCATCCTGGCCCCGTGTATCTCATTCCTGGCTCCAGCCATTTGTTCTCACATCCTGCCCTCAGGAGTATCCATTCTGCCCCCATATGATCTCCCCATCCTGCCCCATCTGTCCCATGATCCTGACCCATCTGTCCCATGATCCTGCCCCATCTGTCACATGATCCTGCCCCATCTGTCCCATGGTCCTGCCCCATCTGTCTCCATCGTATCCATCCTGCCCCTTGATCCTGCACCATATTCCTGCCCCATTTGTCTCACATTCTGACCCATCTGTCTCCATCCTGTGTCTCACATCCTGCCCCGTGTCTCACATCCTGCCCCATGTCACACATTCTGCCCCGTGTTACACATTCTGCCCCGTGTCCCACATCCTGCCCTCCGTCTCACATTCTGCCCGTCTCACATCCTGCCCCCCGTCTCACATCCTGCTCACCGTGTCACACATCCTGCCCCGTGTCTCACATTCTGCCCTCTGTCACACATTCTGCCTCCTGTGTAGTTTTCATTCCTGCCCCGAGTTGCTTTCATTCCTGCCCCGTGTTTTCATTCCTGCCCCGTGTTTCCATTCCTGCCTCCAGTGTTTTCATTCCTGCCCCCCATATTTTCATTCCTGCCCCCCGTGTTTTCATTCCTGCCCCCCGTTTTCATTCCTGCCCTGTGTTTTCATTTCTGCCCCCTTTGTTATCATTCTTGCCCAGTTTTCATTCCTGCCCCCTGTATTTTCAGTCTTGCCCCGTTTTCATTCCTGCCCCCTGTGTTTTCATTCCTGCCCCTAGTGTTTTCATTCCTGCCCCCAGTGTTTTCATTCCTGCCCCCCAGTGATTTCATTCTTGCCCCGTGTTTTCATTCCTTCCCCGTGTTTTCATTCCTGCCCCCCTGTGTTTTCATTCCTGCCCCGTGTCTTCATCATGCCCCGGGCTTGTCTCATTCAGTAAAAAAAACAAACAAAAACCCACCTTTCTTACCTGGCCATTGTCCAGCGCCGACGTCCATCCCAGGCATTTCAGCGCGGACTTGCCGGCCAATGACAATGACGTCATACGCCGGCGACGTGCTCGCTGACGTCAGCTGCCAGCCTCCGATTGGCTGGCAGCTGTAACTGTTGCCTTGCGGGCCTGGACGGGCCCGCAAGGCAATAGAGGACACTGAACCTGCGTCTCGGACGCAGGTTCAGTGTACCGTCAGAAGCCTGCTGCTGGGGAGTTCGATGGGCAGATGAGACGGGGCCCAACACGGGCCCCCTCTGCCCACCAGGCCCCATATGCCAGTCAGGGCAGTAATGCCCTGATGGCGGCCCTGTGTATGTGCACCGTGATACACATGATACACTAATAGTCTCCACGGCTCTTGCCCATGGCTGACAGGGGAAGAGCAGCCTAGTGATTGGGAATTACCCCCGTTACACCTGTCTCGCAGTATTCGTGTACATTTATCTTGTTCCTCCTCCGAAGAAGAAAATCCGGTTCTGGTGACTAACATTGTTTTCGTGCACAATAGATGATTAACACCAAATCTCCACGTTCCTGTATTTTCTCAGGGGATCTGGAGAGTATCTACAGAAATGTCATCTTATATTCTTCAGTACCGCCATCGTTCCTGCCAATCCATCTGTTCACGTCTGATACTCTGCAGATTCATTACCCCCATTCACATCTGTGTCTTTGCTGCTATGGCTTCTTCCCATTCAGTTCCCTGCTGTGTTAGTAGTATTTGTCTCTTATTATCTTCTGTCTGTTCATTTCCCCCATTCTTATACTTCTTAGGCTACTTTCACATTTCCGTCTTTCCTCTGCCATCACAATACGTCGATTTTTGGATTTGCAGGATCCTGCATTTTCCCATAGACTTGTTTTAGCAACGTATCATGACGGATGGACACACATTTTGTCCGTCGTGCACTGGATCCTGTGAAATGTGACGGCCCGTCTTTGGCAAAAAGCGTTCAAGGGAACGTTTTTCTGTACGTTGTATCCAGTGTTTCTGACTACGCATGCCCAGCAGGAAATCTCGCACTCACTCTCTTTTCTCCCCGGGACTACAGACGGAAATGTGAAAGGACAAACTTCCATCAGTACGTCGCGCCGACACTTTGTGATGGGCGAGTACCGACACAAATGTGAAAGTAGCCTTACCTGTCTCCGTGTGACTCTGGCCTTCTGGTCCCTTGTCCCATGTACAACACTGAGGCTCTGGTGATATTTCTCAACCATGCAAAACCATCCACTACCACCATACAGCGCACAAAACGCTCACACAAATCATTGAGCCACCTGCCCCTTCTCTTCTGTCTCCTTCTCCTACTTGCTGGCGACATCTCTCCCAATCCTGGGCCTCCATACACTGCTATATCTAACTCTCATCCTGCAGCACATAGGAACCCTACCATTCTTATAAACATTTGTTTCTTGCCTTCTTATGTGTCTTTTAATTATGCCCTTTGGAACTCACAGTCAGCGTGCAACAAAGTCCTCTACATCCAACATTTCTTCCTTGCAAATTCGCTCAACCTTCTTGCTCTCACTAAAACCTGGATCCAGCAATCTGATGCCACTGCCGCTGCTGCTCTCTCATATGGTGGGCTACAATTTTCACATACCCCCAGACTTGAGAGCAGACAAGGTGGAGGTGTTTGCTCCTTTCATCACAATGTGATTTCCAGGTCATCCCCCTGGTTCCCTCACATATGTTGTCTTCCTTCGAAGTCCACACCGTTAGACATTTCAGACCCTTCTCCCGGTGAGTGGCGGTTGTGTATGGCCCTCTAGGCTCGCTCCTCCCGTCAGTGTTTGGATCACTTTGCCACTTGGCTTCCACACTTCCTATTCTGTGATATTCCCACTCTCATCATGGGGGATTTTAACATCCTCATCGATGATCCCCTCCCCCAATCTGCCTCTCATCTTCTTTCTGTAACCTCCTCCTTTGGCCACTCACAGTTTACTAACTCTCCTACACATGAAGACGGGAATACTCTGGACCTGGCATTCTCACGACTCTGCTCACTTCACGACTTCACTAACTCCCTTCTACCACTCTCTGACCACAACCTTCTTTCCTTTCTTCTCTGTCAAGAATTGTCTCAACACCCAAGACACCCCCACTTACCACACACACAGAAAATCATTTTCAGACGATGACTTCATCCACTATAAGTTTAGCTTGAAACTTATAACTCTGCTTGCTAAACAAGTCTACATTACCACCCTTATCACATCTCTAGCCAACAATCCAAAATGACTCTTTGAAACCTTTCACTCCCTCCTGAGCCCTAAAGTACAGACTCCCATCACTAAACTAAGTGCTGACGTTCTGGCCACTTATTTCCCACAAACAATCCTATCCATCAAGACATTTTCGTGCAAACCCGCAGAGCCTGGATCCCCTTCCTCTCGCACCTCAAGTTCTCTTTCCATCTAGAAGCCAGTCACAGAAGAACTGACCAGACTCCTTGCTACTTTGCGTCCTACAACTACTGCAACAGTGACCCTATTTCCTCACATCTCCTTCAGTCCCTCCCCAGCTGTCTCTACCCACCTAACCAAAATATTTAACCTCTTTCATGTGGTATCTTTTTTTCTTCATTCATAAACTCCATCATAACCCTTTTACTTAAAAACCCTTCCCTGGATCAGAACTGCGCTGCTAACTACAGACTGGTCTCTAATCTTCCCTTTATCTCCAAACCAAGCTTGGTTCACTCCCATCTGATCCACTATCTCTCAGATCACTCTCTTCTTGACCCTTTACAATCTGGTTTCTGCTTGTTGTGGTAAAATATTTATATGTTTTATATATATGTTTATATTCTTTTATTGTTATTTAGACAATTAAATCTACCTGTATATCTCTGATAATTTTATATATTTTAGTATTAGCTTTAAAAGTGTTATTAATAAAGCAATAACACATCATATCTTATATAGAGGTGTTTGTGTGTGAAACATTCCTTTGTCTCTGATAGTATAGTAATCTGGGTAAAACCAGTGTGAAAGGAATTTGACAGAATCCATAATTTACGATGTTGTTTTTCCCAACTGAAAGATCTTTTGTCTTAGGTAATGTAATGTAAGAAGCCATTCCCACTTCTCCTTATCTTTATGCAAAACTTGTGACTGGTTAGCTGAGAGTCCGACAGGCCGGTACACTAAGGGTACCGTCACACAGTACCATTTACATCGCTACGACGGCACGATTCGTGACGTCGCAGCGTCGTATGATTATCGCTCCAGCGTCGTAGACTGCGGTCACACGTTGCAAACACGGCGCTGGAGCGATACAGAAGTCCCCAGGTAACCAGGGTAAACATCGGGTTACTAAGCGCAGGACCGCGCTTAGTAACCCGATGTTTACCGTGGTTACCAGCGTAAAAGTAAAAAAAAACAAACCGTACATACTCACCATCTGATGTCCGTCAGGTCCCTTGCCGTCTGCTTCCCGCTCTGACTGAGTGCCGCCGTACAGTGAGAGCAGAGCGCAGCAGTGACGTCACCGCTGTGATCTGCTCTCACTTTCCGGCCGGCAGACAGTCAGAGCGGAAAGCAGACTGCAAGGGACCTGACGGACATCAGATGGTGTATATGTACTGTTTGTTTTTTTTTACTTTTACGCTCAATAATTGCCTCCATGGCAGAGACTCCACCATCCGACGCGGGTGTTCACTGGAAAAATGTAGTAGATTATTTCTGTCCGTATGCTTAAGGAATTGCAAGGACGCAATTCCTTGATACTTGTGTTTACAAGATGGATGGGTTTTTGCATACGGATCTGTTCGTTAAGCATACGGACAGAAATAATCTACTACATTTTTCCAGTGAACACCCGCGTCGGATGGTGGAGTCTCTGCCATGGAGCCAATTATTGAGAGTCAGAAGAATTGTTTCCTGTGATTCTTTCATTGATGATAGACTTACTGAGATGTGTCAAAAAATTTTATCAAGGGGTTATTCCAAGGTCGATCTTGACAAGTTTAAAATGAAGGCCTTGACTAAAAAACGTGATGAACTTTTAATACCTAAAGTGTCTGTTGAATCAAGCAAAAGAGTACCGTTTGTTACAGTATATAATGGTTTGAGTAAGAAGATCTCGGATGTCATACGTAGACATTGGTCATTATTGAGTAAGGGTCATGCGGACATTAATGAGTTCCAATTACCTCCTTTATTTTCTTATAGGAGGAATGGGAACCTTAAGGACGAGTTGGTTATGTCAGATGTTGGTAGTTTTAGGAGAGATATACAAACCACTCTTAGCCATCCTAGCTTGGGAAATTTCCCTTGTCTTGGATGTGCATGTTGTAATAACTTAGTAAAAGGTGCATCCTTCTATCATCCATACACTGGAAAGAGGTACGAAATACGGAAACGCTATACATGTAAGAGCAGCTTTGTTGTTTATGTCCTTAGCTGCCCATGTGGTCTCTTCTATGTGGGGGAGACCACGAAGGAGGTTAAAGCGAGGATCACTAAACACAAAAGCACTATTAGAACGAAATTAATTGAGCTTCCGGTACCGAGACATTTTCACGAAATGGGCCATTCGGTTAATCAATTGAGGTATAGGGTTATAGACGATGTACCCATGCCAAGACGAGGTGGAGATCGCGTTACTCTCCTGAAGAGAAAAGAACTAAAATGGATATTTGAATTGGACACTCTTTTCCCCAAAGGATTGAATATAGAATACCAACAGAACTGTTTCCTTTGAGGTTTCGTTGCGGTATCTCATCGGTATAATGTTTTTAACTGTATTATATATTCTGTGTTTGCCTTGTTCTTTATATTGTACAGATTATTTGGGTAGTTTGAAGCACACTCTGATCAATCCTTTGTCCCTCCTTTTGAGGGATAATTGTTGAGTATCAGTGATAAAGGGGTTAACCATATGGCCTTTTTTTGAGGCCGATTGGTGTCCCAGGGATTATTGATACCATCATTTATATGAACACCGATTTATGAAGGAGGATATACTATATGGCTAATATGCTTTGATGTTTGGTACATTATATCCCTTACCTATTCGATGAGTGTTATTCCGTAATTGTATTATGGTTATATGTCCCCATTTATCCTTAAAGGTGATACACTGTTTGGATATATATTTTTCAGAGATTGGCTGTCTATGCTATTGTGCCCCTTGTGTCAATGGCCACTTTAGGCTGAATGTGCTGGCCCTTGCCAGATCGTAAATGCTAAGCAGCTTGAAGCTGGGCAAGTATCAGCATGGGAGACTGGCTGGGAATCCTTGGTACGACATTGGGGACATGGTGGCGTGGATGGCTAAGTTGAGATGTTATGGCTTTATTTGGTTATGATGTTGTGTTAGAGTCAACTGATTAATATTCTAGGGTACTATAATGCAATATAAGTGTGTTTTATCATTTGCATATTGTGATGTATATATTATTAAATGATTGGGAGGGATGTGCTTTCCCTTTTAGATATATTCTATTCTATTATAGGTTTCAGCACAACATTAAGGACATTTTTAAAGATGCGGTTATTTAAGTCATGTGTGCCATTACCATATATATGGAGGAATTGAAGACTTTCTGGACATGCATAACATCGTTCTATATGTTATTTGGAGATACGATCTGTGATTTCAGACATACGCATCATTGTTTTGCTATATATCGGCGCTGAATGCAGGAGTACTGAGGAGGAGCTCCGGACATGCGCACTATTCACCTGCTCCCCCACTGCGGACATTGACTGAAAAGATATGTGTGCGCAAGGACATCTCCGGATCTATGAGCCCTATGGACATGTGCACTAATATGTGGGACTTTGTCTCTTATGAGCAGAATTTTGCCGGCGATATGCGCAGCTGGGATTACTATTCGGATTGGGGAGATGTTGGCAGGACCTGCACAGTGTGACACATATCACATGGGGTTGATGCGGTCACATGACCTGTAACCCGGTGATATGATTGGATTATATCCTTCATGAACACGCCTGTGGGAGTATTTGGGTACTATGGTAACTGCCTAAGCATTGCTCTGATAGGTGGGACATGGTTTGTTTACATTCTATGCACTGGGATTTTTAGCTCTGTGTTTTGGCGATAAGATGTATGCAAAAGAGGGATCAGAGTTAGTTGATCTATGTTAGAGGGGGTGGTGCGGTGATTGCTACTCATGTACAATTGTTTTTTATATGTGTATATGTGAACTGTGTTGTGTATGTTTTTTTTCTATTTTTCTATTGTATTCCTATTGGTAGATGGTTAATTATAGGGGAGGGCTTAAGGGTATATAATGGTGGTTGAAATGCTGTGTACCGGGCTTGACAAAGGTCTTTGGACCGAAACGTTGCCGCAGG
This sequence comes from Ranitomeya variabilis, assembly GCF_051348905.1. Taxonomy (NCBI): domain Eukaryota; kingdom Metazoa; phylum Chordata; class Amphibia; order Anura; family Dendrobatidae; genus Ranitomeya; species Ranitomeya variabilis. Next base: position 615,100,539 of record NC_135233.1, read on the forward strand.
AGGCAGAATAAATATGTGAGCTGCTTTTCACTATCCGGTGTGGCGCTGTCCTTTTCTTCAGTTTGGATTTGGATGTTCCACCTTGTGCCAGTCATTGCACCGGTTACCCATCCGCTACAGAATACAATATAAATTATCTCTCTCCACAGTTCAGAACCGCCCTATATCTTATCCCTCATTTCTGTCTACCACACTACCCGTGTCCTCCATTCAGCAACTGATCTAAGACTATCATCCTCCATAATTTGAACCTCTCACCTCCGTCTCCAAGACTTCCCTCGTGCTGGCCCAGTTTTCTGGAATGCACTACCCCATACGATCTGACTAATATCTAGCCGCCATGTTTAACCCCTTTCTGACCTCGGACGGGATAGTACGTCCGAGGTCAGAAGCCCCGCTTTGATGCGGGCTCCGGCGGTGAGCCCGCATCAAAGCCGGGACTTGTCAGCTGTTTTGAACAGCTGACATGTGCCCGTAATAGGCGCGGGCAGAATCGCGATCTGCTCGCGCCTATTAACTAGTTAAATGCCGCTGTCAAACGCAGACAGCAGCATTTAACTACCGCTTCCGGCCGGGCGGCCGGAAATGATCGCATCACCGACCCCCGTCACATGATCGGAGGTCGGCGATGCTTCAGAATAGTAACCATAGAGGTCCTTGAGACCTCTATGGTTACTGATCCCCGGCAGCTGTGAGCGCCACCCTGTGGTCGGCGCTCACAGCACACCTGCATTTCTGCTACATAGCAGCGAACATCAGATCGCTGCTATGTAGCAGAGCCGATCGAGTGGTGCCTGCTTCTAGCCTCCTATGGAGGCTATAGAAGCATGGCAAAAGTAAAAAAAAAAATGTGAAAAAAATAAAAAAAATATAAAAGTTTAAATCACCCCCCTTTCGCCCCAATCAAAATAAATCAATAAAAAAGAATAAAACCTACACATATTTGGTATCGCCGCGTTCAGAATTGCCCGATCTATCAATAAAAAAAAGCATTAACCTGATTGCTAAATGGCGTAGCGAGAAAAAAATTCGAAACGCCAGAATTACGTTTTTTTGGTCGCCGCGACATTGCATTTAAAATGCAATAACAGGCGATCGAAAGAACGTATCTGCACCGAAATGTTATTATTAAAAACGCCAGCTCGGCACGCAAAAAATAAGCCCTCAACCGACCCCAGATCATGAAAAATGGAAACGCTACGGATATTGGAAAATGTCGCAATTTTTTTTTTTTCAGCAAAGTTTGGAATTTTTTTTCACCACTTAGATAAAAAATAACCTAGTCATGTTAGGTGTCTATGAACTCACAATGACCTGGAGAATCATAATGGCAGCTCAGTTTTAGCATTTAGTGAACCTAGCAAAAAAGCCAAACAAAAAACAAGTGTGGGATTGCACTTTTTTTGCAATTTCATCACACTTGGAATTTTTTTCCCATGGTTTATTTTCGTGCAGACATCTGAAAAAGGAAACGCATCACAACTATAGCATGTGACCGCTGCAGCCAATCAGTGAGCTCCATGGTGATGATTAGTAGACGGTATGAGCCTAGTGATTGACTGCAGCAGTCGCACACTGTAGTTGTGATGTCACAAAGGCCAGGGAGCTGGTGCTGGGGCAGGGGACGATGAGTAGAGACCATATCATTTTCACAGAAGGTTAAAAGCTGGAATAATGGACAATCCCTTTAATAAGGAACTATGTAAAGGGGTGTGGCTTCATGGTAAAGGGGTGTGGCTTAGATGAAACTGGTGTGGCTAACAGCTGATGTTATTTAACCACTTATACGCTGAGTCAATCTCTGACAACATTAAGAGGCGCAAACCCAGTGGGGCGTCGGTTCTGGCCCCTAGGGGCCCATGTTGTCAGGTTGCCATGGCATCCATCATCTTAGTGCTCCTGTGGAGCCCCGGGCAGCACCCAGTGACGTAGAGCATCCCAGGGACTAGAAAATATCGCGAAAAGTGAAGTCTCCGCTGATCCGCCCCGCAGCTGTCAATCATCAGGTGGCCCCACCCATTGTAATGCTGCTAAGTCCCGCCTCTGAACGTAACAGTGATTGACCAGGAAAGGAGCCAATGAGGTCGCGTATAACCCTAACCCTGGACTGCGACCACGCCCACTAGCGCCATTCCCGCAGACAGACGCCTCTGCTGTCCAATCAGCAGGGGCAGCAGTCGCCATGGTTGCTGGCGGGGAGGATATCCGTTGCTAGGGGCGGAAGCGGCTGGCGGTGTAGATAGTGGAGCGGAGAGGTGGCGGGATGACGCGCTGCGGGGCAAGTTAAAGAGGCGGCGGTGGGATCAGCGAGGACGGCAGCGTACCGAGGGCGGCCGTGTGACAGGCGGACATGAGATAGTGGAGGTAGGGCGTGTGTGCGGCGGGAGCTGCTCCTGCTCACAGGCCGAGACCTGCGCCGCTCCCCAGTCTGGCACGGCTGTCATCAGCTGACCAATCACAGGCTTTGTCCCGCCTCCTGGTGTAGCGAGGCCGCCAATCACAGGGGGAGCTGAGTGTGATTGATAGGAAGGAAGCTTCATGTCCCAAAGAGCAGGTCGTGCGGGGCTTATATAAGAGAGCAGATGGGAGCAAATGTGTGTAATGTGTATATATAATGAGTCTGTGTATAGTGTGTATTCTGTGTGTATATATAATGTGACTGTGTGTGTACACACACACACACACACACACACACACACACACACACACACACACACACACACACACACACACACACACACACACACACACACACTAGATGGTGGCCCGATTCTAACGCATCGGGTATTCTAGAATATGTATGTCCACGTAGTATTTTGCCCAGTGACGTAGTATGCAGCACAGAGCCACATAGTATATTGCCCAGCCACGTAGTATACAGCACAGAGCCACGTAGTATATTGCCCAGCCACGTAGTATACAGCACAGAGCCATGTAGTATATTGCCCAGTGACGTAGTATATTGCCCAGTGACGTAGTATACAGCACAGAGCCACGTAGTATATTGGCCAGTGACGTAGTATACAGCACAGAGCCACGTAGTATACAGCACAGAGCCACGTAGTATATTGCCCAGCCACGTAGTATACAGCACAGAGCCACGTAGTATATTGCCCAGTGACGTAGTATATTGCCCAGTGATGTAGTATACAGCACAGAGCCACGTAGTATATTGGCCAGTGACGTAGTATACAGCACAGAGCCACGTAGTATACAGCACAGAGCCACGTAGTATAGTGCACAGCCCACGTAGTATATTGCCCAGTGACGTAGTATATTGCCCAGCCATGTATGACAGGTTAAAAAAAATAAAAATAAACATATACTCACCTTCCGCAGGCGCAATGTAGCTCTGTCGCCTGTGTGGGGTGCAGGCGTCAGCTTCCGGTCCCAGGGTGTGATGACGTCGCGGTCACGTGACGACGTCGCGGTCACATGACCGTGACGTCACGGCAGGTCCTTGTCGCGCAGGACCTGTGATGACGTCGCGGTCACATGACCGTGTTGCGGTCACATGATCGTGATGTCACGGCAGGTCCTTTCCGCGCAGGATTTGTGATGACGCATGCCTTTCATTAACTGCTCAAACAGATCTGAGTAGTGAGGTCTCGGTAGCATAACTTTTCCTTTTTGGCAGCATTGAGTAAACTGATTGTCAGATGGTTTTTCATCAATGAAATTCAGAGAGTCGCATTTAGAGCAAACTGCATTCATATTCCCACAGTAGTGTTCATGAATTGTACATTCATTGTCTGTTACGTAATGTGCAAGTTGTTGAATATTGTCCTGGTCGTGCCTTAGTTGGTAGAGCATTCGTTTTTATGAATTTGGCGATCATGTTGTTCCTGTCGTACAACAGTTTGTTGTGGTGTCTCCTGTTGGCGACGACGTCTGTGAGATTCCACATCCTGGGCTTGTCTAGCAGCAGTTTGTTGTGGTGTCTCCTGTTGGCGACGTTGTCTGTGAGATTCCACATCCTGGGCTTATCTGGCGGCAGTTTGTTGTGGTGTCTCCTGTTGGCGACGTTGTCTGTGAGATGCCACATCCTGGGCTTGTCGGGCGGCAGTTTGTTGTGGTGTCTCCTGTTGGCGACGTTGTCTGTGAGATTCCACATCCTGGGCTTATCTGGCGGCAGTTTGTTGTGGTGTCTCCGGTTGGCGAAGGTGTCTGTGAGATGCCACATCCTGGGCTTGTCGGGCGGCAGTTTGTTGTGGTGTCTCCTGTTGGCGACGTTGTCTGTGAGATTCCACACCCTCGTCTTGTCGGGCGGCAGTTTGTTGTGGTGTCTCCTGTTCCCGATGTTGTCGTTTTCTTGCTGCTTCTGCTCTTCTGTCATCCTCATTGGCGTATTTTCGTTTACGACCCATTCTAAGATAGAAACATAGGGAGATGCCGCCCATACAGGAAGACGCAGGCGCACACACCCTACACAATGGCGGCACTTGACAGCAGTGGAGGACAATGATGATTCCAGAATTCGCGGCAGACTGTGCCCGTCGCTGATTGGTCAAGGCAACCTTTATGACATCATCATCGCCATGGCAACCATTATGACATCTACGTCGATACTGTGCCCGTCGCTGATTGGTCGAGGCGAATTCGCGGCAGACTGTGCCCGTCGCTGATTGGTCGAGGCAACCTTTATGACACCATCGCCATGCTGTGCCCGTCGCTGATTGGTCGAGGCCTGGCGGCCTCGACCGATCAGACGCGGGATTTCCAGGACAGAGACAGAAAAACCCTTAGACAAATTAGTGAGTGTATAATGTATATGGTGTGTACATATAATGTGTATTCTGTGTGTGTATAATGTATATAGTGTATGTATAATGTATATAGGGAGTGTGTATTCTGTGTGTATAATGTGTATTTATATATTTTGTGTGTGTAATATATATAGTGAGTGTATAATGTGTATTCTGTGTATAGTGTGTATAACGTATATAATGAGTGTATATAGTGTATTCTGTGTCTGTAGTGTATATATAGTGTGTATTTAATGTGTATACAGTGTGTGTAATGTGTATATTCTGTGTGTGTATATAATGTATATAGTGTGTGTGTATTCTGTATGTATATAGTGAATGTATATATAGTGTGTGTGTGTGTGTGTATAATGTGTATTCTGTAGTGTGTGTGTATAACGTGTATTCTGTGTGTCAGTAGTGTATATAATGTGTATAGTAGTGTGTATGTATATAATCTGTGTGGCAGTAGTGTATATAGTGTGTGTGTGTGTATATATAGCTTGTGTATAGTAGTGTATGCATATAGTGTGTATTCTGTGTGGCAGTAGTGTGTATAATGTATATAGTGTGTGTACTGTATGTATATTCTGTGTCAGTAGTGTGTGTGTATAGAATATATAGAGTGTATAATGTATATTCTGTGTATGTATGCGTGAGTATACTGGGTGTATGTATGTGTGCGTGTGTGTGTGTATATGTATGTGTGTGTGTGTATATATATATATATATATATCTCTCATGGCCAAGAGTATTGACACCCCTGCAATTCTGTCAGATAATACTCAGTTTCTTCCTGAAAATGATTGCAATCACAAATTCTTTGGTATTATCATCTTCATTTAATTTATCTTAAATGAAAAAACACAAAAGAGAATAAAGCAAAACATTGATCATTTCACACAAAACTCTAAAAATGGGCCAGACAAAAGTATTGGCACCCTCAGCCTAATACTTGGTTGCACAACCTTTAGCCAAAATAACTGCGCCCAACCGCTTCCGGTAACCATCAATGAGTTTCTTACAATGCTCTGCTGGAATTTTAGACCATTCTTCTTTGGCAAACTGCTCCAGGTCCCTGATATTTGAAGGGTGCCTTCTCCAAACTGCCATTTTTAGATCTCTCCACAGGTGTTCTATGGGATTCAGGTCTGGACTCATTGCTGGCCACCTTAGAAGTCTCCAGTGCTTTCTCTCAAACCATTTTCTAGTGCTTTTTGAAGTGTGTTTTGGGTCATTGTCCAGCTGGAAGACCCATGACCTCTGAGGGAGACCAAGCTTTCTCACACTGGGCCCTACATTATGCTGCAAAATTTGTTGGTAGTCTTCAGACTTCATAATGCCATGCACACGGTCAAGCAGTCCAGTGCCAGAGGCAGCAAAGCAACCCCAAAACATCAGGGAACCTCTGCCATGTTTGACTGTAGGGACCGTGTTTTCTTTAATGCCTCTTTTTTTCTCCTGTAAACTCTACGTTGATGCCTTTGCCCAAAAAGCTCTACTTTTGTCTCATCTGACCAGAGAATATTCTTCCAAAACGTTTTAGGCTTTTTCAGGTAAGTTTTGGCAAACTCCAGCCTGGCTTTTTTATGTCTCGGGGTAAGAAGTGGGGTCTTCCTGGGTCTCCTACCATACAGTCCCTTTTCATTCAGACGCCGACGGATAGTATGGGTTGACACTGTTGTAACCTCGGACTGCAGGGTAGCTTGAACTTGTTTGGATGTTAGTCGAGGTTCTTTATCCAACATCCGCATAATCTTGTGTTGAAATCTCTTGTCAATTTTTCTTTCCAGTCCACCACCTGACAGCACCATTGGAGGACGTCCTTCTTACCCTCAGTGGGACAGGAACAACAAGCGGTTAAAAGGACCCTCCCCACTTCACCCACCAGTGTTTTTCCTGTCCCACTGCGGATAGGAACGGCAAGCGTGTCCTGCGATGGTGCTGTGGGGATCGGGGGGCCCAGCCTTTCCCTTCCCCGCCGCAAGATATCTGCGGCTGATACCTGCTATGGGGGGTCCCTCAGCCTCCCCAGTGTAGCGCTGCTCCTGGGGTCGGGTCCGCTTCCTCCTCATGGGGGCTCTCGGTCCGGGCGCCTGTCTGCCGGGTGGTGTGTGCGACGGCCGCTTCCAGCAGGTGGTCGGCTCCAGCGTGCGGCTGCAGCTTCTCCGGCGACCGCTTCCAGGCGGCCGCTTCCGGGTCCAGTGGCCGCGTCACTTCCGGCCGTGTCACTTCCGGTCGCGGCCAGCGTGGAAGATGGCGCCGGCAGCAGCACCGGCCTGGGTGAGAGGCACAGCGCTGTCACAGCAACGGCGGTAAGGAGGGCAGGATCAACCAGGTAAAAACCTATATAAACTCACTAAGGGGGTCTGTATGCCGCCGGCCATCCTGACAAGGAGCACTCGGCTATACGTTCAGGTTGTTATCTTTACTATGGAGGAGACTACCAGACCTGAGGGGACTGACCAGCTTAAGGGGCACGTGAGTGGGATATGCTAAAGCCATACCACAAAGCTCACCCCTCCCCCTGCTCCCGTACTTACGTACCCCACACATATCTCTATTTATCCTAGGCTGAGCCTCCCAGGGAGGTCCGAAGCATCCACCACTGCAACACTTAGCTGACCAGATTTTCAGGTGGGCAGAAAGATCTGTCAAATCCATCTCGGCAGTTCACCTGGAGGGCGCCAAGAATCAGGTTGCAGATTTCTTGAGCCGAAAGTCTGTACATCCCGGAGAATGGGAACTGAACCCGGAAGTATTCAGCAGTCTGTGCCAGAAGTGGGGAACACCTCAGGTGGACCTCTTTGCCACCAGGTCAAACACAAAAACCAGAGCATTTTTTCGCTCAGTCCTTTTGACGGAGCCACTGCAGTAGACGCCTTGTCTCAGTATTGGGGAGAAGGTCTCCTGTACGCATTTCCGCCTCTTCCTCTGATACCGAAGACCCTCAGGAAGATACGAGACGAAGGAGCAACCGTAATCCTGGTGATTCCCTTTTGGCCAAAAAGAAGCTGGTTTTCTCTGCTATCCAAGATGTCAACAGAGAAACCAGTCTTACTACCGAACAGGCAGGACCTTCTTCTACAAGGGCCGGTGTTCCACAAGAATCCAGACTCTCTTCACCTATCTGCTTGGATCCTGAACGGCAAACCCTAAGATCCAGAGGCCTGTCAGAGGAAGTCATTACTACACTCCAGGCAAGCAGAAAGCCGGTAACTTCGGCGATTTACAACAAAATCTGGAAGCGGTATTGTTCCTTTTTGGGAGGGGGTCCTGTGGATACTTCGAAACCAGATATTCCCAGAATCCTCGATTTCTTGCAAATCGGATTTGACAAGGGCCTTCGGCCTAGTACTCTAAAAGTACAGATTGCAGCACTTAGTGTTTTCTTTCATACATCACTAGCCTCCCATCCCTGGATAGCAAGATTTTCCAGGGCCACGCAGAGATTGAGGCCACTTGTGAGGAAATCAACTCCTCCTTGGGACCTAAACCTGGTCCTTAACACTTTGTGTAAAACCCCGTACTTACTGTCGGAAGATATGGACATAGCCAATCTCTCCTTTAAGACTGCCTTCCTGATTGCCATCACGTCAGCTAAAAGGCTGGGGGAGATGCAGGCTCTTTCTATTCAGAAACCCATATCTTCAGATCTTTGACGACAGAATAGTCTTTAAACTTAACCCAGCTTTCCTCCCCAAAGTAGTATCCTCTACCAATATAAATCAGGAGATAATCCTTCCTTCTTTCTGCCAACACCCTAGGAACGCAAAAAGGGGGTCTACCATAACCTTGACGTTAGGGAGACTGTTCTAAAATACCTGGGGGCGACAGAAAGCTGGAGACGGGACACTAACTTATTTATACAATACGGTGGTCCAAATAGGGGTTGTAAAGCAGCAAAATCAACCATTGCTAGGTGGATTAAAAACATGATTAGCCTAGCATACACAGGCCAAGGGAAAGATCCCCCGGATACTCTTAGGGCCCACTCAACACAAGCTATTTCTACATCATGAGCAGAGAAGGGGGGTGCCTCAGCTGAGCAAATCTGTAGGGCGGCGACTTGGACTAGTCTTTCTACCTTTGCTAGACACTATAAATTAGATGTCGTATCAGACCAGTTAGCCTTCGGTAGAAAAGTATTACATGCAGTAGTCCCACCCTAGTTAGGCTACGTTCACATTTGCGTTGTGCGCCGCAGCGTCGGCGCCGCAGCGTCGGCGCCGCAACGCACAACGCAAACAAACGCAGCAAAACGCATGCAAAACGCTGCGTTTTGCACCGCATGCGTCCTTTTTTTCATTGATTTTGGACGCAGCAAAAATGCAACTTGCTGCGTCCTCTGCGCCCGGACGCGGGCGCCGCAGGGACGCATGCGGCGCAAAACGCAAGTGCGACGCATGTCCATGCGCCCCCATGTTAAATATAGGGACGCATGCGACGCTGCGGCGCCCGACCGCAAATGTGAACGTAGCCTTAAACATCCTTTGGTATTTCTCCAATGGTGCTGTCAGGTGGTGGACTGGAAAACGGTAATTAGTTCTTACCGGTAATTGTATTTCCAGGAATCCACCTGACAGCACTACTAGTTCCCTCCCACTGCAAGCTTATACTACTGACTGTGATGTAACATTGGTGTGTAATTGTACAAAAAAATCTTTTTTGCATCCATCCAGATGTGGTACTTAGAAAATCACTGGTGGGTGGAGTGGGGAGGGTCCTTTTAACTGCTTGTGGTTCCTGTCCCACTACGGATAAGAAGGACGTCCTCCAATGGTGCTGTCAGGTGGATTCCTGGAAATACAATTACCGGTAAGAACTAATTACCGTTTTTCCGTCCACATCTAGGGAGGTTAGCCACAGTGCCATGGGCTTTAATCTTCTTGATGACACTGCGCACGGTAGACACAGGAACATTCAGGTCTTTGGAGATGGACTTGTAGCCTTGAGATTGCTCATGCTTCCTCACAATTTGGTTTCTCAAGTCCTCAGATAGTTCTTTGGTCTTCTTTCTTTTCTCCACGCTCAATGTGGTACACACAAGGACACAGGACAGAGGCTGAGTCAACTTTACTCCATGTCAACTGGCTGCAAGTGTGATTTGGTTATTGCCAACACCTGTTAGGTGCCACAGGTAAGTTACAGGTGCTGTTAATTACACAAGTTAGAGAAGCATTACATGATTTTTTGAACAGTGCCAATACTTTTGTCCACCCCCTTTTTTATGTTTGGTGTGGAATTATATCCAATTTGGCTTTAGAACAATTCTTTTTGTGTTTTTTCATTTAAGACAAATTAAATGAAGATAATACCAAAGAATTTGTGTTTGCAATCATTTTCAGGAAGAAACTGAGTATTATCTGACAGGATTACAGGGGTGTGAATACTTTTGGCCATGACTGTGTGTGTGTGTGTGTGTGTATATAAATAAATAAATTTAAAAAAAATGTAAAAAAAAAAAAAAAAATATATAAATATATACATATTGTACAGACCAAAAGTTTGGACACGACACACCTTCTCATTTTAAAGATTTTTCTGTATTTTCATGACCAAATTGTAAATTCACACTAAAGGCATGAAAACTATGAATTAACACATGTGGAATTATATACTTAACAAAAAAGTGTGAAACAACTGAAAATATGTCCTATATTCTAGGTTCTTCAAAGTAGCCACCTTTTGCTTTGATGACTGCTTTGCATACTCTTGGCATTCTCTTGATGAGCTTCAAGAGGTAGTCACCGGAAATGGTCATCCAACAATCTGGAAGGAGTTCCTAGAGATGCTTAGCACTTGTTGGCCCTTTTGCCTTCACTCTGTGGTCCAGCTCACCCCAAACCATCTCGATTGGGTTCAGGTCTGGTGACTGTGGAGGCCAGGTCATCTGGTGTAGCACCCCAATCGCTCTTGTTCTTGGTCAAATAGTCCTTACACAGCCTGGAGGTGTGTTTGGGGTAATTGTTCTGTTGAAAAATAAATGATGGTCCAACTAACCGCAAACCAGATGGAATAGCATGCCGCTGCAAGATGCTGTGGTAGCCATGCTGGTTCAGTATGCCTTCAATTTTGAATGAATCCCCAACAGTGTCACCAGCAAAGTACCCCTACACCATCACACCTCCTCCTCCATGCTTCACTGTGGGAACCAGGCATGTAGAGTCCATCCGTTCACCCTTTCTGCGTCGCACAAAGACATGGTGGTTGGAACCAAAGATCTCAAATTTGGACTCCTCAAACCAAAGCACAGATTTCCACTGGTCTAATGTCCATTCCTTGTGTTTTTTAGCTCAAACAAGTCTCTTCTACTTGTTGCCTGTCTTTAGCAGTGGTTTCCTAGCAGCTATTTTACTATGAAGGCCTGCTGCACAAAGTCTCCTCTTAAGTTGTTGTAGAGATGTGTCTGCTGCTAGAGCTCTGTGTGGCATTGACCTGGTCTCTAATCTGAGCTGCTGTTAACCTGCGATTTCTGAGGCTGGTGACTCGGATAAACTTATCCTCAGAAGCAGAGGTGACTCTTGGTCTTCCTTTCCTGGGGCGGTCCTCATGTGAGCCAGTTTCTTTGTAGTGCTTGATGGTTTTTGCCACTGCACTTGGGGACACTTTCAAGGTTTTCCCAATTTTTCGGACTGACTGACCTTCATTTCTTAAAGTAATGATGGCCAATCGTTTTTCTTTACTTAGCTGCTTTTTTTCTTGCCATAATACAAATTCTAACAGTCTATTCAGTAGGACTATCAGCTGTGTATCCACCAGACTTCTGCTCAACACAAATGATGGTCCCAACCTCACTTATAAGGCAAGAAATCCCACTTATTAAACCTGTCAGGGCACACCTGTGAAGTGAAAACCATTCCTGGTGACTACCTCTTGAAGCTCATCAAGAGAATGCCAAGAGTGTGCAAAGCAGTCATCAAAGCGAAAGGTGGCTACTCTGAAGAACCTAGAATATAAGACATATTTTCAGTTGTTTCACACCTCTTTGTTAAGTATATAATTCCATATGTGTTAATTCATAGTTTTCATGCCTTCAGTGTGAATTTACAATTTTCACAGTCCTGAAAATACTGAAAAATCCTTAAATGAGGTGTGGCCAAACTTTTGGTCTGTACTGTATGTGTGTGTGTATGTATATATGTATATATATGTGTGTGTGTGTGTGTGTGTGTGTATATATATATATATTAGTATAAGCCGAGATTTTCCGCCCAAATTTTTGGGCTGAAAGTGCCCCTCTTGGCTTATACTTGAGTCACGGTCGGCGGGTGAGGGGGAGAGAGCGTGTTGCATACTCACCTAGTCCTGGCGCTCCCCCTGCCTGTCACACTGTCTCCGGGTGCCGCAGCTCTTCCTCTGTCAGCGGTCACGTGGGACCGCTCATTAGAGAAATGAATATGAACTCCACTCCCATAGGGGTGGAGCCGCAAACTCATTTCTCTAATCAGCGGTGCCAGTGACCGCTGACAGAGGAAGAGCTGCGGCACCCGGAGACAGTGTGACAGGCAGGAGGAGCGCCGGGACTAGGTGAGTATTTTATATTCACCTGTCCACGTTCCACCCGCCGGGCGCCGCTCAGTCTTCCCGTCCTCTGGCTCTGACTGTTCAGGTCAGAGGGCGCGATGACGCATATAGTGTGCGCGGCGCCCTCTGCCTGAACAGTCAGTGCGGAGAGACGCCGGGACGGGACGCTGAGGAGCTGCAAGCAAGAGAGGTGAGTATGTGTTTTTTTTTTTTTATTGCAGCAGCAGCGTTATATATGGCACAGATTTATATGGCACATCTATGGGGCAACGGTGCAGAGCATTATATATGGCACAGATTTATATGGCACATCTATGGGGCAACGGTGCAGAGAATTATATATGGCACATCTATGGGGCAACAATGAACAGTGCAGAGCATATATGGCACTGCTTTATAAGGAGCATCTATGGGGCCATAATGAACGGTGCAGAGCATTGTATATGGGGCATCTATGGGGCCATAATGAACGGTGCAGAGCATTATATATGGCACAGCTTTATAAGGAGCATCTATGGGGCAATAATCAACGGTTTGGAGCATTATATATGGCACAGCTTTATATGGAACCTCCTTTGGGGCAATAATGAATGGTATGGAGCATCTATTTTTATTTTTGAAATTCACCGGTAGCTGCTGTATTTTCCACCCTAGGCTTATACTCGAGTCAATAAGTTTTCCCAGTTTTTTGTGGCAAAATTAGGGGGGTCTGCTTATACTCGGGTTGGCTTATACTCGAGTATATACGGTGTATGTATGTGTGTGTGTGTGTGTGTGTGTGTATGTATGTATGTATGTATGTATGTATGTGTGTGTGTGTGTGTATATATATATATATATATATATATATATATATATATATATATATATATATATATATATATATACATATATATATATATATACACATATATATATATATATATATATATATATATATATATATATATATATATATATATATATATATATCTAATATATAAAGCTGAATGTGTGTGTGTGTGTATGTATGTATGTATGTATGTATGTCCGGGATTGGCATCTGAACCGTAGCAGCTACAGCCACAAAATTTTGCACAGTCACACGTCTGGACCCCGAGAGCGTCATAGGCTATGTTGTGAGGTGAAATTTTAACCCCGCGCTTTCCAATTCACCAAACAATTTTGCCCCTATCTACATAATGGGGAAAAAGTGAAAGGAAAAGTGTTGGAGGCGTCGCAGCTACAGGCACAAAATTTTGCACAGTCACACGTCTGGACCCTGAGAGCGTCAAAGCTATATTGTGAGGTGAAATTTTAACCCCGCGCTTTCCAAGTCACCAAACAATTTTGCCCCTATCTACATAATGGGGAAAAAATGAAAGGAAAAGTGTTGGAGGCAAATTAACAGCTGCCAGATGTGAACAAGGGGGACTTAAAGAATGACAGCGATGGCACCAAAGAGTATATACTGTACAGTTGCTAAGGTGGGGCCCCAACATGGGATAATCACACCACCACGGGGATATGAACACACACACAAAATGCGCCACACACTACCACGTGCTCGAACACATATACCACCCTCAGTGCACATTTCACCACACATACACCAACCTCGCCACATAAAAGTAGAAACACAAAAGTCGCCGCTCAAAACTCGCCACGCGCAAAACTCTCCACATGCAAAACTCGCCACACGTGCAAAACTCGCCACACGCAAAACTTGCACACGCAGAAAAATTGCCACACGCAGAAAAATTGCCACATGCACAAAAGTTGCAACACATGCAAAAGTTGCCTCACACAAAACTTGCACATACTCAAAAGGCACCACACATAAAACTCGCCACGCGCAAAACTCGCCATGCGCAAAACTTGCTGCACACAACTTGCTACACTAACCTGTCACATGCAACTCGACACACAAAAAGTTGCTACACGCATGTCGCCACACAAAACTCATCTCACAAAAGTCCCTACATGCATGTCGCCACACGCAACTCAACACACACAACTTGACACACGAAACTCGCCCTAAAACACACACAAGTCTGGTATCCTTCAAAAATAAAAATCTGATTAATAAGCAGACAAACTACAAGAGCAACAAATGTACCATATAGGAATCCGGCAGCTGTCAGTCACATGACCAGTCTATTATGTGTATGTGTGAGCTAATATATACTGCCAGGGGGTGGGCTTACTGTTGGCTGGGGATTTATCAGGCTGCCATTTTAGCTTACAAATACTGAGGTAAAAATACTGACCAAATAACGTGTGAACGAGGGCTAATACAGGAGGAGATGGCATACAGCTATATACTATATACAGGAGATGACACACAGGTATATACTATTTACAGGGGAGATGACACACAGGTATATACTATATACAGGAGGAGATGACACACAGATATATACTATATACAGGAGAGATGACACACAGGTATATACTATATAGAGGAGGAGATGACATACAGGTACATACTACATACAGGAGGAGATGACATACAGGTATATACTATATACAGGAGGAGATGACACACAGGTATATACTATATACAGGAGCAGATTACCTACAGGTATATAGTATATACAGGAGGAGATGACACAGGTATATGCTATGTATAGGAGGAGATGACATACAGGTATATACTATATACAGGAGATGACACACAGATATATACTATATATAGGTGAGATGACACACAGGTATATACTATATACAGGAGATTACATACAGGTATATCTAATATATAAAGCTGAATGTGTGTATGTATGTATGTGTGTATGTCCGGGATTGGCATCTGTACCGTCGCAGCTACAGCCACAAAATTTTGCACAGTCACACGTCTGGACCCCGAGAGCGTCATAGGCTATGTTGTGAGGTGAAATTTTAACCCCGCGCGTTCCAATTCACCAAACAATTTTGCTCCTATCTACATAATGGGGAAAAAGTGAAGGGAAAAGTGTTGGAGGAAAATTGACAGCTGCCAGATGTGAACAATGAGGACTTAAAGAATGAGAGCGATGGCGACAAAGAGTATATACCGTACAGTTGCTAAGGTGGGGCCCCGACATGGGATACTCACCACACACGGGGATATGAACACAAACACAAAATGCGCCACACACTACCACGTGCTTGAACACATATACCACCCTCAGCACACATTTCACCACACACACACACCAACCTCGCCACATAAAAGTCGAAACACAAAAGTCACCACTCAAAACTCGCTACATGCAAAACTCGCCATATGCAAAACTAGGCTCACGCAAAACTCGCCACACGTGCAAAACTCACCTCATGGAAAACTCACCTCATGCAAAACTTGCACACACAGAAAAATTGCCACATGTACAAAAGTTGCACCACATGCAAAAGTTTCCTCACACAAAACTTGCACATACTCAAAATGCACCACACATAAAACTCGCCACGCGCAAAACTCGCCATGCACAAATCTTGCTGCACACAACTTGCTACACTAACCTGTCACATGCAACTCAACACACAAAATGTTGCTACACGCATGTCGCCACACAAAACTCATCTCACAAAAGTCGCTACATGCATGTCGCCACACGCAACTCAACACACACAACTTGACACATAAAACTCGCCCTAAAACACACACAAGTCTGGTATTGTCCTTCAAAAATAAAAATCTGATTAATAAGCAAACTACAAGAGCAACAAATGTACCATATAGGAAATACGGCAGCTGTCAGTCACATGACCTGTCTATTATGTGTATGTGTGAGCTAATATATACTGCCAGGGGGGAGGGCTTCCTGTTGGCTGGGGATTTATCAGGCTGCCAATAGCAACCAATCACAGCTCAGCTTCTATTTTGCTACAGTTAATTAACCTGAGCTCTGATTGGTTAATATAGGCAACAAAGACATTCTCAGTATAACAAAGCTAATATATGTTGTGAAATGCTTCTATTTGCTTAGTTTTTGCCTTTTAATAATTACATTTCTATCTATTTGTTTTGTGGTTTTTGTGTGCAGAATAAATTTTTGTTAACACATTCTATTTTGCTAACAGCAGTCATTAACCCGGGCGAAGCCGGGTAGTACAGCTAGTATATATATAAAGCTGAATGTGTGTGTATGTATGTATGTATGTATGTATGTATGTCCGGGATTGGCATCTGAACCGTAGCAGCTACAGCCACAAAATTTTGCACAGTCACACGTCTGGACCCCGAGAGCGTCATAGGCTATGTTGTGAGGTGAAATTTTAACCCCGCGCTTTCCAATTCACCAAACAATTTTGCCCCTATCTACATAATGGGGAAAAAGTGAAAGGAAAAGTGTTGGAGGCGTCGCAGCTACAGGCACAAAATTTTGCACAGTCACACGTCTGGACCCTGAGAGCGTCAAAGCTATATTGTGAGGTGAAATTTTAACCCCGCGCTTTCCAAGTCACCAAACAATTTTGCCCCTATCTACATAATGGGGAAAAAATGAAAGGAAAAGTGTTGGAGGCAAATTAACAGCTGCCAGATGTGAACAAGGGGGACTTAAAGAATGACAGCGATGGCACCAAAGAGTATATACTGTACAGTTGCTAAGGTGGGGCCCCAACATGGGATAATCACACCACCACGGGGATATGAACACACACACAAAATGCGCCACACACTACCACGTGCTCGAACACATATACCACCCTCAGTGCACATTTCACCACACATACACCAACCTCGCCACATAAAAGTAGAAACACAAAAGTCGCCGCTCAAAACTCGCCACGCGCAAAACTCGCCACACGCAAAACTTGCACACGCAGAAAAATTGCCACACGCAGAAAAATTGCCACATGCACAAAAGTTGCAACACATGCAAAAGTTGCCTCACACAAAACTTGCACATACTCAAAAGGCACCACACATAAAACTCGCCACGCGCAAAACTCGCCATGCGCAAAACTTGCTGCACACAACTTGCTACACTAACCTGTCACATGCAACTCGACACACAAAAAGTTGCTACACGCATGTCGCCACACAAAACTCATCTCAC